>NC_135479.1:53590299-53913299 GCF_052094955.1 Ictidomys tridecemlineatus | reverse complement strand
TTGGGGGGACCCTTGGAAACATTGAGTATTCAATATGTTCACAACAAATACACACCGACTAGGCATGCTGACTAGATGTCAGCCTCTTTGCAGCTTGAGACAGCCAGTCCTGACTGATACTTTCCCCCCCATGAACAGATAAACTTACAGAGCAAGAGTTCATCGAGGGAACCATGGCCAACAAGGATATTCTGCGACTGATCCAGTTCGAGCCTCAAAAAGTGAAGGAAAAGATAAAGGAGAAGAAACCCTGATGCCAATTGCTACGCTCTTCTCTCCTCACCCACTTCAACACCTGCAGGTGCACGCACACACACACACACACACACACTCATGCACACGCATGCCCAGGGCCAAGAGAGAGGCCTCTGAACCCCAGCACAGCACCCTACAAACCAAAGCATCTTTAGCAACCCACCAGTTGATTCTTCCTCCTGTTTCTAATAACCCTCCCATCACACTCCACTCCCCTCCAGTCTGTGGCCCTATGATAATCCCAGGATTAGGCCACAGGAGTCCTAAGCTGCATCCTCACATAAGCTCCTTTGTGGCTTGCTGAATAAGCAGGTTCAATAAATGCAAGAGGAGCTGAGCACCCAGCTGTCTGGTCTTTCTTGAGAGGGAAAAGGAAATGATTTCTGTCAGCTTGACCGTCGCTGTTCCGCTCTCCCAGAATGTGCCGTCCAAAGGGGATGATGGATCTCGAAGATGCCAGGACCAGAGGCCAAGGTTACCATGGAGACGCTCAGAGAGAGCACTAGGGGAGGACCCGGGATGACAGGCCCCGTGAACTGGGGTGGGGATGGGCTGGAGGTGGGGGAAGCTTGTTCCTCTCGGGGCGGGAATGGACATCTTTAGTCCCAGGACTGTGAGCAGGCTGGGGTGGGGGGAGCTGGAAGGGGGAGGAGAGGGAGGGAGGGAGAACTGGGAGTGGAGCTGGAAAGGTACAAGGGCCAGACTTGGGAAGGTCCCCTCCAGCCTTTGGCAGGCACCGCGCATCCCAGCGGATGGAGTGGTAGCATTGTGGAATTCAAAGTCCGAGGGACTGACATTGGCAACAGCAGCCCTTAGCAGGGTAGACGTGAAGGCAAGAAGGGCAAGACTGGGGACAGCAAAGATGGCAATGATACTTTTGGAATCAACCAGTGGCTGGGACCCAAGGGAGGCCTTCAGATGCAGAGGACAGGATTCTCAGGAACACATATAGGAGAGAGCATCCTCCTGACGGGCTGCGGTGCAGGAGGAGGAGAGAGCAGGGATGGCAACCAGGTTGTGACTTGGGACTGCGTAAATGTGATGCCACCTGCTGAGATGGGTCACGGGGAGAGTTGCGTATTTCACAGGATAATGAGAAATGCGACTCTTTTTGGTGCATGGGGAAGGCTGAGCCCTGGACATCCTTGAGGCCTCCATTTCAGAGGCCAGGAAAGGGAGGCCCGGTGAGAGGAAGCAGCTTGCCCAAGTTCAGCCAGCTGAGAAGTAGAGGCCAGGCCAGGGCTACCCACCAGCCCACATTTCTCTGTCGAGCTCCAGGTCCTGGGACACAGAGGAACTCCGTGAGTGGACTCTCCAAGATCACGGGATTCATTGTTTTGGAGGCCCATTTCTTCTCCAGCCTTAAGTTCTAAGATGAGGCTGCTGAAATAATGGGCTCCATGCTCTCTTGATCAACCGATCTGGCACATCCTGAGGCTGGGTGGTGTCGGCTGGTGCTGGAGGTGATCCCCCCACCTCTCAAGATTTAGCCACAGCAATGGCCTCGTCACCGCCCTTAGAGAGAGATCCACCTGGTGGAGAGGACGGAGCCTTTCCTACGAGACAGGCCTCATGTGAGGATCTCTGAAGGCACGATTTCCTGTGATCCAAGTATCACCCTCTTTATGGTATAGATGAGGACATTGAGACAGAAAGCCAGAACATGAGTCCCTTTGATGACACCATGGTGCCCCCCGGAATTGCACAACATCAGAGAAGGCAGGGGAAGAAGTGCCACACAGCACCTGATCCAGAGGTGCCCAGAGGGGGGAGGGTTGTCATGAGAATCACCTGTGCCAGACACTCCTCCAGGGTAGACAGAGGGGGCCTGCCCGGGGATGGGGAGACCTGGAGTCCAGCCCAGGTGATCTAGGCGTACAGCCAGAGACCCTGGTGCCTTCCTCTTGCGCTCTTCCCGTCCCCTCCATGAATGAATCTGGTTGGTGGCACATGAGGCCGGGTACCTTTCACTTCTCTCTGAGGTCAAGGTATCATGGTCCCTTGAGTCTAAAAGGACAGGCACTTCATAATAAGGTCCTTGTTGTCCTGTAGTTCAGCAAGAGAAATAAGGTGCCGCTTGAGCCCCTACTGGCCAGGGGAGATCCAAAGAGTGATCACTTAATTTAGCACATCTTTTGTTAGGTTAGAGTAAAAGGACTATTTGGACTGAAGCTGTATGAGGATATTCTATGGAAATAAGTATGGAGAACAGGGATCAGTGTAAAGTCCAACTTGGATGAAAGGAAGAGAAGGAAGAGGAATTAGTGATGAAGTAAGTCATCAAGACTCTTCCAAGGGGCTGGGGATGTGGCTCAAGCAGTAGCACACTCGCCTGGCATGCGTGCTGCCTGGGTTCGATCCTCAGCAACACATACAAGCAAAGATGTTGTGTCTGCTAAAAACTAAAAAATAAAATCAAAAAAATTTCTCTCTCTCTCTCTCTCTCTCTCTCTCTCTCTCTCTCTCTCTCTCTCTTTCTCTCTCTCTCAAAAAAAAAAGACTTTTCCAAATGCAAAAGACAGAAGAGACAAGTTCAAATTATTATGGCACAAATAGAACTGTATTAGCTCTTGGAGTGGAAATTCTAGTAGTAGTTCTAACTTCAGGTCTTGTTTGATCCAGGAGCTCCTACAATGTCTCAGGTTTCATCTTTCCATCTCTTGGCTTATGTTTTGACGTCACCATCACTCTCAGGCCGATTGTCTCCATGCTGGCAAAATGTTCACCAGCAGATCCTGGCCTACTCCCTCTTGGTTCCAATTTCAGCAGGCAAGAGAACATCTCTTTTTGTTGAGAGCCCCAATCAAAGTCCCAGGATTGCATCACACTGCCTCTGACTGTTTCTCTGCTTCTCTCAGATCCAATACCTGGTGCCTAGAAGGTGGCATTTCCCGCTTGGCCAAGCACGCTTTTGTGTGTACCCCTGGAGCTAAAGATGAAGTCAGAGAACTCCAAACCTATTGGCTGAGAGTGGGAGATGTGTGGTTTCCAAGAGGAAAATTGGGATGCTATAAATAAAATTATAGAAGGTTGTAAAAATAGATGTACACTCTACAGATGTTGGGGAGATCCTGCTTCCTCATGTACATGTGAATTGAAGGGCGGACATGGATTATTATCTTACTAAGAACAATAATAACTACCCAGGCCCAGACTCCAGACTGCACCTGCTCACAGGATCCCAGCCCCTTGTGCAGTGCTCCATTTTTATTTGCTTGTTTGTTTCTGGTACCTAGGATTGAACCCAGGGGTACTTCATCACAGAGCCCCATCTCCAGCCCTTTTTATTTTTTACTTCGAGACAGGGTCTTGCTAAGTTGTCTAGGGCCTCCCTTAGTTGCTGAGGCAGGTTTTGAACTTGCAATTCTCCTGCCTCAACCTTCTGAGCCTCTGGGATTATAGGCATGCTCCACCATTCACAAAATTCCTTGGATATTTCTTAACTTCCCCAGAAGATCTTTACCACAGATTCACCAACAAGTCCCTCGGTGCCAAGTGCCATTGCTACCCCAGGCACCAGATTTCCCACCACCTGGTGTGCTCAATAGGTGTTCATCTGCCAGGGAGTCTTCTGGGTTACAGTCTGATGAAAAGGGCCCTGTAGAGAATGACATGTGTCATGGAGTGGCTTTGGTCACTAACACCTAGAAGCAATTCTAGATTTGTCTGCAACTTCTTTTCTCTCACCAGGCTCCAACACTGTTTTTGGAGACAGGAGGTGACAGACACCATGCTGCTGCCCACTCCATCCCTGTTTCTGTCCCTTGGTGGTTATGCAAATCTATCCAGATAAGCCTGCGTCTCAGGCTCTTAGGTTGTAGCTGGGAGGATAGATCTTAAAAAATAAAAATAAAAAACAAAAACCACAAAATTGGGCCAACCACATCAAGGGTGGCTATCTCTTAGAGTTGTGAGAATCAGCTGAATGTGTGCTTCCAGAAGAATTTCTGAGTTCTAGATGCAGCACAAGTGGGAGACTTGATATGAGTTAGTTTGGACTTCAGCAAGGGATTGTCAGATTCCGGGGAAGGCTCTTCCTTTCCGCCTCAGCCAGTGTTAACCTTGGTCATGTATAAAAACCACTCAAGTGGCTTTGACACCCAAGGCACAGGCAATGAAAGAAGAAAATCATAGATAAACCTCACCAAAATTTAAAGCTTTTGCACATAAAAAAAAAGGATACTCTCAAGAAAGCACAAAGACATCTCACAGGATGAGAAAAATATTTCCAAATAATATATCTGATAAGGGATAATATGCAAAATATTTAAAGAACTTCTACAACTCCACAACAAAAGCAAACAATCTAATTTTTTTATATGTGCAAAAGTTAGAGTAAATATTTTTCTAAAGAAGACACAAAATTAACCAATAAGCAATCACGTGAAAGATGCTCAACATCATTAATCATCAGTAAAGGCAAGTCAAAACCATAATGGGATAACATTTCGCAGCCGTTACAGTGGCTACAAGTTTTCAAAAATGGAAAATAAATGTCAGTGGGGATGTGGCTTGCTGGTGGGAATGTTAAATGGTGCAAGTGATGTGGAAAATCGTTTGGCGGCTTCCCACTCTGTTAACCAGCAGCATCAGCAGCAGATCTAGGAATTCCACCTCTAGGTATACCCCCAAATTTGAAAGCAGGAACTCAGATATACATCTCTATCAAGAGCAGCATTATTCACAATAGCTGGAAGGTGGAATCAACCCAAGTGTGTATCGACAGGGGAAGGGATACCCAGCATGTGGTACAGCCACACACTGAAACAGTATTCAGCAATGAAAAGAAACCGAGGACTGACACATGCTACAGTGTGAATGAATCTTGGAAGCCAAACACAAACCGTTTCATGGTTCCAATTATATGATTTATCTAGACTAGGCAAATCCAGACACAGGAAGAAGAAAGTTCTCCAGAGGGAGGGGGAATGGGAAGATGTTTTTTCATGGGGACAGAGTTTCAGATTGTTAAAGATGAAAAGATTCTGGAGATGGATACTGGGGATGGTTGCCTAACAATGTGAATGTACTGAATACCCTGAGCCCCATGCTTAAAAATAGTTAAAATGACAAATTTTATATTTTATATCATGTATATTTTACCATAATAAAAAATCACTTAGAAATTATTATATATATAATATATATAATAATTCTAGATTTGAATTGCAAAGGAGGTCCCAGGGGCTGTACTTCCATGTGTGTGTGTCACACACACACACACACACACACACGCATGCACGCGCGCGCATATATATATATATATATATATATATATATATATATATATATATATATATATCTCGCCAAGGTCAATTTGAACCAATTCAGTCCAAATCTCCAGAGCCAGACCTGGCCATTGGTCTCTTAAAAAGTTTCCCAAAGAGGATTGTCCTGCCAGGACTGGGAGCACTAGACTGGACCTTCCAGTCAACAAGCATACTGAATGACTTTGGGGTGATCTAGAAAGGGGACTTTCCCTTTTGACCTCTAAGCTCCATTTCTGACCCCTCCCCCTCTGCCAACCCTTTTGAGTGCTTCAAATAATGTGCTCTCTGATGGCCCACTAAATGCCACAGCCTTTCCCCCGCCACTTCCGTTCAGAAACAGGGCACCAGGTTCTCCGGGCATTGGGAGAGACTTTCAGCTCCAGTGGGAAACGAATGCAGAAGAGTGGACAAAAATGCAAATCATTTAAATAAACTTGCTTTAATCATTAGCAGAGCAAGAGCAAGCAGTGCGGGTAGACCACAGCATGGTGCAGGGAGGAGCGGAGGACATATTTACAAAGGCTTTGGAAGAAAAATGTTTCTCCTATTGGTGGCAGGATCCTAGATAATTTACTCCTGGAAGCATCCAATGCTCCCTGAGGACGTGCCATCCTGTCTCTCTTGACCGATGTGTGAAGAGCACCTGCTCTGAATGTGCTCCAGGCCAGGGACTTGATGGGAATTAGATGGCCCCGAGTTTACCAAAAGCTGATTGGCTAAGGAGCCCAGGCAGGAACATTTGCAGAGAAGGGGAAATTATATGTTTTAATAATTGAACTATGGATAATCTAGACACTAGAAAATAAACCTTTGCTTCATTATGCACTTTCCTAATATCTCCATTTCTGTTCCCATCCCGGAAGCCAGGAATGAGAGCAGTATAAAATTTAAGGGGGCAGCCAAAGTCTCCACAGTCGAGATAAGTCATACTTCAATGCAATCATTTAAAAATCAAAATTAGTGTTAGAAAGTCCCAGATCAACAAAATATCAACATTTCAGATAAAGTCAAGGTCAGAGCCTACATTCGCAGGAGTTGGATTCCCTTGCCATCTCGGCCCTTGTGCCAATAAAACTTTATTTTAAAAAACGTCCCATGGACTTTAGTTTTGTATATTTAATTTTCAAATGAAATACTTCATTGACTGTTTAGATTAAATCAGACTGCATTCAAGTACGATTTTTTTCGACTACTGAGTTTTTTAGATGTGAGTAGTTACAATTGCCCTCACCCCGGCCCTGCTGCAAAGGACCCTTGAAAACAGAGTTGCCAGAAAAAAAGACAGGATGGACAGTCAGATTCGAATGTCAGATAAAGGAGGTCCCAGGGGCTATACTTCCACGTGAAGATTATTTGATTGTCTGAAATTCAAATGTAGTAGTGTATCGTGTATTTTTATTTGTTAAACCTGGCAGCCCTACCTGAGAAGTCTCACCAGGCACCCCCCAACATGGTGTTCGGTTCCATAGCAACGTGCCCCACCCCCCCACACGTACTTTATACACACTATGTGAGCGACACTCCTGGACATCAGCACAATGTGTCCAGAGACTTTTCCTCCCTTGGTCTTCATTCACCATCTGGTGTTGTAGTTTCAGACACTGAGCCTGACCTCAACTTCCTGTCTCTCCTGGCCCCCATAGATTAGGTTCCCATCAGCAGGACAGGTTCCACAGTGACAGCCAATGCAGAGCCCTGGGCCTCTCAGCTCTCTGTGTCACTCACCACATATCCAAGATTCAACTAGTCCTTTTGCTTTACCTAGGTCCCCTCTGACTTTCGGCATCCATCTGGGGAGGAGAATCCTTATCAGTAGGGACTGGGGTCAGGAAGAATAGCAATAAGACCCCCAGAGCAGGAGGCCTGGCCACTAAAGCATCCATTGGCAAAGCAAATATGGAAAGGCATTTCCAGCCCCAATGTACAGCACGTCAGAAAACCAGGTGGAGCCAGAAAGGACGGAAGAAAACCAGGGGAGATATTCAGAAGGTCCCTGGGAACTGGGATCAATTGTCTGAGGAGAGCTGGGATTGTAACAGCTCCAGGGGAACTTGTGCTGACCACAGAGGGAGAAGTGAGAGAGAAATTGGGAGACAAGACTCTACCGACGAGAAAGAGGAAAGAATCACGGAGGAAGTGAAGTCTGGGGGCCAACATGGGCTCATACCAAGGAGGGCAGGTGCATCCCAACTGAATTGTGGATGCAGAATGCCTCACTTCACCCTGCTGGGGGCCATGCCTGGGGTCTTCTGGCGTTCTCTCCCCCTGCCCAGTATTTCCCAAGAGTGATCTTGCATCTGAATTACCTGGGATGCTTTGCTAGTTCCATGCCTGACTATCCTCACTCTTTTAGAATCTCAGTGATGAGCCTAGGATTCAGCATTTAAAAAGCTTCCTGGCGGCGGGGGGGGGGGGGTTCCTCTGCACCCTAAACCCAATCTCAGATGAAAACCAAGTCCTGTGAGGAGAAAAGGAAGAGATACTGACTAGACTCTTTTTTTTAAACAAGAGAATTCTCTTCTCTTCACCCTGGGGTTCTTCTGATCACTTGAATTCTGAGCCAAGCCCCAGGGACTGGTGGTCATTCTGGGAAATACACCGTTAAGGATAACTAGGGTGACAAGGACAGGCAGAAGCTGTGAGCATTACACAGCTTCCTGTATGCAAAGTTTGAAGAACCTGAAGACTGACTTCATGTCTGAGTGGGCATAATGCACAGGGAAAGAATGATCTGCTCCAAGCAACGTCCATCCTGCATCATCCCCAGCTTTCTTGGGAGTCCCCCAGATTGCAGATCTGGAGTCCACCGGGCTAGATCTCACTCTCTTCCAGAATCTCCTCCATGGTGTTGGCCAGGGTGAAGTCCCCCTCGCTGCTCTCCGACAGGCTGCTGCCTCGGGGCCAGGCTGTGTGGCCCCGGTGAGGATGGGCACCCAGCTCTCCCCGGCCCCGTGTGGCCAGGTGTGAGCCGCCAGGAGAGGTCTTCAGCTTCTGAAGCGTCTCGGCACCATCTCCATCTGAGAGATTCTTGGGACATTTCCCCAGGAACCGGAAGTTCTTCCCCAGGACCCAGGCTCCACAGCTTGAGTGGTTGTCGAGCAAGAAGCGGGCCCAGAACTTCCGCAGTTCAGCCTTCACCTGTCAGGTGAGACAAAGGTCAGGTTGTAGTCTTGGGATCATTTACTCATGTGTCCGTTCAGGAAAAAAAAAAAATTATTGAGTAGCTGCTCTATGCTACCCTTGGGAAATTTACCTTCTACGTGGTGAAGAAACAAGACACATAAGCATAGCAGATGACAAATTCTATGAGACTATTAAATAGGACAACGCGGTAAGGAGTGTTAAATGAAGACAACAGGAGACTACGGTTTTGCACCAAGCTCCTGCCCTGGACCCCAACAGACTAGACTAAAAATCAAGATGGAGTCACCCCTGCTGAAGTTCCACCTCACCAAACCAAGACTTAGGGGCCCTTCAGGGGAGAGAGATGACAGTCCAGCTTTCCAAACAGACCAGGTTCAATGGGTCTGTTTGGCAAAGTTCTCTCTGCCTTAACCCTTGCACAAAAAGTCACCCTGAGGAAATCTGATGTTGACCAGCTGTTGTTCTGCGGGCCTGTCTACTCCTTATAAGGAAAGTGACTTATGACGACTGCTTTCTTCTGCCCTCCCCCATAAAACGAATACCCTCTGCTCAGACCACTGACGCACTTATTCTATCTTATTGAATGAAATATTGCCCCCTTTTAGAATTGCAAATTAAGCCAAGTGAGATCTTTAAACTAAATTGTTGCAATTTTTTTTTGTCTTTTGACAGGAGGTTAAGAGCTTGAGATGTGGTGTTCAGAGGGGACTCTGTGTGGTGGCATTTGAGCCGAAACCTGCCTGATGAACAAGGAGCCCTTGCATGAAGCTATGGAAGCAGCAGCCCTGAGCGACACAGCGGAGGGCCTCTGCTCTGGAGAGCTTACACTCTAGTTGGAGGAGACGAAAATGCACATTTAAACCTGCAGTGGAGGGAGGGGAGAATTACCAGGCAGCTTGAAATTTTACCAACTCCAAAAACAAATGAAAACCCCTGTTCTGCCTCTTCGCCCTTCAAACCTTTCTCCAGATGCTACAGATTGATCTTGAATGTTCCCCAAAGGCTCATGGGTGGAAGGTTTGGTCACCAGCTTGCGGTGCTGTTGTGACATGGTGACAACGTCAAAAGGTAGGGCCCAGTGGGAGGAAGTTGGTTCACTGGGGGAAGACCCCTGGAGGGGACCCCAACCTTCCTTTCCCTTGCTCTCTCTCTGCCTCCTGAGCACCATGAAATCAGCAGCTCCTTCCACCATGTACTCCCAGCATGATGTGCTGCCTTGTCACAGGCCCAAAGATAAAGGGGCTCGGCAACTATGGACTGAAACCTCTGCAACCATGAGCCAAAGTAAACCTTTCCTTATTGTTGATTGTCTCAGGTATTAGTTATAGTAAGAGCAAGCTGCCCGGCACCAGGGAAACAGAAAAACTGGTTGGGGTCATGCAATCATATGAATAAAAATTATAATTCTCAGGTCTTGAGCCTTTACTATCTGCTCAGCATGCCTGGGACATCACTATAAGGTAAGGACAGTTGTTATTTCCGTTTTACAGATGAGGAAACTGAGGCTAAGATGCAGTGACCTAACTCATAGAGCTCTTAAGTGGGTAAACCAAGGCTTGGATCCAGATTTTTGGATTCATGCTTATTTTCTTCATCATACTTTCACCCTAGCACAACTCCAGTAGGGCCAAGACTGGGTTCTGAGCTTTCACACACCCATCATGACACCTTTTCCCATTTGTCTAAAGTGTCTTCTGTTCTCTCTCCTGGATGCTCACAGTACATGCTAGTCGCCATTACCCCATCACGTACATAGAAACCTCAGAGGACAGTAGGATTCCAGCCCCAGTCTCACCAGATGTTGGGATGGCAACATGGAAAACATACCTCTCCATTGACAAAGCCGTACTGCAAGGCCACGAGGAACCCCTGGAACAAAAGGAAGATGTGTTGTGAACTTTGGGTAGATATGTCTGAAAGTTACCAGCAAAGTCCAAGATAACCCCCGGAGAGGCATGCAACTACACTAAATAGAGTTAGTCATACTGGTGATGCTAACTTGGATTCTAAGGCATCTCCTCTAACTTTGGCATCTAACCACCCATACCAGCCTAGCTTTGGTGGTCATGGGTATTCATAGGTCAAAGACGATTAAATCCCCATAAAGCATTAAATTATATGAATTCTAGGCAGGCCACCATCCCATTTCTACCAGACCATGGTGGTCACTGGCTAATTTATTTTGCCTGATTTACATTCTTTCCTTTTGGAATCTGACACTCTCTTATTCCGCGGGCCTTTGGCATGACTGTCAATCACATGGTTTCCACATTGTGGAATGGCTGTCACCTCAATAAGTGGCCCAAATTGGCCTGTGACCCAAGCAAGGTCAACCAGAGTTCTTTTGACTGGGAAAGGGGAGGGAGAGTCTAGAACTCTCTTCTCTTCATTTTCCATCTTGATAGACAATGTAAACCCAGAGATACTGCTAGAATCTTCCCAGCTCTGTGGAGAGAGCCCATCTAAGCATGAAACCAAGACAGATAGATAAAAGCAGAGACCGGAGAGATGGTGAGAGTCTTATTTCTGATATTGCTTGGGAAACTGGACCCAGATGTCTGGTCCTACATTTTTCATTTATCTAACATAACAAATATGCTTTTCTCTCATAAGAATATTTCTTTTGAAAAGATAGATTATTTCCTGTCTGTGGTTTCCCATCACACTTAGAATAAAATAAACTCCTTAGCCACAGAAGGTCCTAGGTGATCTAGGCTCTGTGTCGCTGATTTATCTTATGTCATGCTTCTCTTCAGTCACTATATTCCAGCCACATGGGCTTTCTAGATTCTTGGAGCTTTTCAAGTTCATATATTAACTATCTATTGCTGTATAACACAGTGGATCAAAACAACAAAGATGTATTATTTCATATATACTCTACAGCCAAGAATCTGGCAGTGGGTTAGCTGAGTGTCCTGGCTCAGGGTCACTCTTAAGTTTCAGTCAAGATGCTGGTTGGAACTACAGTCATCTGAAGACTTGGATGGCTGCCAGAGTGGCTCACATACTGATAAGTTGCTTACTGCCTTTTTTGATTGTAAAATTGTAAATGCACTTGGGATCATTATTTTTAAAATTGATGCACATATGTATCAATTATAAATATTCTCAGTTGCAAGGTTAAACATAATCATGATCACAGAAACAAAGAGGTAGAATTTTTTCTCACACATAATAATAAAACATAATAATAATTTATCACACACATAATAATAATTATTAATTCATTAATAATGATTAATTCATTTATTAATATTCCAACAAACTATGTTCCACATTCAGATTCCTATTCCTCACTCAGCTGGATGATGGTGGGTAAGCTGGATGTGCTTGTCAGTAGGAGGCTTCAGTCTCTCTCCACAAAGCTGCTTGAGTATCCTCCTGACATGGCAGCTGCTTTCTCCCAGAAAACAAAACATGGAAGCTGCTTTCTCCCAAGAGAACAAAGCAGAAACTGCAACCCATTTTATGACCTAATCTTAGAAGTCACACACCATCATGTCCACAATATCCTAATGTTACATAGGTCAACTCTTTGCAATATGGAAGGAGACTTAAAAAAGTGCATGGAGAGCCATTGAAGGATATTTGGGGGCTGGCTACCACAGTTCACTTCTTCTCAAAGCCCTTCACACTTCCTGTTTTCTGGATGATTCTCCCTCAAACTTCTGCCTAACTAGCTGCTTAAAGTCAGATCTTAGCTGAAATATCACCAAAAAGAGGCCTTTCCAGATCACCCAAGTCACTATCACAGTGGTCTATTTTATTCATTCTTAATACCAAGATTATATTGTAATTTGTCTGATCGGTTCGTATCCATCCCTCTCTGCCGCACCTGCAGTCAGATTAACATCCTTATCTTGGATTTTCACTACCACACCCCAAGCACCTGAAACAATGCCTGGCGTTTAATAGGAACACACACACACACACACACACACACACACACACACACACACACACACATACACACACACACACACAAAAAAAAATATTTGTTGATGAAAGAGTGAGTGAATGAATGAATGACTGTGTTGAGATCCATGACTCAATTAAGAGTTTTGCCTTGTACAATATCAAACAAATTCTGAAACGTGGAAAGATGGTTTTTCTTCTTTATTCTCCTCTTAGTTATTTAGAATTGTAGTCCCAAAGATTATAATGAAAAGACTATACATAGATTATCAAGTAATGGTATTTTCATTTACAAAACATTTGTCTTGGGGAAGTTTCAATAAAGGGATAATCTCTTGAATTTGGAAAATATTTCTGGGTTCACCCTATAACTGCCAAAAGTCTGGAATCAAAGATACTTTAGTTAATGTTTATTTCTGTTGATTCTGCAGACTTTGACACTTCCTGATTTTTTGAACAGCCATCTGTGAGAACCTACATACCCTGACTTTTCTTAATTGACATGAAGGCCTGTGGAATTTGGGCTAAGTGCCTGATATATTTAAGCTGGATTTATGTTTGGCACCCAAGTACTTGAATCTTTGTGGGAAGAATCTCACAAAATGCCAGAACCCAGCAGGAAAGGACATATCTCCAACTAAAAGGTGAATGTCTTGAAGACAGGATGACTTCTTTTATATCTCTTGATCATAATTAAGTTATTATCAAGGTTTTTCTGTTCTTCCTTGTGTAAGCCTTTTTCAGTACATTCCTTTTGCAATCTGGTCAGGGATCTCCATGTTGATCGTCACAATATCAGTAAAATGCTCAGATTCTGCCTACCCATGTGGAATTTTCCTTCTCTTATGTCCCTAGATATTTCATGACTATAGCTCCTACATGGAAACATGGTGGTACTAATTAATCACTTCCACACATACAATCACATCAGAGGTTTACAGACACCCTGCATGGTTGGCAGGACAGGTGATACTCACCTCTGGGCACATGATATAAGAAGAACTGGATTTCAACATGCCAGAATTCTTTTGTTGGGGGGAGGGGTGGTTACTAAGGATTGAACTCAAGGCCACTCAACCACTGAGCCACATCCCCAGCCCTATTTTGTATTTTATTTAGAGGCAGGGTCTCACTGAGTTGCTTAGCAACTTGCCTTTGGCTGAGGCTGGCTTTGAATTCATCATCCTCCTGTCTCAGCCTCCCAAGCTGCTGGGATTACAGGTGTGTGCCGCGGTGCCTGGCGCCAGCATTCTTATAAACAAGTTGGCTACAACAGGATTCCCGTGACAAATGTGTCTTTTCATTTCCCCGAGTTCTTTCTTTACTATCTTAGGACTATCCTGGAGTATGATTCTCATTCTAGGTAAAGTGACTGTGAAGCCAGTAGGTCCCATGGATCACGTGGTTTTTACTTTGTGTATCACCAGGGCTTGGCCATCTCTTGTTAGGTCCAGTGATAGCACAAGACTGGTGAAACTATTATGGTTTGGATACAAGGTGTCCCCTCAAAAGCTCTGTGTTAATGAAGGAATGTTCTGAGGTGAAATTATTAGAATGTGAAAGTTGTAACCTAATCAGTTCGTCCTGGTTTAAATGGACGGACTGGAGGTAACTGTAGGCAGGTGGGGTGTGGCTGGAGATGAGTCACAGGTACATGATTTGGAAGACTGCCTCTTCCCAGCAAACCCTTCCCCTTTCTCCCTCTGCTCCCATAAATGGAGTAGGGCTCCTCTATCATGCCCATCCGCCATGTTGTTCTGCCTCATCTTGAGCTCAGAGCAATGGAGTCATTTGTCTATGGACAGAGAACCTCTGAAACTATGAACCCCAAGTAAACTTTTTCCTCCTGAGTTGTCAGGTATTTTGATCACAGTGCTGAAAAGCTGACTGAAATAATTCCTTCTTCCGCCATCTTGGATCTGAAAGTCCACCTCTCTAGTGAAATTTCCATGCCAGTCATTGCAGTTTTTAACTCCAGAACTCCAGCAGTAAACCTTTAGAAGAGTGAAAAACCCTCCAAAGCAGTAAGAAAAGGAAGCTCTTAGGGCTAATGCCTGTTCTTGCTGATTCCCAGGGTAGAGTCACTAAGATATAACCCACCAAATGGGCCCCCCACCTGGATGCCTACCTATGATTTCACTGTACCTGGTGGAATGGAGGGAGATAGGGCCAGAGTGTTCAGAAGGTGAGAGGCCTTCACCCACACAGAAGCCCTCAAGGTGTGTTTTCTGGCTCAGGGTGTTTATATAACAGAATCACTCTGATTCCTCAAATCCCACACAATCATTAAAACTATTAAATTATTCTTGCTTTAAACCATTGCAGTTTGGGGTGGTTCATTACACAGCAACAGATGACCAAACATCCCTTAAATCCAAGGAATGTGATAGGCTAGGTTTCTTTCTTAGAAATCTGTCCCACATAACTCCATAGGAATTTTCTGGTCCTCAACTAGCCTTAGATATATATGAGATCAGTTGATTAAGGGCTCACATTGATTGATCATGTCCTGGGGCTGGGGCCAGGGGAGGGCAGGGATGAGAGGCCACCAAATACTACTGATATATAACAGCTGCAGGATTTGCCTTTTTCCCCTCCTAATTTGGGATTAACTTTTAAAGAAGATTAAGGGCCAAGCAACACAGGAAACTCAAATTACTAAATCTTAGCTTTTGAAATCCCCCCAAAGATTGAAATAAATTAAACATGTTTTCATAATGAAAAAATAAAAATGTTGCTTAGTCTCAGTTCAAAGCTACGAACAAGAATTCAGCTCCAATGGGAGGGGAAAATAAAAACTTGTCCAACTGCCCAGACCACATCTCAGGCCCTGTCCCCTCAGTCTTTGGTGAGCCAAGCACATTTTCTCTGCTCTGTGCATAGAGTCTCAGCACCTGACCCTGTCTGGTGGCAAAGGCTTTAGGAATCTGGTCTAAGGAAATTGATGGGTCCTGGTGAGGATCCGCACAGGGCACCTGAGAGGCATTACAGTATGGTGCTCATAGGCAGCATCTTAATTAACCTCTGGTTAAAAATCTCATCTTTGCCATGTGTTCTCTGAGCCTCAGTTCTTTTTTCTTTATATGCATATAATAACTTCTTCAAAGATCTATTGTGAAGATCAAGATTGAAAGTTTCATATTAAACAGATATTTTGTAACATAAAATTTTAATCCCTTGGATGGTGTTTTTACTACATTTTGGACTTATTTTCCTAGTGTTTATTCCAAGGATTATAAAAATAAATTTCAACTTATTACAATCTATTTCACATTAACATTGACTTCATTCTAGTCAAATATAAAAATTTTCTTCAAAGTAGCTGCATTTATTCATTCCTCTCTAGTGTTATTATTCTCATTTATACTAGATCTTAATGTGTTCTCAACTAAATAACATGATTTACATTGTTATTTTGTATAATCTTATGTATTTAAAATCAGTTAAGAAAAATAACTATAAACTATGTAGTCTTTCATATTTTCCCCTGTATTTACCTTTTCCAGTATTTTATTTCTTCATATGGATTTGAGTTATTATATATTGTTATTTCCTTCCATTTTCAAAGGAAGAACTGCCTTTGAAAATTGTAGTAGTGTTCGCCAACGTTCTCTCAGTCTTTGTTTATCTGGAAATGTTTTTATTTCACCTCCATCTTGAAACACAGTCTTGCTGGTCACAGAATTCTTGATTGACAAGTTTTGTTTTCCTTTCAGCATTTTCAATGTGTCTTTCCACTGCCTTCCTGCCTTATTCTGTTGATGATTTTGTTGGTTCTATTATGTAATGGGCCATTATTCTCCATCACCTTCAAGATTTTCTCTTTGTGTTTGGGTTTCCGTGGTTTGACTGTAACGTTTCCAGGTGCAAATCTCTTTGTCTTATGTTAATTGGAGATCATTGAGCTTCCTGGATATACAGATTAATATTTTCCATCAAATTTGGGAATTTTTCATCCATTATGTCTCCAATATTTTTTTTACCCCTTTCTATTTTTCTTGTCCTTCTAGAACTCTGATATATATATGTGGTATGCTTGATCACATTCCATAAGTCTCCACAGGTGGTATTTTTTTAAAAAAAATATATATGTTTAGTTGTAGGTGGACACAATGCTTTTATTTTTGTTTGTTTATTTTTATATGGTGCTGAGGATCGAACCCAGTGCCTCACCCACACTAGGTGAGCGCTCTACCCCTGAGCCACAACTCCAGCCCCACAGGTGGTATTTTTCTTCATTATGTTTTCCATCTGTTTGTCAGATTGGATAATCTCAACTGACCTATCTTCAAGTTCTATAATTCCTTCTTCCGCCATCTTAAATCTGAGAGTCCACCTCTCTAGTGAAATTTCCATACCGGTCATTGCAGTTTTTAACTCCAGAACTTACATTTAGTTCTTATTTTATAATTTCTCTTTTTCAGTAGAAATTTCTTTTATGGATAAATTATTGTCATCATACTTTTCCTTTAACGCTTTAAACATGATTTTTTTTTTTACTATTTGTACATATTTGTAATGGCTTCTTTGACACTGTTGTCTGCTAGTTCCAAATCTGGATCCCTCAGAGAGTTTCCATTGACTGCTTTTGGTCCTGAATATGGACATCTTTTTTTTCCTTTGTACATCTCCTGTTTCTTGTACATCTACTTCTTTCTTTCTTTTTTCTTTTCTTTTCTTTTTTTTTGGCCAAAGCTGAAATTTTTTAAAAATATTTTTTAGTTGTTGATATACTTTTATTTTTTATTTATTTATATGTGGTGCTAAGGATCGAACCCAGTGCCTCACACATGCAAGCACTCTGCCACTGAGCCATAACTCCAGCCCTAGAAATTTTAGATACTACATTATAGCAATCCAAAATTCTGAGTCCACATGCTCCATCCTTGGTGTGTTAATCTGTCTCCCCTGTGGTATGTAACCACTGATATCTATGTTCATCTTTAAATTATGGGTGTGTGTGTGTGTGTGTGTGCATTTTATCTGCAGGACTGGTCTCCTGTGCTTGTTTAAAATAAACAGTTGTTTAGTCAATGATTGATCAAAATGATGCTCAACCATCTTGAACCAGTAAGGCTCCAATAGCCTTTGCCAATGGAACTATGTGTTGCTGGGGGAACACATTCAGATTTTATGAATGTATGAATTTATAGAATTTATGAAGTTTCCCTGGCCTTTACTTTCTATCAGGCCCTCTCATGTCTCCTCCGTGTGTGCAGGAGCTCGTATTCAGACAGGCATGTGGGGATATACTCTCCGATCTATCTTGAATATGTATGCATTCTTGTGCGTCTACACAACATTTAATTCCACCAGAGAGCTATATGGGAATTTAACAAGGCCCGCTATGGTGGTCTCATTTCTCAGACTTCCCTGTTAAATTTGTGGCTAGCCCACTGGTCCATTTCTTGCCCTAAATAGGATTGTAACAGCAGGCTGTGACATTGTCCTTACCTGATCCTTTGCCACTGAGATCACCACTGTATTTGGCAATGCCTAGGCCTGTGAGATTTTTCTGCTTTCTGATCCAAATCAAGTCAGCCCCCGTATGCAGTGAAGCTGCTAATTTTCATTAGAACTTCTTAACTGATGGTGCAGGGGGTGGAGAACAAAAGCAGTCACAGCCCAAAATGACCTAGATTCCCACTGTTCTTAGTTCAGTAATGTTTCCTGAATAAAACCTTGTCAATCTTTTCTATGCCTTTGGTTAATTTCTTGTATCCTAAAATGATTGCTATTGACGGTTATCAACTTTGATTCTTTTGGGGGAAAGAATTTGTTAAACTCCTTTTTCCTCCCTTCCAGCAAGTCCTGCTTCTACATTAGCATTTAGTTTACTAATTCTAAAGTTCATTACTGTTTGGGGGACTTTTGCTCTGTCCATGCTGCTAGTTAGCACTTACTATTGCATTAGTGGCCTTTACTATTGAGCCATGTCTCTCCACATTCATGTCCCTGTGCAGTCCCCTCCTCTTCTTCCTAGGCTGGATCTATGACTTGCTTTAAAGAGCAGAAGGCAGAAGAAACATCAAGGTGTCAGTTCCAGACATAGGCATTGAAAAACCTGGCAGCTTCAGTTTTTTGCTCTTGAAGACCCTGAACTACCACATAAGAAGTTCAGTTACTCTGGAAAGACCACAAGAAGAGAAGATGTTGAAAGTGAGATGCCCAAAGACCCTGTGGAGGTCAGCAAGCTGGTCGGAGGTAGGAAAGGAGGCCCCAGAAATTTGAAAAATGAGGCCAGTCCCAGTTTAAGCCCCTACCTATGTGTGAAGAAACCATCATAGAACCTCCAGCCCCCACAGGCTCACAGGAGCAAAGGTTAGCCACTGCTACCATGTCCCACCTGGATTCCTGACTCCCAGCATCATGAGAGGAAAATCCATGATGGTCATCTTAAGTTACTAAGTCATAGATAGTGTAAGCAATGGATAACCAAAATATTCAGATAACTTAATGACAACCTCTGGTTTCTCGTTTCATCCCATACACATCTGTCAGGCTCAAGAACCTCCTGGTGTGTGGACCTATGACTCCTTTACCCAAGTTGTATTGTGTCCCAGGTACCCGTCATCTGAAGCACGGACAAGGATCATTTTGCATGCTGTTCTGCAGAGAACCCAGCAAAAATAGGCCCTTAATAAAAGGCTTCATGTTGACACACTCAGTTAATATGATCATGAGTCACACTACCTATTACATCCAGGAACGAGCCCTGTTCCTTTCTGAGTCACTGAATCACGCTGTCAGAATCAAGACAACACCTCCCATCTGCACGCCCTTCTCATGCCAAGGGTCCTTACCAATAAAGCCTGCTCATGCTAGAAATCTGTTTTCATCCAGATTTCATCTTCATTCTGAGCCCATTTAGATCCCAGGCATTTTATTTTCTCCCAAGCCAAGGAATCCTGGTCAGACTCCTACTTACGTGGAAGGAGCTCAATGTCAGTTGAACGAAGAGTCGTATGAGTTTTGAAAATCCTTGGATTTGGTCATCAGTGATGAAAGAGAAGAGGATCTCGTGGACACCCAATAAAGGAATGAGGACCAGTGTTGATTTTGCCAGTCTGCAAATGACAACCAAATCACAGTCATGAGGGCCACCCTGGGACTCAACCGAGTTTCCTGCTCTTTGGTGTCTGTCTTTATCGTCTTGATGAATAGTTGATTTTCCAGTTGGTCTCTTTGACTACACATTTAATGCTTGAGGGTCCTTTTTACCATTGCATTCGCTACTCATGGTAGATGCTCAGGAAATATGAATGCAATGAATGCACCAATGGATAACTCCTCCCGTATAGGTTTGTCATATGCATACAGATATTAATGTTTTAACTGAGAGGTAGATAATCATGCACGTAGCTGCCATGCCCAGATTCCACACCTCCCAGGTTTGGCAATTTTCCTATTACATGGCTAACAGATGTCTCTCTCTCTCTCTTTTTCTACTCAGATCTTTCAATGTCAGGACTTTAAATATCAGCCTGAGAATGGAGAGAAAATGAGTTGCTCGGGATCACAAAACCTAAATGGCAAATCCCAGCCTGGAAGTGGGGTGGGGGTCTCTGACTTAACCTCAGGCCCTGCAAATCTGAGCTGCACTTTGCCATCAGCCCTCAGGCAACCCTCGACCCTGCAAGGACCACAGGAAATGAAAACCTGATCCTCCTCATAAAAAGTGCTGTGTGGAGGTTTGCTGCTGTATACAGTCTACACACAAAAAAAGACAAACATTCCTTTGTACCACCCACGTGTAAAGTGCACAGCTGGGGCCCAAACACGCCAAACTGGTGAGTCCCAAATGTGGCTGACTAGCAAAATTCCTTACAGAGCTTTTAAAATATTTCCAGTGGGCCCTCCAAATAGGTTGGGTTCTGTATTGGTAGATTCAACCAACTGTGGGTGCAAATTTTTCCTTTTTAATTTATCTATACCAAACACAAACATTTTCTTTCTTTCATTAGTCTCTAAACAATACAGTATTGTAACTATTGATATATCATTGGCATTGTTTTAGGTATCAAAAATAATCTAGAGACGGTTTCAAGTATTTGGGAAGATGGGCGAGTGGCAAATACATCTTTTTCACATAAGGAAACTTGAGCATCTGTGGATTTGAGTATCTGGGGATCCTGGAACCAAACTTCCATGAAGACCAAGGATGCTGTGGTACCCTTAAGCTTCCTGGGATTGTGTCAACTCCCTGAGGTTGGGTCCTGAGACAGTGAGTTTTAAAGAAATTCCTATAGGATTCTGATACATAGCTAAATTTGGGGATGACTGCTTTTTTTTACTATTGGCTGTTTCTAGTTTTGAAACTAACCGCCTTAGCAAAGGTGACTCATATTCAGGATACGAACAAAGCTATTGTCTAATTTGCATTGGGAAAAAAAAAAAAAGAGACTAATTGCAATGTGTTTTTAGCCCGAGTCACTTCTCCACACCCCCCGGAGGTAGAGATGTAGACATCTCTACATCAACAGTTTACAAGCAGTTCTTCAGGAAGGTTGAACTCCATCCAAGTTTACTAGAATCCTGTATCTGAGACCCATTCAGTGTCATCAATGAAACAAAAAACTTTCACTATATGCCCTTAAAGGAGGTAGTGCCAGAAGAGGGGAGTAGGAGCCACCATGTAGGAGTGACTCCACCTGTCCACGTGGGCTTTGTGTCCCTGACCCTTGACCTTCAGGGGAGGCCCCTAAGTCGGGGGAAGAGTTGCAGGTCCCGGTCATGCAGTTCTCCCGAGTGGAACTCAGATTACTCCCACCCCATTCCCAGTCAGCGGGGAGTCTCTCTGCCAGGCACAGTAACTTGTTCCCAAGGAGAGAATATTTTAAGAGCTTTCCTCCTTTTCCTACTCCTGCTTCTTCTCCTCACTCCTCTTCTCCTTTTCCTTCTTGTGCTGGGGATCGAACCCAGACCTTGTGCATTCTAAGCCTGCACTCTATCATTGATCAATATCCACAGAGCCTAAGGGTTTGGGTTTTGTTTTTGTTTTGTCTTATTTTCTTAATTTGCAGGAGTTTTTTAAAAAAACCCTCTGTGTCAAAGGTTGCAAAATGGTGATCATGGGTTGGAAATGATTTGCAGACAGTTTTGTTTAAATGATGTAGTGATTTTTTTTCTTTAAAGCTATTGGAGACATCTTTAAGGAGATTGCAAAGTAAAGATGTTCAGATTTTCATCTCTTGGAAACAGGACACTTAGGGGCCAAATTCCTGTTTGGCAAAATTGGTTCCGGCTGGGTTGTGGCCCTCCATTTAGAGGGAACCTGTGATCTTCAGCCCCCGATGAGCCTGGACTGCTCACTTATGACCTTATTTGGCCCTTGCCCATGTCTGAATCTGTGACCCTTGCTCTGGGCGATCTGGGTTTTAATGACACATACTCACGTGCTTCCTGTGGATCATGTCTTACCATGAACTTATTCTGGGGCCATGTTATGGCTTTAGGTGTTCTTTTTTTTTTTTTTAAATAAGCTTTATATTTTGAAATAATTTTAGATCTATAGAAAAGTCGCAAAGGTAGTACAGTCTCCATTTCTGTTAAACGATATATGGCCACCACACACCTGTCAAACTCAGGGAGCCAACACGGGAAGATCACTAGTAGCTAAATTGCAGACTTTATTTGGATTCCACTGTTTTTCCACCTAATGTCCTTCTCACCTTCCAGAATCCCACACTGCATTTAGCACGGAGTGACTGTTACTGAAGGGCCATCTTTTGGGGCCATTTTAGTCACTATCACCCCTCTGGTTGGAAGTAAGAAGGGATTCTCCACTACTCACATTCTTCTAACTTCTCCTTAGATGAAAGTCCTATTTGTGACCCAGCTCAGATGAAAACCCATAAATAGTCAAAGCAGCTTACCCCTATGGATTGTGTGTTCACTTATTTTTTCATCCATAACCATTTGTTTATTTAACCAGTACAGTTTATTGTAGTCGTTTAACTATTCAACAAATATTTACTGCATATCGACTCCGGGCACATGAGCGGGGACAGTGGGAATGGAAGAGTTGGAGATGAAGGTGGCAGTGTGCAGGGCCAGCTCTTGGACCTGAGTTCAAATACCCATGTCATCAATTACTCTCCATGTGCACTTGGGCCAATTACTTCACTCCTCTGTTAGTCTCCTCATCCGTAAAAAGAGGATTTTACTAATAACAGCATCCAACAGGATCATCATAAGGTTTAAGCCAATAACATGGGGTAAATCCCCAGAATAAATAATATCTAATCCTAATAAATGATCAAAAAATTTTTAAAGAAGGCATCACTGCCTTTAGGTTGCTATAGCTTCAGTGATTTTGATCACTTTTATTTCCATTTGTGATGTGTTTAGTCTGTAGTTGCTGATGGGGCTCAGAACTTGCTTCTTCAAAATATGGTATCTAGACTGCTTTAAGCTGAAAATTTTTGAGAAAATTACAGAAGCAGGAACATCACTCTTCAATCTCTCAATCTCTCCTCTACTTCTTCCCTAAAATCAGCTCAAAAACCTACAAAGGGGATCTGGGGTTGTGGCTCAGGGATAGAGACACTTGCCTACCATGTGTGAGGTACTGGGTTTGATCCTCAGCACCACATAAAAATAAATAAATAAAACAAAGGTATTATGTCCATCTACAACTGAAAAAAAATTTAAAAAAATACCCACAAAGGATTTCCTGAACTGCCCCTGATGAAGATCCAAAGGTCCCCCTTTGAGAAATGACCTCCTTGCACCCCCAGGGAAGGAACATCCTTATCTCTGAAGACTCGGAAGACTCTGAACCCACAGGTCTTGGTGAGTTCCCCCAGGTTAGTCCCATCTGGTCACACCCCTTCTGTCCACTGCTATTTCTCCATAACTCTCCATTCGCCATTAGACCTGACCTAAAAATGTCTAACTCCAATAATTTCCTGGGGTCTTCATTTCCTCATGAAAGTTCCTGTGTCACATAAAACTTCGACATAAGTTTGCTTGCCTTTGACCCTGTGAATCATCAGTTTGACTTTCAGACCCCCAACCAGGGACCCTAAGAAGATGGAGCAAAAAAACCTTTTCTCCCTCAAATTGCCTACCAGGAAGTCCTTTGGGGAAGCACTCTGGGTCTTAGCATGTTAAAAATGACCTTCTTTTATACATTCATTAGGCATTCGATCCTCCTGCATCCCATGGAAGGTTAGGATTGTTCCCCTGTGAAAAGAGAACTGTCTCCTCCTGGGAACCACAAAGAATAGAGAACTCGGGAAGCTAAGTGTCTGCTGGTCCCTGTCCACATTCCAAGAACATCCTTAGCCTTGCTGCTAGCCCTAAAGTTCCTCCTTTGTGCTTGGCTCTCTGCTCTCCTACTCCAAAAACACAAAGATGGGACATCTTCTGTTTCCTTTGCTTGATGGTGGAAGCCCAGGGACAAGGGCTAAGAATACAGAAGATTCTCCAGCTCCTAGCAACCCGCCTTTTTGGCAGGGCCTACATGTGTTTAATTCAAACTTTCCTAAAATATACTCCTGGAGGGGAGCCAGATCTTGAACATTACATTCCAAACGTTTTCAAAAATCTCAGAGTTGGAGGGAGCCTGTACCTACCAGAATTTGGATGAAATGCATTGGGCCCATGAGAGGCTTTCAGGGAATACAAACATGGAAGGGAGACGTGGAAGAGGAGCAAGCTTTCAACACGGGAGAGGGCAGGGGGAGACAGGCATGCTGACAACTTAGGAGGATGGCACTAGGCAGCCCCTTCCAGAGCTTGGAAATGAGGAAACTAGCACTACTTCCCGAGAGCAAAGTGACAAATGAGCTCACAGGTTTTTTGTTTTTTTTTTTTTGTTTTTTTTTTTTTTTTTTTTTTTTTTGCTGTGGGATTCTCTAGCCCAGGGAGCAAAAATAGCATGGGTGTGTCCTGACAGATAGGTTTCTAATTTTTTGCTAAAAAAAAAAAAAGAAGCATAAGCAAATCAATTAAATTAGACTCTCCATGAAAAAAAAAATTAAATAAGTTGTCCACATAGTCATCTCATGTTGCCCTCTTCCTCACTGAAAATGACAGTAAAAATTACAAAGGAGGGTGTTTTGGCTACTCATCCCGCTCTCCTCTGTGGAGGGCACACTGGCTCTGGAGACTGAACCACATTCTCAACAGGTAGATAGTGCAACAGGCCAGGGAGGTTTCTCAGATGTCCTTCAACCTCTCTGCTTTGACCACCCTCTCCCCAAGCAACATTCTGGTGAACTCTGGATTTCTGAGAACATCCTAAGACATGTGTGCACTACAAAGGAATGCCCGACCCCATCCCCACCTTCCACAGACATTAAAAATGAATAACAGGTTGGGTGTGGTGGCACATACTTGCCCATAATCCCAGCAACTCTGGAGGCTAAGGCAGAAGGATTGCAAGTTCAAGGCCAGCCTCAGTAACTTAGTGAAACTCTGTCTCAAAACAAAAACAAAAAGGGCTAGGGATGTAGCTCAGTGGTAGAGTCCCTCCTGGGTTCAATCCCCTGGACAGAGGAGGAGGAGGAGGAGGAGGAGGAGGAGGAGGAGGAGGAGGAGGAGGAGGAGGAGGAGGAGACAAGGAACAGAGAAGGAGAACTCATCATCTAGTTTATGTACATGAACTTCCTGTAAGTTCAGAGGACATCAGCCAATCATTCAGGAACACAGTGAAGTTCAC
The DNA here is from genome assembly GCF_052094955.1 of Ictidomys tridecemlineatus. Taxonomy (NCBI): domain Eukaryota; kingdom Metazoa; phylum Chordata; class Mammalia; order Rodentia; family Sciuridae; genus Ictidomys; species Ictidomys tridecemlineatus. Next base: position 53,888,045 of record NC_135479.1, on the reverse strand, counting down.
CGTACAGTCTCTGGGTAGTGGCAAGCTAACCAAGGTGAGGCCTCTAATCCTGAGACGCCTTTGGGTAGATATGTACCCAGGTTCCCTTTCTCTAGCTTTTTCCTTGAACAAAGATAGGGAAAGGGAGAAAAAAAAAACAAATTTCTAGACAGCATGTATATGTCAGACAGGGTTATTCTTTCTACCCTCCAACCATCCATTCTCGATCATTGCTCAGCCATAAAGGTACCCCAATGTCTTGATTTACACTTCCCCAGATCAATGGCTACTGAGTGAGTAGGCACACCCCAGGCTTATGCAAGCTGACTTCTTTAATACTGGAAGAAAATAGAAGATAATAGGAGTTCTTTATATTAATATTTATCTATCATTGTATATTTTCTGGTTTTTATGTATAAGGTATGTATTAGTTCATTAGACTTTATATATATATATATACATATATATATATATATATATATATATATATATATAATATGATGAGGCACATGCTCAAAATTTCTTTACTGATCAAGATGCATGATGCATGATCAAAAAGCTTAGAAACCACTATCTTGGATAACTCTAGAAAAGGGGGACTCTGGAAAAGAAAAAAAAAAACAGGCTTTATAGAAACACCATTCAGCATACCTAAGCAGAAAATTCCATGTGTTATTTCACTAGAGCATCTCATCAGAGGTCCCCTATTTTGGCTGTGTATCCGAATCCCTGGGGAATCCACAGGAAGTCTATATGGCAGGTTTCTGTCCTGTACCCCCTGAGTCAGTAGTGGGGCTCATGAGGGTGTGCTTTGAGCTGGCTCTCAGGGAATGCTTAAAAGTAGTCAGAGTGGAAAGATCTTGTAGAGGGTCACTGAGGGTCTGGAACCTGGGGAAGATCCCAGGGGTGCCTGGTGGACTTTAGGGACACAAAGCAGCAGGGGCTTGGGCTCAGAGTCCTTTGGAATTCATCTGACCCTTGATTCTGCCTCCTGGGAGTATTCACCTCTGTCCAGCTTCTGGGTACCCTGCTTGTCCCTGCATCCAGAGGACTGCCCTGCCTGAGTGGACCAGGAGCTCAACCCTCAGAGTGGTGAGAGGCTGAGCCTTGGGAAAGGGGCCAAGGAGGCTGCTCGGCCACTTGGAGGCCCGACTAGAGGCGCCAAGAGAGACAGTGCAACTCCCCAGGGCCCAGGCCAGGCCAGTTCCCCAGGGCTAAGGGTTTCTGCAAAATATTTGAGTGAAAGCCTCAAGTAGCAGCTCTAGTATATATTTGCCCATTCCTAAACTGGGTATGTTTACCCTTCACGATGTCGTGGAGCAGGGATTGGGGGATGATAGGATGTGAGGTCTGGATCCTGAGCAAATGCTGCCCCCCACCTCTGATTAGGTGAGCCATCTAACTGAATCACAAAGGCTCATCCTCAAAATTTCTTTGCTGATCAAGATACATGATCAGAAAGCGCAGACACTCCTGTCTTGGATAACCCTGGAAAAGGGGGACCCGGAAAAGAAAGCAAGGAGGCTTTATAGAAGCCTCCTTGAATTGACATAATAGGCAGGAGACGGGTCTGCCTCAACACTCCCATTTTATACACCAAAAACAGGCCAAGGGGGGCCGACGCCCTTGCCTAAGGCCAGTCAGTGAGTCTGGGGTGATGGGCAGCTCTCCATCCCCCACCACCTATCGTGTGCTCCACCCCAAGGCCCCAGTTCTTAATGAAGTAGCACGCATGCGCCTCAAAGATGGGGTCCACGTTGTATTTACCTCTTGTTCCAGTTAGAGACATTCATTAAATGTTTGTCAGATAAATGGAAAGACCTCCTTCTGGCACATGGCTCAGACTTAGAAAGAGTGAGGTGCAGGGCTGGGTCCCTCTTCACCCCTCCCACCTCCTCTAGCCTGCTGTGTGGACTGAAGCCCCTACTTCAGAGCCATCACTTGGGTTAGAACACCCCTTCTTTGACAGCCCCAGCTGAAATCACTGGCCACATGCAAAGGGAAGAATAATTAGGAAAAGAGCAATGCAGATCTCAGTAATGTGCCATCTAATCTATGATGAACAAGGACTGCAATTGCAACAGAAAGCAGGAGAGACACAGCAAAGTCAAGTCACAGAAAAAGCAATTGTATGAGGAACATATTTCCTTAGACTCTGAAATTTGTGGTCTTACCTCTCAAGGTCTCAAAAATACTCAAATCTCTTCTGAGTTATGAGTGTATCTTTTGTTCTGTGGCCTCAAATCCTCCAAGGAAGGCAACTGCCAAAGTTCCTTTCATACCAGGCTTTCCCTTCTCCATAAGTCACTCATCCTTAGGGACACTTTACAGTCTTGTACTGGGGGGAATGAGTATGTTCCCCAGCTACTCACCACCTGCTTCCTTTACATGGAGCCAGAAGATCCTCCTCTCTGCAGGTCCCACATGCTCTATGACAGTATTTTCAGAAGGACTCTCCCTGACTCACCTCAACAGACAAATATACTAATGCAACTTTTTCTGACTTTCCTAAGATATTAGGCAACACCACAAGAAGGATTCGAAATAACCTTGGACTTCTGAACACCGACCGCAGGCCACTCACCTGTATTTATAATCTCTGAAGCACATTTGATGAGCTTTCAGCTTAGAAATGAGAAGCCTGAGAATTTTCAGGAAGATGAAGAAATTAACCTTGAAAAAAGAAAAAAAAAAACAGATGTGGGTAAGTAAAGGTGTGCTCCATAATGCTGTGACTATGGAGGGCACCTGGATGGGGCCATCCACCCCTCATCCACATAAACCAGAGGCAATGTGGCAGTTGGTTGGCTGCAATAATTACTTAATCTCCACTGCTCCAAAGGCCATCTGATCTGAAGGTCTAGAAGGGATTTTAGAAGTATCATTTAATAATTCTTCTGCTTAGTGAGGCCCATAGCTAAAGCCATCCAAGGTAGACATCTTCTTCATTATCATGAGCATCATCATCATCATCAACAACATTTATTGAGTACTTACAAGGCCAGGCTTTGGGCTAAGAACTTTCCATGGATTCTTTTATTTAATCTTCATAACAACCCCTAAAGTAGCTACAACTATTTTTATCCCCATAATATAACAAGGAAACAGAGGCGCAGCTAAAGTCGTGCAGCTAGTCAGTGACTGAGCTATTGCTTCAGCTCAGATCTATCTGATAACAACCTTCCCTCCATTTAAACAGAATGCCACACTGCTGCTCATCTGTAAGAACCCCAGCCTATCTGGGTATGGGGGCACGTGCCTATAATCTCAGCTATTTGGAAGGTTGAGGCAGGAGGATCACAAGTTTGAGGCCAGTCTCAGCAACTTAGTGAGAACCTGTCTCAAAATAATTTTTACTTATTTGTTTGTTTACTTATTTACTCATTTATTGTTGTTGTTGTTGTTTTACTGTACTGGGATTGAACACGGGCCCTCTACCACTGAGCAACATCCCCAACCCTTTTTATTTATTTATTTTTTTGAAGCAGGATCTCACTAAATTGCTCAGACTGGCCTCCAACTTGGGATCCTCTTGCCTCAGCCTCAAGTTGCTAGGATCACAGCTCAAAAATAAATTTTAAAAAGGGTTGGGGATGTAGCTCAGAGGTACAGCACTTGCTTACCATGTGTGAAGCCCTGCATTCAATCCCTAGCTCTGCAAAAACAATAACAGCCACAGAGAAAAACGAAACAAGACTCTAGTCCTGTTGGTGTCTAAGTTGAGGTCTTGCTGCCACATGAGGTTCACTGGTCAGAATATATTCTCCACTCCATAGAACACTTTTCCTAACTGTCCTAGATGGGACAAATCCAGCCCTCTGTTGCCCACCTTGGTAGAAATGGTAAGATGTACCTGCAAATTCCTTGACACTTCTCCCTTCAAAAGGCAGAACCTAAACGTCCCCTCCTCCATGTGAGCTAAATTTAATGACTTCTGTGTAATGATACAAGAGGAAGTGATGGTAGGTAACTGTAGGGCCCTCAAAAGAATGGTTTCCCCTGAAACACCCTCTGGGGGAAGCCAGCTACCGGGTTGTGAAGGCCCCAAGGCAGCCCGTGGAAATGCAGAGAGACCCACACCGGAGAATGGCATCCCTTGGCCACCAACCAGCGCCATTTGTCGGTGGTGTGTGTTCACCTCTTGGAGCCAATCCTCCACTCCATCTTTAGGTCAGCTCATGAGCCTCCTGGAGGTGCAGAAGAGCAAGTGGTTGAGGATGTACTGAGTGTGGGCTTGGACAGCGAAGAGGAGGCTAGAGAGGGAGAGAGGACCAACTGACACAGGGCGGTTCGGGGTCCTGCTAAGAAGTTGGAGTTTTGTTTTTGTTTGTTTGTTTGTTTGTTTGTTTTCTGAAAGCAATGGAGAGCCAGTGATAAATTCAAAGCAGGCAAGTGACCTAGTCAGATTCGTACTTTGGCATTTCAGAAAGGTCATTTTGGCATCAGTGTGGAAAATGGATTGGATGAGGACAAGAGGTGGGAGGCAGTTTCAGAGTTCCTGGGAGGGGGAGACGATGGAGAGGTGAACCCGATCTGCTGCTCTGCTCTTTCCGAGATGGAGAAGGGTGACTGGTTTGAAGTTACTAGGAGGCTTCAGTCAAATGAGCTTCCTAACTGGTTGGATGTGAAGTCAAAGATAACCCAGATGTTTCTGGATCTCAAATGTGTGGTGGTGCCCTTTACCAAGAGAGGGAGCACGTGAGGGGGGAGAACGTGGGTAAGAGGAGGAGTCCAGTCGTTCTGAACATAAGAGATGCCCCATGCAATTAGATATTTGTTTGCACCTCCGCAGAAAGGTCCCAATCAGAGCATGAAGCCATTAGAGTAAAACCATTCAGGGAGACTCTACAGTGGGAGAGAGGGATAGAGGGTTAAGAGACTATCCTTGTTATGAAGGGAACTATGAAGGAGGTACTGACAGCAAGAGATTGAGACCAAGTAGCTAAGGAAACCCTGCTCAGCGGCCCACGTCTGTGATCCCAGCGACTCAGGAGGCTGAGGCAGGAGGATCGTAAGTTCAGAGCCAGCCTTGGAAACTGGGCGAGACCCTGTCTCAAAATAAAATTTTAAAAAGGGCTAGGAGCATAGCACATTGGTAGAGCACTCCTGGGTCTAAACTCCAGTTGGAATGATCCACATAAAAGAGGCATCGGAAGCCCACGAGGGGAAGAAGGTTTTAAAGGCTATATAGAACTTAGCAACAAGGGTCTCACTAAGGAAGCAAGGCGGTGATGCTTTGTTTTGTTTTTTTTTTTAAATGAAATTTGGGGAGATCCTGTCAACCCTGTTTAAGAGGCTTGTATATAGTAGCAGACTCAGGATACCAAATGGAGACCATGATGCTCCGGGTTTTTTTGTTCGTTTGTTTGTTTGTTTGCTTTGGGGTTTTTTTGGCAGAGATGCAAGAAATTTTTAGTGCAGTTGTTATTTTAAGATTGAAAGATTTAGGGGGCTGGGGTTGTGGCTCAGAGGTAGAGTGCTCGCCTAGCATGCACGAGGCACTGGGTCCGATCCTCAGCACCACATAAATGTAAAATAAAGATATTGTGTCCACCTAAAACTTAAGAATAAACATTTAAAAAAAAAGATTGAAAGATTTAATAGTGTCTCCATTGCAATGGAGAAGGAGCCCATGGAAAGGGTGATCAGGTGACAATTAATGGGACAAAGTCTCTGCAGACATTGATCCTGCACAGGACTAATGTCCCTGTCTAGAAATAAGGTCGTTTGACCACACACTGAAACACAACCTTACAGAACCTAACCTATACCTGCTATCACCTGCTCTACCAGCCTTAGGAGAATTAATGCTTAAAGCTAAAAAGCTCACTCAGGCAAGCAGCTATTTATCTAATCCGTAAGCCAACAGGAATGATGGAATTTCCCAGCCAAAGGATATTTAGTAAAAGAAAATTTAAATACAAACTAAATGTAACCAAGTAATTTATCCCTTTTTAATGAGATCTCTGTTTCTCATCATAAAGAGAAAAACCCTGGGTGCCTGGCTAAGTGATTTGTTGAACGCAGACATTTTTCTTACAAAGCAAGCTTCAACAGCCGGGAGACACATCTTTCAACAAATTCGTTTCAGTCAGGAAGGTCTCCTTGGAAAGGAAGGGTCGAGTCAAGGACAACATGGTCGCTTTGTACTTGGTGTCTTCCAGAGACCAGACAAGAGAAAGTGAGCATCCACTCACAGGCCGCATGGAGGAAGCACTTCCTCACTGACATGGAGTAAAGCGCCATCTTGGGTTACCATGGAGACTGCTCCTCTAGGCTTCCAAGGAGACAAGAGTCCACCATCCTATTTGGCTGATGCTGGTCTTCATTTGTGCATAGTGAGAAAGGACCTAAAGGAGGAACTTTCTCAAGAATCAAGCCAACTCCTTTAGGATTCTGTGACCAGATCAGGGGCACTTAGGACCTCAGAAATACAAGGCTCCCTTCCAGGTCCCCCACAGTACAGCTGTCCTCCCAGATATAACATTCTTGGTGGCACTTTTTTGGCAATCCAGAATCTGTGCACAGATCTGTACCTCCAGGTTGGCTGCGGTAATTGCCAGAATAGTAGGAGCTCAGGGGCAGGCCTCGGGTACCCCTAAACCCCCCCACCTCTCCCCAAGCCCCTGTTCCTCTGACTTGCCATGTAGACTAAATGCCTACTTTTAGAGCTGCTCCGTTAGGCCAAAACACATCTTTTCCAAGAGCTTTGCTAAAATGTGCATGTCCCATAGAAGAGAGGGAATGACTCGGGGAGGAGAGAGGAAATCTTTCTCTCATTCCTTCCTTCATTTTTTCCAAAGGGGAAAACTTCAATAAATTCCTATGATCTGATTTACAGTTTACGTCCACCATGTAAATCAGAAGACGAGATGCAGAAAAGCTAAGAGGAGGATGGGACAGGGCATGGCATGCAGGGAGAGCCCCCCCTTCAGAAAAGGAGATGTCTCCAGAAACCTGGGACAGCTGAAAATCCCAAGTTCCTAGTGGGGCATAGGATCTAAAAAGAGAAAAGGCCAATGAATACTGATTTTACCAGTTTCTCAGTTTTCCCAAGTTCTTAGACTATCAGAGTGAGTGATGGATGGCTTTAATTCATGAGGTCAACAGAGAGTCCCATTCAATTTGTTGACACACACACACACACAAAAAGCTATTTAATAGGTGTTCAGTCTGGCCAGTCTCTGAATTCTAAGGATAAGGATATGGGTAGAATGTAATCATTCTATAAGACTATTTTTGGTTTTTTATATAGAGTAAGTATATTTGTTATAGAATAATATTTGTTATATTATTATAATGCTTATAATCAACATAAATATCCAAGTGGAGGACTCCAGTGCATCATGCCCAGACTGATGGGGCCTTGGACCCATGGTTTGGAGAGAACATCTTGTGGATTTGGTTCCATGGATATGTAAGGTTATCTTTGAAGGACTGAACTAATCAAGGCTGTATCTATGGGGGTAAGGGAGACTAAGACACAAGTCTTAGTCAATATGACCCAACTCAAAATGTACACTCAGGGATGATTGGTTAATCTAAGTAGTGAAGTCTTATACAAAAGGAGAGGTGGGAATTTTCCAATTTTTCTGTCTGGAGAAATACCCCCCAAAAATACCTGGATTCTTCAGATATCACACAATGGACATTTTTGAAACATGAGAAATCTTATACTAAAAGAGCAGCAAATGAAGTCTGCCAGTGTGTGTGGACATTCAGCTGAGGTGCATTCACTTCAACCCAGACACTGATCAGCAAAGGCAGGCTCAGTGTGGGGGTCTGGAAGGGGCCCAACTGTGACAACTGGGCATGCTTACCAGGGAGCCTGGGATAGTAGACTCTCCTTGGTCCCAATGCTGTGTTCACCATGCAGGGCTGAATATTTCCCAGGAAACCTCTACTCTATGCTCCAGAAATTATGGCCCAAGTTCAAATATGGCCAAGATAAAAGAGTGTTAAGATCCTGAAATCTGAAATACCAAGTGCTAACAGCTCTGTCTATTATTATTATATCACTTTTATGGTATTTTGGTTTAAATTGAATATATGAGAGGTCACAAAAATTTTTTTCAACACAATAAAGATATGATGTTTGGTTTATGTCACAATCAAATGCACTGTGGGGAGCTCTGCTCCATGCAGTCCTTCAAGGACCCAATCCTTCCACGTTGTGGTTCAGAGAATTCTCCTTTGGAGTTGGAGTTATACCAATTCGTATTGTTAGAAACTGCAGTGTGTGGTTACATATGACCAAACATGAAGGCAGATATTGGTTCGGTCATTGTCTGATGGAACTTAGGATAATAACTATGAAATTCTGAATCTAGCACTAAGTCAAGCACAGAGAAGGTGCTCAGTGGATGCTCAATGGAAGAGGGTAGATAAGTGAGCCTTCAGTGCTGAGGAATCTCCATTCAGTCAGAGTTTTGATTACACAAGTCATGGCGGAATCTAGGCTGGATAATTCACAAGCCTCCTAGGCTGTTGTATTGTGCAGCCACTGGCCACTGGGTTTCTCCACCTTAGCACCCCTGACATTGGGGATAGCAGACTTATTTGTTCTGCACATTATAAGAGGTTGTAATGCCTGGCCTTCACCCACTCCATGTCAGTAGCAAACTGCCCCTGCAACTTGCGACAACTAAAAATGTCTCCAGATAGGGCTACATAGCTCAGTAGAGAAACATTAGTCTAGTCCAATTCTGATTTTATAAATGAAGAAACAGAAGCCCAGAGATGTTAACTCACTTGGCGAAAGAATACATCACAGATCAGTCATGAAGCCAGGATCCCTTACTCCTAGATCAGCTTCTTCCACTCCACTATAAGGATTTTATTTTCCCTTTCATGTTTGATAGGACACACAGATTCCACTCTTCTGGAAGCCCTCAAATAAGTGCACAAAATCCTAGACTCCTAGAGCTAGATGGGCTGGGAAAGCGTCAGGTTGAGATTCCTACCATTCAGGAAAGACCTTTCTCTAACATTCATGTCAGTGTTTTTCCAGTTCATGATTAAATAAGTATCCTTTCCTTTGACCAAGAGAGAATTTTTTTTTCCCATTTCTATTCAAGCTCATTTCCTCTTGTCCATGCCTCTGTAGACACAGATAGTTCATAGGCCTGAGAATAATTGTGAAATGGTCCTTCCCAGGCATGTCTGTTGACTTTTGTTATTTGGGGCAATAGATTACTTAATGATTTGATTTCCAAGGAGAAAGAGTTCACTAACTAGGCAGGTGTGAGGACATCAGATGGACATTATAGGAAGAGGAACTATAAAAGCAGGGGAGAAGTGAAATACAATATTGGATTTGGAGAACTTTGAGTTTCTCCATTTAAAGTAGAGTGCAGGGTGCCTGTGGTTGGGGAAGCAGACAGGAATGGCAATGATTACTATACTAAGGAGTCTGAAACCAAACCTAGGGAAATAGTGACCGAAAAGTCAAAAGTAGAAGAGAGACTCCAAAATTCGACTCCAAAAAGATCACTCTGGCTCCAATATGGAAGATGGATTGCAGGGGGCAAGAATAGAAGGAAGAGCAACCAAACAGAAAGCTTTTTGCAGAGGTCTTCACAAGAAATCCCAGAGGGCTGAATAAAAGCAGTGAAAATGTAATTAAGGAGAAGATGACTTGGAAGGATCTTTAGAGGAAGAATTGACCAGACTTGAAGTCTGAGTAGATGTGGCAGGGAGAAAGAAGGCAAGCTATGAGAACACAAAAGTCTGTGGCTTGCTTGTCCGGATAGATGAATGGTTTTCCTATGTGGGATGAGCAGGAAGAGGAGAAGGTTTAGATGGGAAGATAAGGGTCCACTGTGAACTATCATGACTGGACTTGTAGAAACAACAGCAGGCAAAGCTTATTTTATCCACGGTGAGAAATAGAGTAGAGTCTCTTGTCCTGCTAGGAGAGAATGTCACTCTAGGAACTAGGAAGCACCAGGAGAAATGAGCATGCTGGGCAGCTTTGGAAGGCTGAAGGGGGAAGGTCCAGAGCAGTGGTGAGTACTGTGTCACCTGCCCCTTGTCTCACTTCTCCACAGTCCTTTCTCTTCTTCAATCTCACAGTGAAGTCGGGGTCCCAGCACCCACCTCTCTCCTAGGTACCTCCATCACTTCCCAGTAGCAAGGTCCAGATCCATCAGAATCATTTGAGAACTTTTGAAACTACAGCTGCCTGGTGTCCACTCCCAGAATTTCTGATGTTGTTGGTCTGGGCCACTGTGGCATTTCCAAAGTACAGCCAGTTTTGAGAACCACAGCTGTGGACAAAGAGCTTCCCTAACTTTAGTGTGCATCCAAAACCTGGGGGGTCTTGTGACCATGCAGAGTCTGACCCAATAGGTTGGAGTGGCGACCTGAAAATCTTAAGTTATGACAAACACAATAGAGTCTGGCACTGGTGCTACTGGGTCACTCTTTGAAGAGCAAGGTTATAGCAAAGTTCTTTTCATCTTGGCTGCACATTAGAATCCCCAGACCATTGCTGAGATCAATGAAACAAAAGTATCTGGAGGAGGGACTCAGGCTAAAGGCATTTTTAGAGACACTCCAGTGATTCTAAGTTGGAGATGTTTTGAGAGGTATTGATGTAACTTCTAGAAGAGTAAATACTAAGGATACAGCTAGATGGAGCCTGAATTCCATCATCGCGAGAACTACTGGCTTATCTCCTCCTTTATTCTTCTCTTGGACACATGGCCAAGAGCAAATGTTCCAAAAGAAGTCAACCACACAATCCGCTCATGGCACTGTGAGCCCTGCCTCCTCTGCCCCTTGTCCCACTTCTCCATAATCCTTTCTTCTCTAGTCACACTGTGAAGTCAGGGTTCCAGCACCCACCTCTTTCCTAGGTACCTTCACCACTTCCCTGTAACATTTATCAAGTGCCTTCTACATACCAGCACCCGTTCCAAGGACTTTGTGTATTTGAATTAGTCTTCCCAACTGCCTACGAGGTGGGTGCTGTTATATTTATTGTACAGGTGAGGACACTGGACTGGGTGACTGCTGGCACCTGTTACTACAACACTGTACTACTGCTCAAAAATGTGTATCGCCTCTAGAGCTGGACCCTGGGGTCTTCACTTTTGCCGACTCTTCCAGACATCACTACCTTGGCTCAAACTCCCCTAGGTTCTAATTCCCTCCCTCCACCATTTTCTTCATTGGTGACCCATTGCTTATCTTGAGCCAAGTATTAACATCTCTGGGCAGCTGTACTGGACATTCAGGTAAACACCCTCCTTAGTATCCCTCTTGGATCCCATACAGGCTTCTGCATCAGCCCCAGCAAATTTCAAGTTCTTGTTTAGAACTCGTTGGCTGCCACTGTGAGCCCAATGTCCTGTTCTTTCTAGAAGCTAGCCTAAGTGGCAGACTTAGGCTTATTTCATGGATATTTGCTGGAGAGAAGATACCAGAAGCACATGTGCCACGTCATAGGCAAAACGTGACGCAGCCCCTTACAATCTGGGTCTTCTCCATACCCTTGGTTTTCCTGCCATTTCTAGGAACATGATCCTTTCCAGGTCACACTCAGGTCTGAGCAGAGAATTGCCATCCATTATTGACAAATGTTGATACTCTTCTATTTAAAAAAATAGCTATTTTGAGGGGGGGCTGGGGTTGTGGCTCAGAGGTAGAGCACATGCCTGGCATGCATGAGGCACTGGGTTCGATCCTCAGCACCACATAAAGTAAAATAAAGACATTGTGTCCACCTATAACTAAAAAATAAATATTAAAAAATTTTAGGAAATAGCTTTTTTCTTTCATGACACCACTTAATTAAAATAAAATGGAAAAAAGGACAATCCAGTAATGATGTGGAGAGTCAGTAGAGCACAGAGTACCCACAGGCACCCAGAGGTGATGGTGCTATGTCTAGGGTGCAGACCTTCTGTGGCCCTCATGGATCTTGCAGTCTTCCTATGGTTGGCTGACTCCCTGCCCTTTCCCTTAAGCTTCATTGACAGATTTCATTTTTGCACACTGTCACTTAAAGGGCTTTATGACTCCAGGTCAGTCACCTCTTCCCATGCAAAATACTTTGGACCACAACAAATCAAGGCCTTTTGGCCTCAAGGTCTCAGAGCATCATCTATTTCCTGACTCTAATACCCATGAGAAATTGGTGTGGATAGCTTTCGTATGTTTTTTTTTTTTTCCTCTAGAAGCCGTTTCTTTGGTCTCTTCCTCCCTCCTGCTCATAGTGTTAAGATACAGCTGAGAGCCAGGCTGTCACTGGGCTCCTTCCTGCTGATGTCCATGTCACAGCCCTTGAGTACAGGATCCTGGAGCTGACCGAGATCTCTGTACATAATTGAAAACACAGAGAAGACTCGCAGGGGAACTCGGAGTCAAAGTCTGAACCAGAACAAGTGGAAGTCTCTAACTTCTCGATCATCAGAAACTGCTCACGGCTCAGCGGTTCCTTCTTAAAGGGCCTGAGAACTGGGGGGATGTAGGAATGGGGGTGTTCCCCACAGCCGCTGAGCTCAGAGCGGGAAGAAGTGGGTAGACTCTTCCTTACCATTACACAAAGCATCATGGGTCCGCGGATGATCCACCAGATTTTCTTATTTCCATTTGTTGCCCAGCATCTAAGGGCAAAGAACAGGCAGGAGAAGACGAAAATGAGACAAGGCTGTGTGCCCAGAGGCAGCGCCCCTTCAAGCATTGTCCCAAGAGATGGGACAAGGGGAGAAGAGGATCAAAATCCTTTGTATTAGCACTGGTACTGTTGATGGTTCTTATCATGAAATCGCTCTTCCACGTTAACGGCCCAGCACATGGGTTCTTCCAGGTTTCTCCATGTTCATACAAACATAAATCCTTAATTAGAGGTTTCTCATTACTTCACTAAACAGTTTGTGTATATGTGTGTGTGTGTGTGTGTGTGTGTGTGTGTGTGTACATATAGGCACATACATATGAAATATATATGTGAAATATATAGAAATATATTTATGTTATTCAGTTATGGGGCATATATATGGCACATATATGTATATGGGATGATATATGGTGTATGTAGACATGTATTCAAATATAAATACATATGTAATAGATATGTGTGTGCTTTGGGTGGTGATTATTTGGAGGAAAAAAAATGGAATCACATCATATACGTTGTTCAGCAAGAGGCTTAAAATATCTATTGAGATTTAGTCCCTAAAAGTCAAAAGATAATATCTAATTTGTTTTGTGTGTTGTATGTCATAATATTGTTTATGTGTTGTCATAATATTCCATAAAGTAAGTCTGCTACAATTTGTCCAATGTTTCTTATTCTAATGGGCATTCATGAATTTTTATTGTTGCTGCTTTATTTTTTTCTTTCTTTCTGGGAACAAGGCTGTAATACCTTTTGCTGGGCTATGTCTTTACCTATCTAGCGTCACAGCTAACCTGCACAGCATCTTTGTGGTAATTTGCCTGTGTAACTAAATGAATAAACTATTGGCTACAAGACCTTTGATTTACTTTATCTACATTCCTCAGTATGTTCTACATGGACAAATTGGGAAGAGTTGGATATTGTCTTTGGGAAAAATGATGTAATTCCCTATATTGGGGCATATCTAGGAATTATTAATTTAGGAAAGATTAAAACCAAAGTAAATTTCTTACCCCGTGTTCTCCAGATGTGCACGGGCGAAACCCCAGGGCACCACAAACAGCACAGGGAAGGCTATGGAGAAAACACAGAGAAACAGGGTTAGGAGCCGGTTGGCCGAACCTGCTTGGCTCCCACCCCAGCCTAATGGGCCTCAGAACAGCTGGTTAAAACTCAAAAACGCTACCTGGAATCATGGACAGGGAAAATTGGAGTGGCACAGGCCCATGCATTAATTTATAACAAGAAATCAGAACCCAGAGGAGAAGGGATTTGCCACCTGTCACAAAACAGTTTAGAATAAATGGAAGGACATTAATCAAAATCTCCTAAGTCGTGAGTCCAGGTTACTTCCTATGAATCCTGCAGCATCAAATTCTCCAAGGTTTTGTGAAGGTATGGGTTCCACATCTGAATACTCTTGGTCATTGAAATTATATATATATATAATTTCATATATATATATGTGTGTGTGTGTGTGTGTGTGTGTGTGTGTATATATATATACACATATATGTATATGTACATATACACACATATATGTATATGCATTGTTGAGAGCCACAGCCGAGTCGGAATGGCCCCTGGCATTTTGCCAGAAGTAATGGTTGAGAGGTGAGCCATTAAGATGATGCTGGACTGAAACAGGTTGTGTATTCAATTGTATATAGACCCCTGCTGTCCGCCTCGGGTACCGGTTACTTTGGAGTTCTCGCGGGGATTCCTGGGGAGTTCACATTGATTGGTGAAGTTCCAGGGGAGGGAGTTCTGGTTGGTGTGGTGTGCCTGAGAGGGCCCCGTGGGTGGTGTTCGGGAGAGTTCTTGGGGAGTGTGCGTGGAGTGCTGGTGGAGTTTGGGCAATAAAGTTTCCTGTTTGAACATACAAGTGCTTTGTGGCGGCTCGGTTATTTGTGCCCAGCCAGACTGCGGCAATGCATATACATATATTTTAGTTGTAGATGGACATAGTACCTTTATTTTATTTGTTTATTTTTGTGTGGTGCAGGGATCAAACCCAGTGCCTCATGCATGCTAGGCAAGCGCTCTACTACTGAGCCACAGCCCTCTTAGTCATATTTTTAAAATTAAAACAAAAACACAAAATGCATAGACTGAACGTTTGTGTCCTTCCAAAATTCATATGTTGATTCCTTCCTGTCAATGTGACCATATTTGGAGGTAGGGTCTTTGGAGGTCAATAGATTTAAATGAGGTTATGAGGGGGTGGGGTCCTCATAGCAGATTAGTGTCCTTATAAAAAGAGACTATAGAGTGCGATCTCTCTCTCTCTCTCTCTCTCTCTCTCTCTCTCTCTCTCTCTCTCTCTCTCTCTCTCTCTCTCATGTGAGGATACATCAGGAGGCAGCAGTCTGCAAGTCAGAAAGACAGCCCTCACCAGAACCCAACTGCTATGGGTGAGATATGGCATATTCCCCAAAGGCTCCTGGACTGAAGATTTGATTCCCCAGGGCAGCACTGTTCAGAGGTGTGGCTCTGGGGAAGTGAGTGGATCCTGAAGGCTCTCTCCTCATCAATGGATTAACCCATGAGTGAATTAAATATTTGGTGGCATAATAGGGTGGTAGTAGAAAGTGCAGGTGGTGGGGTCTAGTGGGAGGAGGTAGGTCACTGGGGATGTCCCTGGAAGGACATTTCTCGTCCCCTACCCTTCTTCACACTCTCTTATTTTTTTCCTGGCTACCTGAGCTAAGCAGTTTTCCTCCACTACACCTTACACCATGATGTTCTGTCTCATCCCAGGCCAAGAGCAACGGGGCCAGCCAACCATGAACTGAAGTCTCTGAAACTGTGAACCAAAATAAATCCTTCTTCCTTTCAGTTGTTTTTCTCCAGTATTTGGTCACAGGGACAGAAAGCCAGCATACTGAACATGCTGGGCTCCCCAACCTCCAGAACCATGAGAAATCAACGACTGCGGTTTAAGCCACACGGGTATTTTGTTATGGCATCAGAAACAGAGTAATGCAGTTGAGATTGGCATAGGAGGAATATTAATTATATGATGCCACCAAAGACCTTTCAAATTTTCTAATGTGTTCATTAGCATACAGGTCCACACACCCCCTTATTTTCATAACCTCTTATCATTGAGAAACCATCTTCCAGTCGGTTTTCTATCGGGATCCAGTGTTCTAGTTGGTCCTGGGGAAAAGAGGCTGGAGGTCACGTTACTCACCCCAACCCACCACCAGGTATCTGGGCCACAGTCGCCTTTCAGGAAGCACCGTGGGCTCCAACAGGGCATGGAGGTAAAGACCTTCGACCAGCAGCCATAAGTGATTGGCACCCACGCAGTAGTGCAGGAAAACCTGGACGGAGCGGCAGGAGGTGGACATCTGCAGAGGGCAGATGAGAGTGAGTGCTGCCTTTCCCAGCATCTGAACCCCAAGTGAGCAGAAAAATGCCTTCCTGGACAAAAACCCTCTCCCCTACTCTTCTCTCTCCTGGGCCTTTGCTGATCATCTCAGGGAGACAGCAATAATATAGAATGTGAAGTCTCTAGAAAAAGTTTGGTTTTTTTTTTCAATATGACAAAGGTTTAATGAAAGAACAATTTATAAACTTTTAATCAGGTATAGGTAAACAATTAGAAAATGATACAGTACCCCAGGCAGAACGAGCCGAGATCATTATCCTCCTTAGGACTACAGGGGTAAAGCAGGGATAATAGAAAAGTCTTTTTTCCTAGTCTCTCTCTATCTAGAAGAGGCTTTCAATTTATAACCAGTCCTATATGTGCATTTTTTGGTCAGATACATTTTTATTTGTTCTATTTAATTATACATGACAGTAGAATGCATTTTGACACATCATACATAAATGGAGCATAACTTCTCACTCTTCTGGTTGTGCATGTAGAATCCCACCAGTCATGTAGTCATATGTGCACATGGGGAATAATGTCAGTTCATTCCACTACCTTTCTTACCCCCATGCCCCCTCCCCTCCCTTCACTCTCCTCTGCCTAATCCAAAGTACCTCTATTTTTCCCTAGTCTCTCCCCACCTTATCGTAAATTAGCATCTGCATATCAGAAACAGCATTCGGCCTTTGGTTTTTGGGATTGGTTTATTTTGCTATATGTGCTTTTTTATAAAGCACCTGTTTTTATCATGGATGAAGTAGTATCCTTATTTTGCAACACCTAAGCTTTTTGAGTATTTTGAGGTGATGGTTTATGATAAATGATAGAACTAGTAAATAGAGCAGCTTATGAATATCCTTTTAATAGAAAAGAAGCACTTTGAATATGGAACTTTTATTTGTTCTAATTAGTTATACATGATAGTAAAATGTATTTTGACGTATTATACATACATGGAATATAACTTCTCATTGTTCTCGTTGTGCGTGATGTAGAATTACATTAATCATGTAATCATATATGCACATAGGATAATAATCAAGAATATAAGCAACAATTAATGTTAGTGAAGATGTGGGGAAAAGGCACACTCATACATTGCTGGTGGGACTGCAAATTGGTGCAACCACTATGGAAGGCAATATGGAGACTCCTCAGAAAACTTAGAAAGGAACCACCATTTGACCAGCTATTCCACTCCTTGGTTTATACCCAAAGGACTTAAAATCAGCATACTCTAGTGACACTGCCACATTAACGTTTAGAGCAGCTTAATTCACAAAAGCTAAACTATGGAACCTACCTAGATGCCCTTCAACAGATGAATAGATAAAGAAAATGTGCTATATACACACAAGGGAATGTTACTCAGCCATAAGGAAGAATAAAATTATGGCATTTGCCCATAAATGTATGGAGAATATCATGCTAATTGATATAAGCCAATCCCCCAAAATCTGAAGGCTGAATGTTTTCTCTGATATGTGGATGTGAACTCACAATAAGGGGGGGTCAGGGAAAAACAGAATTATTTTGGATTAAACATAGGGAAATGAAGGGAAGGGAGGGAGATGGGAATAGAAAAGACAGTAGAAAAAGTCTTTACTACTATTGACACCAGAATAGAAAATTTGAACATAAAATTCATAATTAAGCCATAATTTAAAACCTTCCAATTCAGAAAACTCTGAGTCCAAATAGCTTCACTGCTACAATCTATCAAACATTTAAGGAAGAAATAACATAAATCTTAAATGAATTCTTCCAGGGAATAGTAAAATAGGGAAAATGTACCAACTTAAAAGGTCCACACAAACTTTATACCCAAACCTCATAAGAAAAGAAAATGTCAGTTCAGTCTTTCTCACAAATGTCAGTGAAGACATGCTAAACAAAAACAGTTTTAGCAAACTTAATCCAGTAATATAGGAGGAAGTTTAATCTATCAAAACGTCATCTGGTCTATTCCAGGAATGCAAGGTTAGTTTAACAGGTTACTGCTTTATTAGCATGATAAAAAAATGATCTCCATAGATTTTCAATTTTCATAAATTTTCAATAATTATAAAAATTACAATTATGGATCTAATCCAAAACGCGTGAAGAAAAAGAGTGAAAATACAAAATACCAATATCAAGATTTTGCTTACAGATGAAAGTTTTTCCCACCTGAAGACATGCGGTAGCCATAGGTGAGCCTGTCTGCCTCTGGATCCCTTCAACTGGCCCACTCTTGAGAGGCTGTTGTGTTTTTAAATCCCAGGCTGCTTCTCTAGCCAGAGAGCCCCACCCATCTGCCCTCTGATTCCCAAGTCTCACCCAGCTGATGGGAGGCTGAATTTGGATGGTGGAGGAGGGAAGGGGATTACCTCTGACAGATAGGACATCCACCCACTCTCACTGTCTGGCCTCTTGGAGTAAGAGTTATAGAAGACAACATCTTTCACCAGCACAGCCAGGGCTTTCAGGATGAATGAAGCAAACAAGTTCATGTGGATGTAGTTGCGTGTACAGTGGAGCTTTCTGTGCAAAGAGGAAAACAAGGGTCACCCTCAGGAAAGAGTGGCTGGGGCCAAAAGGTCCATGCCTGACCCACCTGCATATCTACCACTAAAGACAGAGATTCCTAGTGAAGGCTCCAGAGTTGGACCACTGGGGTATGTGATCTGACTTCTCTGTGCCTCATTTACTTTATCCATAAGGGTAACGATAGTTATCGTTGTATAACATGTTCACTGTGCCAGGCCATTTTCTAAGCCATTTACAGGTGCGTGAACTTGTGGGTGTCCTTCCTCTTTGCCATCACTGGGAGAGTGGGCAGTCTCATTACCCTGATTTCATAAATGGTGGAAGTGAAGGAAGAAGGTTAAGTTATCTGTCTAAAGTTCCACATCATTAATTAAAAGAGCTGAGATTTAAATCTAGAAACTCTGAGGCCAAAGTATGGCTGTCCAAGGCTCTACTGCCTCTGAGAATAAGAGCATTGGTCTCAGAGGCGTGGGGGAGGATTAAATCAGTTAATTCATGTAAAGTGCATCTCATCAGTGTCCAGAAAAATATCAGCTCATTTCCTCTCCCTGGAGTCTCCTGTTGGCTCCTTGTCATATAAGCTGATGTGACACAGTGCATTCTCAGTCTCTCTAACCAAAGGGACTCTTTTCCACCACTACACCTCTGGCGTAGCACATACCCCATCCTACTTTGGTTTAGGGCAATTATTATATTAAAGGAATTAAATTAAATTATTATATTATATTAAAGGCAGGTCCTTGTATTAATGATGTATGCATCCTCCTGCATAACCAAACAGTGGGCCGTTCAAGGGCAGGGACTGAGCCTTGCTCCTTCTGAAGTCTGAGGCAAAACAGATCCATGGTCAACCTAGACTCAGCTGGCATTACTTCCTGTAGGGCTGAACAGTTATTTTATCCTGGATTGGTTCGGGGACTTTGGGAAGGGGTAAAGGGAGGTCACAGGTAGTCAGTGGGTACAGGCTGCAGAATTGTCTCATAGCTCAAGAATTGTTCTCTCGATGGGGTAGATGGTCAGGACGATGCTCCAAGAACCATAGAGCATTCTGGGGTTAGAGAGTCAGACGGGATTCTGACCTGGGGCTAGCAGAGCCCAGTGGGAGGTGCCCTGCAACTAGACCCACGTCATCTCCAGGGTTCCATTCCGTCTCTGGCCACTGGAGTTGAAGGCTCATTCTGCTGTGTAATATTCACTTGTGTTTCTTTTTTTTTTTTTTTAATTGTTGGTCGTTCAAAACATTACATCTAATTTGATATATTTCACAGTTTGATTCAAAAGGGTTATGAACTCCTATTTTTCTTAACGGGCTGAGACCACTGGACAGCCTTTGAGGGCTCCCCAGTGGGTCTGTAAATATCTTACTTGGGCAGTACCTAATAATGTGATTTAGTAAAATGCATCAAGGCTTTGAATTCCGAAAGACAGTACAAGCAAAAATGCTCAGACCCTGGCTCCATTACCCACGAGCTCTGAGCTTGGACAAGTTACTTTATCTCTCCATATTTCAGTTAGCTCACTTATAAAAAGGGAGCAATATTAACACTAACCTCTTAGGATCAGAATGAATCTTAACTTGAATTGGGAAGATATTTAAAGTACTTGATGCATGTGAAGTGCTGGGAGGAAACACTTAAGTAATTAATAGCTAAGTGGAATTCAAAGATGCTGGGTTAAAATCCCGGCTCTACCATCCACTTGCCTTTGAAGGAAGTTTCTGGATCTCGTCTGTAACTATGATGCCTCTGATAGAGTTGTGGTAAGAAGGAGATGGGGTAGTGATGAGTGGGATCAGGGATCTTCGACTAGGGTGAGGGCACAGATGGCATCTAATGCAAAGGAGTCCTGGACTCACGGTCTAGCTGTGTGTCAGTCTGGTTTTATGGCCAATCACAGTTCAATGCCTCTCCCTGGGACTTAGATAACTCCTTTCTTCCCCTTCATCTGCAAAATGGGATGGATGCCCTGAAGACTCTTTCAGGTCCCTTCCAACTCTGAGGAACCATGTTATCAGCCAGCCTCATCTTTCAGAGGCAGCCACTGAGCAAACCCCATGGTGCATGTCTGACTGTACATCTGTCCGTCTGCAGGAGTTTTACTCACCGAAGGAACAAAAGGAGGGTGAGAGCCAGGAAGAGGGAGATAAGGGAGAGGGAGTATCCCACCGTGTACATCAGCTGCAGAGTGGACAGCAAGGCGTAATTCTCCACCTGGACACAGAGGAAGAACAGATGAGGATCAAGACAGAGCCTACAACCCCCAACCACATACCCAGGGCCACTGTGGGTCTAGGCATCGACTGAGATGCGTCCAGGCTCCCCAACATGCCTCTACACCTCTCCTTTGCTATGCTTGTTGACATCCAGGCAGGGTGGCTTAGACTGCTCTCTGTCACATCTCAGAGCCCACCGAGGGTCTCACCCCATGATGGATGCACCAAGAGTCACCATATCATAACAGAGTTGTGTCTAGGACAAGAGCATGCCTGGGAAATGAGGACAAGCTCTTTGTCCCTGGGAGTGCTATTCCGGGAGTCTCTGAGTCCTCCTCCTTAGAGGATTGGGCCAAATTTCTGTCTGGATGAATAATTTTTCATAGATGATTTTTTTTGAAGTTGGCCCAGTAGAACAGAGCCATGTTTTCTCTAAGTCCCAGGATAGCCTGAATGTGAACAGAGACTATTTATTACAAATTCTGTGTTATTAAGCATGATTTTCCAATGGAGTCCCACCTTCTCCCTCAATCCTTTATGCATATTGCAATTAAGATTAGGCTTCTCAATAACTTTCTGTGCAAACACCCACAGTAAATACTCAATATCTACCAAATTAGGTATTGAACTTCTTTGCATAATTTGTGATATGTCAGTATGTTTTATATTTATGCATGAACTGTACATACTTAAAGTCTAAAAGCTGATAAGTCTGGACAAATGAGTAAGCCTTTGATTTTATCACCACAAGAAAAATAATGAACATTCCCATAACCTCCCCCAAAAGTTTCCTCATGACCCTTTGTGGTATGTCTCCCCTTGCCCCCATCCCTAGCTCATTGCTATTCACCCCCTGCCCAGGGAAATACTGTTCTGCTTTCTGTCATTAGAGATCAGTTTGTATTTTCTAAAATTTTATATAAACAGACTATTTTGACATGTTACTCTTTTGTCAGGCTTATTGCATCTGGAGTATTTATTTTGAGGTTCCTTCATGCCATAGCATGTTTCAATAGTTTGTTCCTTTTTTATTGCTGAATAGCAGTTCACTGTGAAAATACCACATTTTATTTATCCTCTTACTTACTGGTGGGCGATTGGATTGTTTTCAGTTTTGGGCTTTCACAAAGTTTTTATGAACACTTCTGGGCAAGTTCTTGTGTGGACATAGGTTTTTATTTCTCTCAGATAAATACCTAGAAATAGAATAGTGGAAGAGTATGGTGTATAGTTTAACTTCTTAAGAAACGACCACACTGTTTTCTAAAGAAGTGGTAGCAATTTACATTTCCATCAGCCCCATGTGAGCTCTTTTGTATTCCCCCAATACATAGTACAATAAGTCTTAAATTTTAACCATTCTACCTCACCATGGCTATACTTTGTACTTTCCTAAAAAATATGCTCTTGAGAATCTTTTCATTGCTTAATTGCCATCTGTATATTTTACTGGGTAAGATACTTATTCAAATACTTGTCCATCTTTTATTTTTTATTTTTAATATTTATTTTTTAGTTTTTTGGCAGACAGAACATCTTTGTTTGTATGTGGTGCTGAGCATCAAACCCAGGCCACACGCATGCTAGGTGAGCGTGCTACTGCTTGAGCCACATCCCCAGCCCTTGTCCATCTTTTAAATTGAGCTCTTTCTCTTCTTATTTTTGAGTGGCAAATGTCCCTTTTATAATCTAGGTTCAAATCTCTTGTCTTGTCTTGCAAGTATCTTCTTTCATTCTGTGTATTTCCTTTTAATTTTCTTAGTAGCATGAGTTAGTGTTAGCTCTTCCTACTTTGTTCTGTTTCAAAGTCATATTGACTCTTACAGATTCGTATAAATTCTAGAATCATCTTGTCCATTTTCACCAAAATTACTCTTGGATTTTTATTGGAATTGTATTGAAACCATGGGTCAGTTTAGAAAGATTGACATCCTAATTATTAAGTCCATGAACATGGTCTATCCCTCACTTTAGTTAAGTTTAAAAAATTTTGCTCAGCGAAATCTTTTGTCAAATATATCCTTACTTGTTTCATATTTTAATGCTGTTTTTATTTTCTTAATTTCAATTCTCAATCACTCGTTGCTAGTATATGAAAATACAGTTGATTTTTGTATTTGTTCTGTATTTCAAAAACTTGTTAAATTCACTTATTAGGATTAATAGTGTTCAGTGTAGATTCCTTGGGATTCTTTTCTATGGATGATCATGCTATATTTGAATAACAACATTTTTACTTCTTCTTTTCCAAATTCTATGCCCTTTGCCTCCTTCTTTGCCTGTTTTTCTCTCTCTCTAGGATCTCCAGTACAATGTTGAATAGAAATAGAAAAAAATGGAATAACTTCCTGGTGAAAGATATTAGGGGAAAATGGTCACTCACCAATTAATATGATGTGAGCTACAAGTGCCTTTTATATTGATTTTCTGCGGCTGCTGTAACATAGTACCACAAAATTGATGACTTAAAATAATATGACTTAATTCCCATAGTTTTGGTCAGAAATCCAAAATCAGCTTCAGCTCATAACAAAGTGTTGGAGGCTGCAGAAAATAATCAATTTACTGGCAATTTCTATGTCTGTATTTATTTTCTCTGGCTCTCTTTCCCATCCTCACTGTCCACAGTGTAGCATCTTCTCTCCTCTCTGACAGCACTTTCATCCTTAATCCTACTATCCCCCTCTCCTTAGGACACTCCTGTTTACCATGGCCCCACCAGGATCACCCGGGATAATCTTCCCTATCTCAAGACCCTTAACATAATCACATCTGAAAAGACCTTTTGATATATAAAGTAAATGCTCACAGGTTCTGGAGATTAGGACATGGACTTCTTTAGGAGGCCCTTATTCAATCTACCTTGGCTTTATTCAATTGAGAAATCTCCATTCTCTCCCTTAAAGACTGAGAGTTTTTATCATGAATGGAGGTTAAGTTTTGTCAAGTGCTTTCTGTTTGTCTATGGGAAAGAATCACCTAGATCATCTTTTTCAGTCTGTTAATATGATGAATTTCATTGATTAATCTTCAGATGAATCAGACCAACAAGTTGCCTTCTTGGTTTAAGTGCACTTGGTCATGATGTATGAATTTCCTGTTGTTGGACTCAGTTTGCTAAAATTTTTCCAGGAATTTTTGTGTATTCTCCTGAGGGATACCAGTCAGTAATTTTATTTTCTTGTAATTTTTTGTCTGATCTAATGACGGCCTCATAAACTGAGTTGGTTTGTATTTCTTCTTTTTCAATTTTTTGGATAGTTTGTGGAACTAGTATCATTATTTTGTCCTCTATTTCTTCCTTAAATTTTATCAGTTTGGACTTCATGAGCTTTCAGAATCTGTTACTAGGTATTAAGATTTAGGATTGGGGCTGGGGATGTGGCTCAAGTGGTAGTGCGCTCGCCTGGTATGCGCGGGGCACTGGGTTCGATCCTCAGCACCACATAAAAATTTAAAAAATAAAGATGTTGTGTCCACTGAAAACTAAAAAATAAATATTAAAAAATTCTCTCTTTCTCTCTCTCTTAAAAAAAAAGATTTAGGATTGATATGTTCTCATGGTAAATTTGTCTACTCATTATTATAAAGCATCTCTCTATAATCCTAGTAATATACATTACTCTAAGAGCTATTGTGTCTAATATCAAAATAGCCGTCCCTCCTTTCTTCTGATTAGTATTGTTTTTTATGATGGGATACCTCTTTTTCATCTTTTAAATTCTAACCGTAGCCTGTAAAGTAAATGTTTTCTGGATAGCATGTACTTGGGTTTTGCTTTGATCTTTCTTCTTAATACAACCTGATTTAGAACATTTATATTAAAGGTGGTTCTTTATCTGGTTGAGTTTAAAACTATCGGGTTTCTCTCAGTCCCATTTTTTAAGTTATTTTTTTCTCCTTTTTCTGTATTAGTTTTTAATTCTATATTTTCTTTTTTGTGACATTAGTTAGTGACTTTTTATTCTTTGTGATATGTGTGTGTGTCTTATATATATATATTTTTTTAATCCAGTAATCCCATTTCTAGGAATCTTCCAAAGGATATACTGCCACAAATATGAAACAATGTGTACATAAAGGTTATGGCATTATTGAAAATAAAAGATTGGACATAATCCAAATCACCATAGAATAGGGCTGAGAAAACTATCATAGATACATGATGTGAAGTACATACAAGCAGCTGTGAATACATATTTCTATAAAATGATATACAGTGATTTCCAGGATATGTTGTTAAATGGAAAAAAATAAGACAAATAGTAAGGTATGTTGTACAGAATATATATATATATATATATATATATATATATATATATATATATATATATATAAATGGAAAAGGGGAACAACAATGTTTACTTATTTGCTTAGTTTTGCAACAAGAAACAAGTTATAATTATAAAAATGATAATAAATGATATAGAAAATAGAGAATAATAAACAAAATAATAATAGGTAATAATAATAATAATATGATACAATGATTAAAAAAAAAACAAAGAAAGAATAAGCCAGAAAATAATCAAACTGATTGCTTATAGGGAATAGGTAAGGATAGGGTGGAGGATATAGTGTCAAGAGTCAGAGATCTTTTTTATGTAGTTTTGGCTTTCAAACCCTGCCAATATTTTATATATTAAGAATAAAATTAACATACCAACAATGATTCTGCTAAGACAGAAATGAGGAAAACCATCCCATACCACTCACAATAGCTTTTTAAAAATATTAGGAATCAATTTAACTAAAAGATCTCTACAATGAAAACTAGAGAACACTGAAGAAAAAAATTGAAGAAGACCCCAGAAGATAGAAAGACCACCCATGTTCATGGATAGGAAGAATTAATATAGTTAAAAAAAGGGCCATTCTACCAAAAGTAACATACAAATTCAATGCAATCCCCATCAAAGTACCAATGACATTCTTCACAGAACTAGAAAAACAGTCCTAAAATTCACTTGAAAGAAATAAAAGATCTGGAATAGCCAAAGCAATTCTAAGCCAAAAAAGCAATGCTCTAGGCATCACAATATCTGACTTCAAATTACACTGCAGAGCTGTAGTAACAAACACTGCGTGGTACTGGCATAAAAATAGACACATAGACCAAGGGAACAGATCAGAAGACACAGAGACAAAACCACACATCTACAGTCCTGATCCTTGACAAAGGTGCCCAAACATACATTAGAGAAAAGACTACCATTTTAACAAATGGTGCTGGGAAAACTGGTTATCTACATGCAGGACAATGAGATGAGACCGTTATCTCTCACTCTGCACAAAAATCAACTCAGAATAGATCAAAGACCTCAGAATTAGACCAGAAGCTATGCAACTCCTAGAAGAAAACAGAGTCAACACTCCAGCATATAGGCACCGGCAACAAGTTCTCAATAGGATCCCTCAAGCTCAGGAAATAATGCCAGGAGTTAGTAAATGCGATGACATCAAATTAAAAAGCTTCTGCATGGTCAAGGAAACAATTAGGAATGTAAGAGAGAACCTATAGACTGGGAGAACTAACTACTCTTCTGACAGAAGATTGATACCTAGGATATATAAAGAACTAAAATCTAGAATCTAGAATATATAAAGAACTAAAAAAAACCCTAAATAATGCAATTCATAAATGACAAGTAATTTAAACAGACACTTTTCAAAAGAAGAAATACAAATGACTAGCAAATACATAAAAATATTCAACATCTCTAGCAATCAGGGAAATGCAAATCAAAACTCCACTGAGATTTCATCTCAGAATGGCAGTCATCAAGAATACAAACAATAATAAATGCTGGAGAGGGTGTGGAGAAAAAGGAACACTTTTACACTGTTGGTGGGACTGCAACATATATATATATATATATATGTGTGTGTGTGTGTGTGTGTGTGTGTGTGTGTGTGCGCGCGTGCGCATATATACATGTATATATACATACACACCTTGGCTAGTTCCATAGTTTTCATGTAAAGATTAAAGACATATATATATATATTATATTATATTACCACTATGGAAATATAAAGATTTATATTTATATTTTATATTTATGTCAAATATAATGATGTATATTCCATATAAAGATAAAAGACATATATATTACCGCTATGGAAATCAGTGTGGAGGTTTCTCAAAAGACTAGGCATGGAACCACCAGATGACCCAGTTGTACCACTCTTAAAGAATTAAAGAGTGGTATCATACTGTAGTGATCCATGCAGATCCATGTTTACAGCAGCACAATTCATAACAGACAAACTATGGAACTAGCCAAGGTGTCCATCCACGGATGAACAGATAAAGAAAATGTGGTATTTATACAGAATGGAGTTATAGAAAAATGAAGTTATGGCATTTGCAGGAAAATGAGTGGAACCTGAGACCATTATGTGAAGCAATTTAAGCCAAACTCAGAAGGTCAAAGGTCTTATGTTTTCTCTCATATGTGGAAGCTAAAGAGGAAAAAGGAAAAGAAAGGTGGTGAGGCAGAGATCTAATGAAAATCAAAGGAAGATCACTAGAGAAAAAGGACCAGGGGGCAGAGAGAGGGAAGGGAGACAGGAAGTGCTGGGGAATGACATGGGCCATATTGCATTATTATATTGTGTATGTACAAATATGTAACAGCAAATCATTATGTACAACTATAGTGCACCAAAAAATGTAGAAAGAGAAAAAATAATAATCAAAATCAGAGAAAATGGTGAAAAATCCTTCACGCTAATAGAAACAAGTGAACATAAGATAACGATATGGAGAAAATAATTATTTCAAACAATATGATCACAATATTCCATGCCTGGGATATAGCCTAGGGACAAAAATAACTGCAAAGAAATCTCAAAATGTACCAAGTAGGTTTATATTTTCAATTACATTTTTATATGTATATTTTTTCTATTTGATCTTTTTAGATCTACGTGACAGTAAATTGTATTCTGACATGTTATACAAACAGGTAGTATAACTTCCCATTCTTGTGGTTGAACATGACGTGGAGTTACACTGGTTGTGTATTCATATACCAACATAAGAAAGTCATGTCCAATTCATTCTACTGTCTTTCCTATTCCCATCCCTCCTCCCTTCCTTCCATTCTCCTTTGTCTTATCCAGTGAACTTCTATTCTTCCCTTCCCCCAACTTATGGTGCGTTAGCATCTACACATCTGAGAGAACATTCAGTCTTTGTTTTTTTAGGATTGACTTATTTCACTTAACATGATAGTCTCCAGTTCCATCCATCTATTGGCAAATGCCATCATTTCATTCTTCTTTATGGGTGAGCAATATTCCATTCAGTAACTATTTTAACATCTTAATTTTGAAACTATTTTGTATGCATTATAGGAAAAGACAAATAAATAATTATGATAATGTTATTCGGAAGCAAGACTTCACTGAAAAAGATACATAAATACAAAGTAAAAGAAAGTTTAAAAATCCTAAATATCATATTTAAACTAGAATTGTCAATATGAATCTTGATTTAATTTTTTTTCCCTTAAGTCTATATAACAGATTTAACTCTGCACAGTTGTAATAGTAAAAAGCACACCTTAGTACTTAGGCCTTGAGTTCTAATGCCATTTCTCCACTTAAAAAAACTTAAGACCCCTTTAAGAAGCAGCAGATTCTAGGCCTAGAGCAGGGAAATCCAAATGAGCATAGACCACAATGTGTCAAGAAATAAGCAGGTGCTCAAAGAATAACAAGGTTATAACTAAAGGGTACAAGAGCCAGTTTGAAGGGATTTCACTAACTAAACCTAGAAATATCTTTTTATATACTGAGGATTGAACCCAAGTGCTCTTAATCACTGAGATACATCCCCAGCCTTTTTAAAATTATTATTATTATTTTGAGACAGGGTCTCCCTAAGTTGAACAGGGGCTTGCTAAATTGCTGAAGCTGGCCTCAAACTTGTGATCCTCCTGCCTCAGCCTCCTAAGTTGCTGGGATGATAGGCACACATCACTGAACCCAGTTAAATCTAGAAAATTTTGAGCATCAAAAAGAATAATGATTACCAGCAAATAAAATAATTTGTAAGTTGAGTCACCAAAAACAGGTGGTGAATGGGTGAGATCTTAGCAGAAAAAAGGAAGCTAATAAATAGGAATGGTAGGACTTAATTTCCTGCAGGCATCATTGATAAAGGTTGAAACTCTGCTAAAAGTCTGTTAAGGAAAAAGATAAACACGTGTTACAAAAGTATAACCCCACAAATTATCCACAAGTACAAAATGAGAGACAAGGTTTCTCTACCTGGACCAAGTGATTGAACATCATCACACCATTCTCATGCCTCATCTGCCATGTTGGTCAGGAGGTGTGATGTCATCCAAGATACATAGCACTTGGGAAGATTAACTTGCATGTCATCAAACTTCTAAACCTAACTTCTGGTTTACAGGAAATACAGAGGAGGGAGGAATAAGTTTAATGACAGCCCAAGAAAACAAACAAATCCAATCCAGATTATGGGACATTCTTTTTTAAAAAAAAAAAAAAAAAAAAAAAGGTCTCTTCAACAAACCTATGTCACGGGAAAAAAAAGTAGGGCAGTCTGTTCTAGATTAAAAGATACTGCAGTATAGAAAGCTAAATGCAATATTTGAACCTGTATTAGGTCCTGGTCCAGCGTAGAAAAACTAGAAAAAATTGGGAGGAAACTTGAAGATGGATATAACAGATGATAGGATGTAATCACTATTCATTTTATTTAGTTAGGATAAATAGAGTTATGTGAAATAATGCTCTCAATCTTAGAAGATAACGGATTAGTATTTAAGGGTGAAATTTCATGATGTCTGCAAACTTCAAATGTTTCAGAAAAAGAGAAAGAAAGCAAAAGCGATTACGGCCAAATGTTTAACCTATTTTGAATCTAGATAGTGCATATCTTATTGTTCTTTTAATTTTTCTACACGTTTAAATATTGCAAAATAAAATGTTGGAGGTTATATGTAGATATATTAAAATAACCTTAGAAATTAAAATTAATCATTAAAACGATATACTATGTATTAAAATCATATCACGTGCATACATATCTATCGATGTATGTGTATGAATTAAATTCTGTATTTTAAGAATAGAAAGCACTCTTTATAAGGGCAAAGAAAGCAGCTTGAAGTAAGGCAAAAATAACGATTTACTTTCATACTACTTAACACAATTCCATAGTAAGGAATCTAAACATACTGGTTAATGCTTATGCATGTACATACGCACACACAAGATCTTCTTGAGGAGTGCCACTTAACATGCAAAGGACCCCCATTAGCTGGGAGAACATAACATATTTTGCTTGCCAAAACTCTGAAGGAAAAAGATTTACTAACATTGGCCTTTTTTGGGCAAAATTTCAACCCACTATTAGAAATACAGGTAAACATGGCCAGAAGGCTTTTTTTTTTTTTTTAAAGTATTTAAATTCTTGGAAATACAGCCTTTTGCAGAGAGGAGGAGACTATGCCCTTTCCCTCACTTTTCTAAAGAAAGAAATCTTTACTTCCTGTCTTGGAAATGCAGTTTTCAAATCTTGTCTTGCTGTCCCCAGGTGCTGACTCAGGGATCATGGAGACCTGAGCCGGGTTCACACCTGCTGGTAAACTTGATTCTTCACTTTGGTAGTTGATCTATAAAAATCATCTGGGGAACTTGAGAACCAGTGTGGCAGGTCAGTTGACTCAGAATGTGTGAAACCCTTTGGTCAGCACTGACGGCGTGCCTACTGTATGTAAGGGCTGTTGTGCACCCCAGTAAAAGGCTAAAGGTATTCAAATCTGACTATTACTTTCTGATTATTCTCAAGATAGCTTACAATACAGGAAGGAAGATAGGAAATAAACCCAATTTGCTTAATTCAAGGCATACAATCAGCATGATTTGGGTGTTACAACAAAAGCTAAGCAGATTGATTAATTAATATAAACAAATTGAATGCAATTCAACAGCAAGTGTCACTTTGATGCCTTTAAGAGGTGTGACCTGTCACGCAGTAAAACTACCTATGGAACACAGAATTCTGTCAACTCAAACCAGGTAATAAAAGTTTAAAAGTGGTTTAGAAAGAATTTCCTGAGGACGTGGAAGATATGTGGGAAGGGAGGTGAAAGAGGAAAAATATCACCTGGTACATGGCGTGGTCCTACTTACTGGCTTGTGAGAGCTGGCTGGTCACTTTTCAGTCAATCAGTGGGAAAACAACATTATTAAAAATTAAACTGTCAATTTGTAATGAAATAAGTATATTAAAACCAAAAGCTGAAAACACTCAAAATTAATCACTTGCTAATTATTTTTCTGCATGTCTACATTCAGTGCCATTGGGGTAATGTTGTTGTATCTGCCTGGAGGAAACACTCATGGTGGCTGGTGAGCACCTCTCTCCTTTCTCTGTATCCAGTGGTATCACATTGGCAAGCTGAAGTCAGCCCTGGTGGCGGTATTTACACCCCAGGAACTGGCAAATATGAGACGAGAGCCTTCTTTTTCCAGGGGTAGAAACAAGTAATCAACTGTCAAACATTTACTAGCACACCTGCACTACTGGTATGGATAACCCAAAAAAACAATCTGTGATCTATAGGCAACCATGTCCCCTAAGAGGGAAACCCCTACTTTCAAAGGTCAGTTTCTTTCTTTATTGTGAAATTTTTATTCTTTTGTCTTAACCGTGGCAATGGTTAACCAAATCATTCCATTTATTACTAGCTTTGTGTTAAATTCAGATATAGGATTTTCCTTAATATGTATTACAAAAATTTCTGAACATGCAGCAAATTTGAAAGAATTTTATAAAGAGTACCTATATACCCACACTCATTTTCTGCCATGAAACTTTACCTGACATCATTACATTTCACCTTCTATTCTTCCCTCATATACAGATTTTTTTAAATTACTTGCCAATGTAATGGGTATTACTACTTAGAGAATATGGTGTATTAGAGGATCTAATTATTTAGTATTATTGTTCTGATTTGAAACATCTCAATAAGTACTTGATTTTAGACTTAAGTTGGAAACAATGAAAACTATTGAGATATTTAAGAAAATTTAAGACTCATCATTTAACCTTGATGTATTCAAAGTACTAGAGTTATTTAAGAGTTAAGAAAGATTTGTTTATTATAATCAATATTTGATATATTTAAAACATTTCAAAGCATTTCATATGTACAAATGCAGTTAAAAATTTAGAGCATTTAAATAACTAGTGTTTAAGTGTCAATAAAAATAAAAGATCTCCTTAAAAGTATTAAAACTTTGATTTATAAATAAAATAATAAAGTACATTAGTTGACCTTAATAATGTCACAGAAAACTAAGTTTTTGATTTTTGAAGGTCAAATGAAATATTACATTAAAAAAAAAAAACAGGCTGGGATTGTGGCTCGGCAGTAGAGCGCTCATCTAGCGTGTGCTGAGGCCCTGTGTTCGATCCTCAGCACCACATAAAAATAAATAAATAAACAAATAAAAGATATTGTGTCCAGTTACAACTAAAAAATAAATATTAAAAAACAAACAAACAAGCAGACAGAGCAGAGAAGCCACTATAATAGACAACAAAAACAGAGGTTGACAGACTGTTTAAAGGGTTGGACACCAGTCTGTGGTTTTATTGGGAGGTGGTAGAACCTTTAAGAGGTGGGGCCTAATGGGAGGAAGTTAGGTCACTGAGGCTGTGCCCTTGAAGGTGATACTGGGACCCCAGCCCCCACACCTGTCCCTCTCTCTTTTCTTCCCCACTGCCACGAGGTGAACAGTTTCTTTCACCATGTGCTCCTGGTATTATGTGTTGGACCACCATGGGCCAAAAGCAATGAGGCCAAGCAACATGGACTGAAACCTCTGAGTCAAAACAAATCTTTCCTCTTTAAAAGTTGATTACCTCGGGTGTTTGTTATAGTAACAGAAAGCTGACTTATGGTTTAGATGTGAGTTGTCCCCCAAAAGCTCATGTGTGAGACAATGCAAGAAATTATTGGGTTATGAGATCCTTAACCCAATCTGAATTAATCCCTTGGTAGGAATTAACTAAGGGATAACTGAGGACAGGTACGGTGTAGCTTTTTCTCTTCCTCTCTCTCCTTCTTGGTGTAATGTCTTGAGCCACTTTTCTCCACCATACTCTTCCGCCATGATGTTCAACTTCACCTCAAGCCCCAAGGAATGGAGCCGGCTATCTGTGGACTGAGGCCTCAGAAACCATGAGCCCTCAAAACAAACTTTTCCTCCTCTAAGTTTTTTTTGTGTCAGGTCTTTTGGTCACAGCAGTGAAAAATACTGACTAAAATGCTAACAAACATTCATGAGAGGAGAGAGGCTAAGTGGCTCAGGTCCCACAGATAGTATTTCTAGGACTGAACTCTTTGCTTTTCCCTGTCCCCAAACTTTAAACTATTAAAATACCTTTAGTGTTTGATGGGAGAACATTCAAATGATTTTTAAAACCTATAAAATTTCAAAATCCAATTAAATGATGAAAAAAGTCACAACTTAAGGGATAGGGGAGAAGAGTGCTTTTTATCAAGTTAGGATAAACAATAAGGTAGGGAAACATCTAGAACCCAGGAGAAATTGAAGGCAAGGCCCCTCTCTTGCTATGTCTTCTATCTCAATGAGGGGCATTTCAGGGCTGGAGTTGTGGCTCAGAGGTAGAGCGCTCGCCTACCATGTGTGAGGCACTGGGTTTGATCCTCAGCACCAAATAAAAATAAAATAAAGATATCATGTCCACCTATAACTAAAAAGTAAATATTAAAAACATCTTTAAAAATGAGGGGCATTTCAAATCCCCCTATACGTCCAAGTCAGACACCTGAGATCTCAGTGCCCTGACTCTACCCTCTCACGCCCCCAACCCCCAGCACCTGGTCCTATCATCTCTCTCCTTGGAAAGCTGTAAACCCATGCTTTCTCTTCTTCCCACCCAACTGGTGTTCTTCACTCACATCTAGGCTGTAACTGAGATGGCTCCCACCTGTTCCTGCCTCCCATCCCCAGCATGACCCCAGTCCTAATCTCTCTCCAACTTTCCAGAGAGATCCTATCATCTGTTCTGAAATATCCCTCCCCCAGTTAACTTGCAAAGTCCTAAATCCTGCAAGGGGCACAGGACACTTTCACCTTCTCACCTCTCCTGAGGTCTCCGACCCTCCACCACCTCTTCCTCCTCAAAATCTACCTCACCAACACGTCAGCACTCAAAGTTGCCTCTTTGAAGGAGACATTTCAACTGACCCGTGCCTGAATGATGAGAAGGAGCGAGCCACCGGAGAACTGGGGAAGTCATTCCAAGCACAGGAAGAGCAGATGGAAAGTCTAGGACCAACCCTGGAAGACCCACTTCCCTCAGGATTTCGCAGCGCACACACTGGTAGTGGGAGTCCACCTGCTCTTTGACCCTGGCTATGTTTTCCCTTCTGTCAAGAATATGCTCATTCTCATCCTTCCCACAGCCATCTCCTTCCTTCCCACCCTTCAGGGCTCAGGTTGGCCAGCCTCCCTTGTCCCCAGTCTCTATCAGTGTCCCCCTCTTCTGTATGCCTGGGCATCCCCTTCTTCTGTACCAGCCGTTATGGGGCCTCTCTGCCCCCTAAGACTCTCAGCTCTTTGAAGTCAGCATCTGCATTTCAGCCGCTGTTTATTCCTAGTGCAAAACCCGAGCACACAGTGGGCCCTCAACTCAGGTTTATGTCTGGTCTCTTTGAAAGAAACAAGAATGTGGCCCAATCCTCAAGAATATCAGTAATAATAAATGCTGGCGAGGATGTGGGGGAGCATCCTTGCCTCACTTACACACTGTTGGTAGGACTGCAGACTGGGATAACCACTTTGGAAAGCATTAGGGAGATTCCTCAAAAGCCTAGGAACGGAACCACTAGAGGCCTCAGCTATTCCACTCTTTGGAACTGGAATCAGCAGACTATACGATAGTGACACACACACGTGCCAATATTTATAGGAGCACAATTCACAATAAACAAGTTATGGGAACAGCCAAGGTGTCTGTCACAGATGAATGGAAAAAAAGAAAACGTGGCCTGTATACACATGGAGTTCTACGCAGCCATGGCGAAGAATGAAATCATGTCATTGGCTGGTGAAGGGACGCAACTGGAGAACATCAGGCTAAATGAAATAAGCCAGACTCCGAAAGTCAAGAGTCGAATGTCTTCCTCTCATGGGCAGAAACTAGACAGAAATAAGGAATTTAAAGGGGGCGATCTTATGAAAAGAGAAGGCAGAACAGTAGTGCCCAGGAAGGAGACAGAGGGAGACGGAGGGAAGGAGGGCAGGGGACTGGCCTAATGATGCTAAGTGCACGAGAGAAGATATCACAATGGATCCCACTTTTCTGTCTCAAGTATAAAGCACCAATTTTAGGAAATAAATAAATAGTAGGAAAACTAGTTGAGTAGAGAAGGGAGGACAGGAGGGTAAGAGGAAGTACTGCGTATGAAATGGAGCAAGTTATGCTGTGTGCCTATATGAATATGTCACATGAGCCCACTATGACGTATAAATGTAATGCACGGCGAATTTTTTAAAATTGGACCCTAGGCATCCTCCTCCTCTCTTCCATGTGCTCCCTTGCATTGGGACTTGAAGGAAGGTGGACAGGATTTGGACAAACAAGAGATCTTTAGGGAGAAAGGCAGGAGTCCAATGAGAAAGTAGAGAAGAGCTGGGCCTGAGGGGACTCCAGAACAGGATCCTGCAAAGAGAGCACACACAGAGACGTCTGAAGCTCGGATTTGTTCGTTCCTCTGGCTTTTACTGAGCTGCCAGGATGATTTGCTGAGCAGTTACCACCCTAGATCCCGGTGGTAGGGCAGTAACTCCTACTTAGAGCTTGCTGACTTCATGTCAGATTTACTCCTCTGAAATTTATGTCTCTTAATGCTCTAAATCCTCACAACCATTGCCTGCAGCAAACGCAGTCGCCGTGGGATGGGCAAGGTAGCAGAGGCACAGAAAGGCGAAGTGACTGGTGACTTCAGGTTCATAGCCTGAAGTGACGCCCAGATATGAAGTGCCTGGCTATGCTGTTGGGCTGTTGGACCCCAGGCCCCACGACTCCTGGACCTGCATTCTAATGAGTGGACTGGATAACAAATAAGCAAACACAGGAGAATTTCAGGGCATGAAGTTCCTATATTCCAATGCAATATAGGAATTCCACCAGGGATGTGGTGGAAATGTGGTTCAGTGGTAGAGCACTTGCCTAGCATGTGGAGGGGCCTGGGTTTAACCCTCACTGCGTGCACACACACACACACACACACACACACACACACATACACACAAATGGCAGAAAGTGACCATGGAAGGTCTGGATTGGGTAGTCATGGACAACTCCTTTCTGAAGGAGAGAACTAAACTAAAATCTGAAGGATGAGAAGGAGCCAAACACAGGAGAGCTGGGGGAGATGATCCAAGCACAAAGGCTAGGACCCACTTCCCTTGGGATTTCACGTTTCACCTTATTTATGGGAGAAATTTCATGGCTGCTTATTAATGGGAGAAATTCCACGGCGGGTGCTGCTTTGCAGGGTTGAGGACTTTCCCCTGCCAGGTTGGGGTGAGACAACCTGTGGGAAGGCCCTTTCTGTGGCCCCTACAGCTGAGTGCCCCGGAGGAGGGTGGTTTGGGCCTTGGGCACCTTATCTCCAAGCCGGACAGACTCACGTTTTGTTTGAAGCTGTGGTTCTCGGAGCATTCGGAGTCATCCTGCCAAATATCTGTGGTGTTCACTAGGGTCTGCCAAGTTCCCCGAGCCAAGCAGTGTCTGTAGGCTCTTCCTGAGCTCTCTGAAAGTAAACAAAGCTCTAGAGGAAAGGTCAGAACACACAGCCCATCCCCTGAGCACGCTGGAAGGCCCTCACCCTGGCCACAGAGCTGTGGAAAATCCCAGGGAAAGGGATTTTTTTTTTTCTGTTTCCCCCTTTGGGGGCTCATTAGCATCCTTACTGTTTATTTGGGATAGAAAGAAAAACATGAAAGCCTCTCGGTTTCGTAACAAACCATGATCCACTAATGTCTGCTGTGTTTACCCCAAGTCTCCGGAGTTAGAACAGTTCCTGGTGACTCAGAGATGTGATAACCCCTGGAAGGTACAGCCCAGCTGGGAGACACTGACCTGGGCTCCTGCACTTGCTCAGTGGTGCGTCACTTCCTGATACCCAATGGGCATGAGGCGGACAGACTGGGGCTGAAGCCTGATGTGTCACCTAGTGAGTGGGTGTCCTGGGCTCAGCCCTCCCTCTCTGTGCCTGCAGGTTTCTTCATCAAGAACTTGAACCATCATGGCGCCACCCTCTGGATTTTGAAGGAGGATTAAATGAGTGTGTGTGTGTGTGTGTGTGTGTGTGTGTGTGTGTGTGCAGATGATGGGCAAATTGTTCTGTCCACGCTGAAGTTACTACCACCTGGAGGGCCAGGATCTGGACTTGCAAAATGAGAAGTGGAAATCTGCTGGAGTTTCCTAGACCAGACCCTGCACATCACAGTCCAGCAGTAGCTATTTTCTGCATTTAATCATTGGGTACCCACATAGTACATCCACCTGCCCAGGCGACAGTTTTGCTGGGGTGTCTAAGTGACATCTCAAACAATAGGCCCCAAACCAAGTTCTTCATCTTCTCAAAACCTACTCCCCCTACACTCTTTCCCACCTTGCTGGATGGCAAACCCAGCCTGCCAGTCCTCTGGCTCCAAGCCTTGGTGTCATTCTGCCTTCTCTCTGTCTCCCATAGCCTTCCCCTGCTCCATTAGCTAACCGCCTATACTTTTCAAATATATCCAGAATGTGACCACTGCTTTTCACTGCGTCCTTCTCTCCTAAGTGGAATCATCATCTCCCTTGGAAAGATGTCTCCTCTGACAGTTCTGCCCCTCCTATCTGTGGATGGCCTAACAATCAACAACCTGGATAAGATGTCCGTGGCATCATGCCAATATCTACTCACTATCTTCCAAGGACTTGAGAACACATCAGTCCTTTCATGGCTCCTACAAAGCCTTGTCAGACTGGACCCCCAAATCTTTCTGCCCTAACTTCTTATTGCTTTTCTTCCCCTTCCACTCAAACCCCATTTGCCTCCTTTTCTTTTTGAAACGGACCACCCATGCTCTCCACCAAGGGCTTTGGCACCTGGAAACACTTCCACTATTGGCTAAAACCTTTACCTCCTTTAATTCTTCACAGAGACACCAGCTTGTCATTGAAGCCTTCCCTGACTACTCAACTTACAATCACCACCCACTGCTCCCCTCCTGTGCTCCCATTCCTTCCCCCAGCTCTAACTTGTGTAAAATGTATCACATCTGTACTTACCAATGATGCTCACTGATATTTTGTCTGTCTGTCTTGCTAAAACATGAGTCCTACCGGAGAAGAATTTTACGCTGTTTTGATCATTACTATATCCCAGGTGTTTATGAATAATGCCTGGCATTCAATCGATGCTAAATAAATATTTGTTGAATGAGTGAATGACAATAGTTCCCTTGACACTTGTGTTCTTCATGCAAATCATAATGCTCTACGCTGCGCCTGCTAGGATGAACCTGGCAAACTCAAATTCTAGGCAGGAGATTGCGAATAAAAAGCGCCATCCGCCATCACAAATTCTGGCAGAGACGGCACAGGTTAGAGAAGAAGCCTCAGGAAAGCAGAAGGCCATTGCACTGTGGAGAGAATTGCTGGAAGAATTTTCTAGAAGGATGAAAGATTTAATAAGGTGAGAATTAAAGTTGAATTTATTGATGTGGGCAGAACATTTGAGGGGGGCATCCTGCACAGACGAGTGAACAAAGACACTGGGTGCCAACCACTGGGAATCGTTTGGCTGGAATGGCAGAAAAATTGCAGGGGAGTCGGGGGAGAATGATGGACAGATCAGCAGGGCCAGGTTACAAGTCAGAGATGCCATTTATAGGTGTTGTAAAGGGAACCAACATAACCTCCTGATTGGCGTTTTTAAAAACCTTGTGCAGGGTGGTTGGAAGGGGTCAGATCTGAGGCTGGGGACGAGGAGGTTGGGAAGCCACATAGACAGTGCTGCTGAGCCCCACCAAGGTACCAACAGTGGGGCATGGGAGGGAGGGGAGCCAGAGGACCAGCTACCATGGAGCCCATCCTGAGTTGGAGAATTATTTTCCTCTTCTCTATTTCCCACTTCTCTCTTTCTCCCTCATTTTCTATACCAACTAATAACAAGTCTCAACTATTCTGCCTCCAATATTTTTCTTTGATCTTTCTCCTTCTTCCCAACTTCTCATCTCTGCCTGATCCCTTTGCCTGGACCACTGCAGTAGCTTCCAGATGCACCTCCCTCCCCCCACCCCCACTCCCCAGTGCAACAGCTACCTGCTGTCAATGTTGTCCTCCGTAACTACCAATCTTATGTGTCCTTCTTATGCCTTATCACGTTCTGGGGCTCCCCATACTCTTCCCCATACAGAGGAGAGTGGAAAACCCCTCTTGGAATACACTATTTCTTTCACAATCAGTCCCCAGCCTCACTGATCAGTTGTAGAGGCCAAGAAAACCTGTATTTATTATCTCACCCTCTTCCAATTTGAATCCTAAAGCTCATTCCTTTAAAGAATGCTTCTGCATCCCTTTACATTTGTAGAGGTTCTTCTCCAAACCCTTCTATCGTCTTCCCATGCCCTTTTTACTTTAGGAAACCGTGTGGTTTCTAAAGTTTTAATGAGAAAAATACTTTAGGAATCGACTTGGATTCCAAAGACCTAATTGAGTGGGAGAGTCACTTCCCATATTTTGCAAATCGCACTGCCTTTAGTACATTCCAGAAGCCCAGAACCTACTTCTTAAAAAGAAACCTTTAACTCAATTTTCTTGTAAATGTGGAGTTTGGATTCCTGCTTTATCCTAAAGCTCCTGAGAAGGAACAGATGGTGAAGCTGGGAGGTGGTGGTCATTCTCTGCACCCCTGAGGAATGTGTGGACGTTTGGAAGCTGAAAGACCGTGAAGGAATCCAAGGGCCTCCATCTTTGACTCAGCTCTAGCTCCACCTACAGAGCACCTGCTAGATGGCCAATTCTAGGTGTTCCTTCTCATTTGTTCCTCAAAATAATCTTAAAAGTTAGCTATTCCTCTCTTTCCAGACAAGGAAACCACCGTTCAGCGGGCTCCAGAAACTTGTTCAGTCTCAAGAGTACAAAACAGAGGGATTGAGTCTTAACTTCAGAGTCCAACTCTGCATCATTGAGTTCCTTCCACTTCACTAAGCTGTCTCTCATGGGAACTGTTTGCCTACATCATCCAGACCCCTCTGTCCAGCCAGTTCTCTAGTACCTTCTCTCCCAGCCTCCCTAAAAAGCTCACAGCCTCATGCCTCCTGGATTGATTCCACCTGGATTTCATTAGAGAACAGCTCCATAAAATATGTCACTAACTCTCTCACCCAGAAGTGCATCTTCCTTTTAAGCTGCGTGTGTGTACACACAGGCACCCACACATGAACGTGCATGTGCACTCACTAGATGCCTCATATATTAAAACCAGAGAACCACTGAGGTGATTATCTATTGAACTGACATTTCTCAGAGGCTCACTCTCACCTTCTTTTACCTAGAGCTTCATAACTGTATATATTACCAGTTTTAGCTGTCCTTATATTTGTGCATGGCCTTGGTCATAGGTAACAGAATTCTAACCAGTAATTGCTTCTAGAATAAAACGACCAAGACGTTGGGCTTCTTGGGCAGGGATGGTTTCCTGAGTAATATTTACTTGCTTTAAACAGGATTGGGGTCAGCTAAGTGGTTAAGTGCTCACTCAAATCCCACGGCACTTGAAAGTGCCAATTCAATGGTCCTTCCATCGAAAGCTGATGCAAGGGAAGGTTGAAGTCCTGCCTCTGCCTGCTCTCCATGACACTGACCATTCTTAACCCGGAATGCAGTCAGATTCTGTGGGAGCCAGGTCTGGACTCTGTCATTTATGAAGTCAAGAGAGATGCTGTATAAATGGAACGCCTAAGGATAGTAGAATTTCAGCAAACAAGAGAAGAAGATGATATATTACCAATAGCTTAGAAGAACACCTTTGGGGCATGGGGAAAGGACTTAGGAAAAGTAGTTGGCTAGAGCCTTCTCTCTAATTAGCATCCGACGAGTTTATCCAGGAGGGACTAGCCTTGAAAGAAATTGTCAGAAATTAGTAAGTTAGGCTTATTACCTTCATTCCACCAAGGTAGATAGGATGGGCAGGGAACGGAGACATTTCCAGGAGAAGAATGAGGCCAGCACACATACTGATCAAAGGTTCCATTACAAAATATGCCTAGGGAGAGAAGAACGAACATCAGTGTTTGAACACAGGGCCTCTTATAGAAGCAGAAGGGGCCTGGATCCTAAAGCCCACCTTGCTACTGAAGGAAGCTATGTGGGCCTCCCTCTCTAGATATGTAAAAGATGAAGAATGATTTGGGCAGCAGAGGAATGCAGCCCCAAACATGGTGCCTTTACCTACTCAGTTTAACCCCTAGTCAGTTAGGGTAATGTCCATGTCATGCTAATTTTGCTTTATGTGAACCAAACTCTCGCAGAAACTCTGGGTCAGAAGGACACTTGGAGGTCCAGCCAAAAAGCCTTAGGTTCCATAATTAATTTGACTAAATAATTGTCAAACCTTCCCCAATTAGATCCCAGAACACACCTACGATGAAATATGCAAAATAACAAGCTGATTTAAGGACATCTGTGGGATCTAGGTTCCTGGTCACATATTCATAATATGACACAAATTCAAACTACAACAATTCAGTCGACAAATTACTCATGATTGAAGACTTAGGCAGTGAGTGTGGCAGACAGCTTTCATCAAAGAGGGCTGCATCCATACGCATCCCATGTCATGTTACTTTATAGTGAGAAGTGGATTTATGGTCACTCTCCTTGAGCCTGGGGCGAACTTTGAAACTGTCTCATCCAACTGAGCTTGGCAGAAGTGATGTAGTGTGACTTCTGAAGCCAGGTCATACAAAGTGATATGGGCTGTGATCAGGCTAGCCCTTAGGAACCCAGCCATCTGCTGTAAAGAATCCCAGGCCATGCAGATGGGCTACCAGTTGCCACTTGACTTTCAGCTGAGAACCAGCATCAGCCAGTGGACATGGGAGGAGGCTTTGGGTGATTCCAGCTCCCGAGTTTTGAGTCTCTCCGCTGAGCCCCAGGCAGACATGGCTGAGCAGAGACCTGTCAGGCCCACTGTGTCCAGTCTGATTCCTGATCCACAGGAACATTGAGAGACACATGATTATTACTATTTTAAGCCACTAAGCTTTGGGGCAACTTGTTACACAGCCACAGATAACTAATACATGTGCTTACCAGAAGGTTTCTTAAGTAAATCTTTCAGACACTTCTCTTTGTACTGAGCCCACTTCCGAGTTGTCTCCTCAAGGAGAGATCCTGTGGCCTGAGCAGACAAAAACAAGGGCACTCCCAGTTAGCTGCAAGCTCATATGTAGCCCTTTTATCTCATACCACAATTCTCAAATCTTCCCACTGGCAAAATGCCCACAAGATGGCGTCACAAGGAGATTTGGAGTGGAGGTACGAATAGATATCTCCCCAGGGACCTGGACATGACATGGAACCACGTTCTGGGGACAGGCAGGGCAAAGCCAACCAAAGGGTTCTTTGTTGCTCAGGGCGCAAACAGCGACCAACCTAAGCCAGCCCAGGCCACACACAGTGACAACTAATTCCAATAGCCATGGTAACGGCTCCCTGGAGCACAGCCTAGACAGTACCAAAACATGGACCTATGTCTCTGGGCGTGGCAAAGGTTCAGCCCAAACTGCTGGTAACTGGACAGGCGAAACACACAGGACCCCAGGCAAAACTTTGGACTGTGGAGAACCCTGGCCACATGGCCAGGACAAAATGGCAGATGAGTTCCACTTCCCACATTTTTTGCAGGCTTCCCATTGGTCCTTTCATTGTCACTCAAACAGAGCTTTTGATCCCGCCTCCCAGCCACTAACCTGTACTTCCTGCTTCACCCAGATCTACTACTGGAGCTACACAGAGCCTACATTTTACTTAAGAATGCTCACCTGTAAATACTAAGGAAAGATATCTTTTTTTCAGGCAAAATCTGATTCCACAGGCTTCTATGTTGCCCTAAGCCTGACTTGCCCTCAAAGCTAAATAACTTGATTTTTTTTAAATCCCTTAACAGCTTCCTTTGAAATCCTTCCTTTTTGAAGACACAAATTGGGTGTCAACCTACTTTATATACAAACTGAGATATGAAAAATTGTGGTATATATGAGTAATAAGAATTGAAATGCAAAACAAAGTACATGTATAAAGACATGAATTGGCATGAACATACTTTATACAAAGATATGAAAAATTGTGCTCTATATGTGTAATAAGAATTGTAATATATTCTGCTGTCATGTATTTAAAAAAATAAAATCAGTTAAAAAAAAGAAAAATAAATAAATAAAATCCTTCCTTTTCTTCTCTACGGTTGTTACTAAATAATGTTACATTGATGAGAGATCATTCATATGCTTCTTGTATTTTGCTTTTAATTTTGGAGATTATGAGGATGCATTTTGCTTGCCACAGGTACAAAAGCCGGCATTATGAGATCTTTTCTCACAATATTCCTATACCAATCAAGAAATCCTCATTCTTCTCATTCCTGACTATATAATTACAAAAAAAGAGTAAATGTATACACAAGGATTTTATTTTAACCACATCATGTGATGTCACTAATATAAAAAGTGCATTACTAGTCCAAGGTAAAATAAATGGATCCAAATACTTTTAAGAGCCACATGGTTTGATGGGGCTTATTTTTAAATTCCATGGTTATATAATAGTAACTTATAGCTTTATTCATAATACATATATTTCCAGTTATTTGGATAATCTATAGTCCTTAATTCATAGAATAGTTAACATATGTCTATTTGTTTAATTAATATATATCTATTTGCTGCTAATCATTTTCCTTCAGCAGAAAACACATAATTTATATTTCTTATACATGCATTTATCTGATGTTCTGCCTTTTAGAGTTACAGATATTTGAGATAAATGTATTTTACTGTAAAATACCTATTTCAAGATATAATACAACCATCAAGTAATCTCTAATTCTCAAATTACTGTACAAATTTTTATAAGATGGTAAACAGAAATGATTCTGTCAACAAAAATGTGTAAGGGCTTTACTTATACTTTCACTGAGATATTTCTTCTTATCAAGGTACAATAATTTGTTTAGATTCAAAGATTTACATAAATGGTTCCAAAGTATAACCAAGAAAAAATTCTAAAAGGACAAGAATATACTTCCACAGAGAGGAAGCACACCTTGGAGGTCCTAAGAAGAAGAAAGAAATCATCTTTGGGTAAAACAAGGTCTTTATGTTCTAGATTTTAATGATAAAAAGAATTTCTAAATAAGGAAATCCTCATATCATTATCTCGACAGATGATATAGAAAGTTAAAACAATTTAAAAAACAGATTTATGTATAACTGGACTGACTATAATAATTTGAACTGATTAATTCTAGGATATTTCAGACTTTTCCCCCAGATTTTATTATACTAATATGAACCAAGATTTTTTCCATAATTTGACACGTTAAAGACCTATTAAAATGTTGTTTATTGGGGCTGGGGATGTGGCTCAAGCGGTGGTGTGCTTGCCTGGCATGCATGCGGCCCGGGTTCAATCCTCAGCACCACATACAAACAAGGATGTTGTGTCTGCCGAAAACTAAAAAATAAATATTAAAAAAATTCTCTCTCATTCTCTCTCTCCCTCCTCTCTCTCTAAAAAAAAATGTTGTTTATTTCCATTAAGTAAGGCCTTTATTTGCCTAGTGATTCTTATTAAGACAAGGATTAATTTTAGTGAATAAATTCACATCCTTGATTAAACAAAAAATAT
This sequence comes from Ictidomys tridecemlineatus, assembly GCF_052094955.1. Lineage (NCBI taxonomy): Eukaryota > Metazoa > Chordata > Mammalia > Rodentia > Sciuridae > Ictidomys > Ictidomys tridecemlineatus. The sequence continues at coordinate 53,843,320 of NC_135479.1, read as the reverse complement.
TTTAAAATGATGACTTAAATTCCAATTTTGACACTTCCCCTTGGAGGCTAAAATTGACTGATTCAAAGACATCATTGAATGTTTATGGGATTTAGGGGAACATTTTATTAGAATTGGTGTTCTCCAAATTAAAGTCATACATTAGTTTTGAACAATAAAAGTGTAAGCTTTGTTGGAAATTCATTTGTAGTATATAAATTCTCTAACTGGACCTATAATCCATGAAACATTGTAAGACTTGTATATTGCTCCCTACACTGGGAAGTAACCTTGATCATATTTTCTAGAAGACAGTCAAGAGACACCTATTTAAAGGATAATATTCTGAAATATAGAGATATTTTGAGACCTTCTCTGCCGCAGTCCGGCTGCAGCAAAATAACCGGGGGGTGACGAATAACTTGTGTACATTGATACAGCAGGAATAGGAGCCATTTATTGTAGGACAACAGAGCTATTTATACATTTTGCACAGCTTATCTTAATTAGCATAAATTAGATACATCAGTCAACCAATAAGGAATCTCCACACTTAATGGCTCGCTTTTGTTACTTCTCAAACCACTCCCTCTGGCATTTTGCCAGGCACCATCTAGACTTGTTTATGAACTCTAACATTTCTCTGGTAAAATACCACATGTTATTTTGACTTGTCTACAGACCTTAACACTTCTCTCAGGAAGAAATGAGGGTTCCTTTTAAGTTGCCCATTTACATGTAATATCAAAATGAATTAACTAGTCTACATACTAAAAAATTACAATGTTAATAAAAGATATCTCATTTTCATATTTAGTCTCAATTACTACTAACAGAGAAGGCCTTAAAAAATTACCTACTAGGAAAAAAGATCAAAGGGGACCTCGCAAACTTAACATAGACCAGAATAAATTCAGGGAGATTTTCGAGAGAGCCAAGTTCATGTTATTGAAATATTTCAAAATTTATGCCAGATACCTAACCCTATCTACAGAGATATTATGCTATTACTTATGTAAACTTTAAAATAGAGGACCATCTTAAAAATGGTTTTAAAGGAGATTTATCTTAACCATGTCCCAATAACACCGAATAGGAACAAAACTAATAGTCTATCTGAAGCACAGACAACTCCCCCAAATTTATTACTATCCAACAGGTAAACAGAATACCTAAAATATAATTTTAGAAAGCCTTTATAAAAATCCTACTATTTTCATAGGGAGATTTAAAGAGACAATTCAGCACCTTAAACTTATAGAGAGCCACCCATTTTCAAAAGATGAGTTTATCATCCAGTTAGCCCTCATCATTCCAAGGGATCTACAGAGGTTAGTTAACATAGTCAAGTTTGGATGTTACGCCATAGTTGAATGGAGACCAACGAAGGAAAGGAAAGGTAAACATACAGACAGAAAAAAAAATTAAAATGCTAATCTTACCCAAAGACAAATAAACCTTCTGGTTAAAAATTTTACTTCTTTTCTAAGTTATAAACAGATTTTTGGAAGCCTCTAAACATGGAATCAGGGTCTTAACTTTGAGCCCCTGTCAACAGTTTGTCACTGAGGAAAATAACCCTAAAAATAGTTACCCCTAAAATATTAGACAGACAGCCATAAATAAATCAGCTCAACAGCCAGTAGCTTATTTTAATAATAAATTTAACATGATAGAGCTTTTCTCAACTTCAATAATATCAGATGATGTCCTATATACATTGATATTTTTGAAATTGGTAAAACCATAAATTATACATAATTATTAGAGCTAATTTTACTACATTAAATAAAGTTATTAGGATGCTCATAAAACTGTTTCTTTATACACAAAGATTATTTTGACATGAGATCCCTAAAAATGTTATTACTAGCTCAGTGTTATATAAAATTCTAAATTAGATCACTGTTTTAAACAATACTGTTGACTTGTTTTTACCCATTAATATTTGGGATACTAACTCCCCATACTTAGGTCAACATTAAGTTTGATAACAATAATGACACTTTTTCATGGATTCATAGATTAAAAAAAAACATTCATTTCTCTATTTCATTCTTTATTAATGGTTAAAAAAATCTTCTCTAGGCTTATTTAACATATGTACTTCCTATTTTAGATAGATGTCTATATTTTTCTCATGCCCACCACTCCTAAGTTTAAACTCTGTCTCACTTCATTCCAAATTAAAATAGCTAATTGGAGTTCATCTGAAGCTAATTTCAAAATATAGATTTTTATTATATTCTTCATTTTTAATAATTTTATTAAAGTCAAAAATTAAATCAGGGGCTGGGGATGCGGCTCAAGTGGTAGCGCATTGGCCTGGCATGCACGAGGCACTGGGTTTGATCCTTAGCACCACATAAAAATAAATAAAGATATTGTGTCCACCTAAAACAAAAAAATAAATATAAAAAAATTAAATCATACATTAATAAAACTTAGGTTTCTAGTCACCGTAGTCCCTCTCCAACTTACTGATGTTGGATTTAACATTGCTAGTAGATGACTTTTGTCAAAATTCAGAACAAATTAAGTATGGTAAATCTTTTCTTATTATGCAAATATTTTACTATTATCTATAACTTTAATGACTTATGCCAGGCCTTTGCTCTATTTTATTAAATTTTTAAAAAGTGGGGGAAACAGGACCCCAAAAACATATAATAGATCTTACATAATATTTTTAAAATTTTTCTTAATTGTGTACTGAGAGTCTTACTGCTGCTAATTTAATAAGTTAAATCAAATTTCAAAAGATAGAGTTTAAACCGGTCATCATGGAAAGGTTGAAAATCCTGACACAGAAAGATAAATCTCCCAGCTGCAAAGTTTACAGTCATGCAGCTTCACGAGCTTGTCACGTATGTAAAAATTATGAACAAACTTCTATGGACCCATTTCTCAGGTCCATTTTTTAATGTGCAACGAGGATTAAAAAGTCCACCCAAGTAACTAGATTAATTATACTGACTCTAATGGTCACTTATACCCATATGTTGATCTTATGGTAAACAGACTGTCTGGAAGTATCTTTTGAGAAAAAGACAGCATATAAGAAATCTAAACCAGCTGATTATGCTGGTCCTTAGAAATTAAGACTATATACATCTGGACAATTGTCAAAATAGAATTTTCCTATACAGGCCAGTTATTTTCATAGAATATCCACCAATGTATTATTGCCCTAATCCTTCTACAATAGAAACTGACGCCTTTTCTCAGTGGATGGATTGTGCATGTCTTGCCTGTACAACATGAGCTGTCTGGAAATAATGGATATATTTTAGGCTGGTCTCCTAAAATTACATGAGGGTCCTAGAAACCTTAATCCTCAGGGAGATGGCACCCAAAAGGATGTTTTGATGTTTGACATCTGCCTTCAGAATTGTTACATTATTGACAGACCTTAAATGTGAGAATTAAGAGGAAAGATGATTAAATATCCTATAACCTATAAAAGGTACAACTTGCCTAAGTTTATCACTAGTTATACTAGAGAAAAAGGACACTGATCCTTCATCAACATTCCTTTGTCCTATTGCCACCTAGCAGGCTGAGGTTAACATTCAGGCCTTGAAACAGGTGCATGCCAATTAAGCAGACCTAGGCAAGCTCTTGATCTCATGATCCTTGAAGGGACTACTTAAAATATTATTCATTGTTCCTACATTACTGCTTTTTTTTTTTGCTATGTCTTGAAATGCACAACATGTGAATTTTCTTAATAGTTTGACTTAAATTACTTCCAAAATCCTTCATAGTCAGATAAGTGCTGATGGAAGGACTGAAACTAAGTTAGAATGCTCTAGAAGCCACTGTAAGGAATAGGGCGAATGAGCCCTCTGCTCTATGGTTTGTGGAAAGGCTTAAATCATTCCAAATAAAAATATCAGTGTTACTATAGCCAAACACTATGTTTCCTGATAAAATTGGAAAAAGATTAAGAATCTTCTGACAAGTGTTTGGCAGAGTAATAACAATAACCTGGATCTTCCAAAGTTAATTAAATGACCTTAACCCTAAATATGCTGAAAGAGTCTATAGGGTATATTATTGAAATGATATGTTTTCTACTAATTCCTTTTGTGTTTCAATAGTAGATCATGACAACCTCGGACCAAAAATCCAATGACTGGAAGATAAAATTCCCCAATTGCCTTTAGATATTAAAAAAAGGGGAATATGTTGGGAGCTGCTACTTAGGAACCGAGTGCCCAGTATTTCTCTGTCTGTATGTCATTATTTTGTGCCATCCCAATTCACCTGGAGTGACTCTCACTGGTTTAATCATGTGTTCCAACACTTAGAGAATAATGATATCCATCTCATTTCACCATCCTTTTTACCCCCAAGTGCTCTCCCTTTCCCTCCCACCTCTCTGCCCTATCTAGAGTTTGTCTAATCCTCCCATGCTCCCCCTCCCAACCCCACTATGAATCAGATTTCTTATATCAGAGAAAATATTCAGCATTTGGTTTTTTGAGATTGGCTAACTTCACTTAGCATTAAATTCTCCAGTTCCATCCATTTACCTACAATTGCCATGATTTTATTCTCTTTTATTGATGAATAATATTCCATTGTGTATATAAGCCACATTTTCTTTATCCATTCATCTACTGAGGGATATCTAAGTTGGTTCCACAGTTTAGCTATTGTGAATTGTGCTGCTATAAACATTGATGTGGCTGTGTCCCTATAGAATGCTGCTTTTAAGTCCTTTGGGTATACAACGAGTGGAATAGCTAGGTCAAAAGGTGGTTCAATTCCCAGTTTTCCAAGGAATCTCCATAATGCTTTCCATATTGGCTGCACCAATTTGCAGTCCCACCAGCAATGTGTGAGTGTGTGTTTTCCCCCACATCCTCTCCAACACTTATTGGTGTTTATATTATTAATAGCTACCATTCTGACTGGAGTGAGATGAAAGCTTAGAGTAGTTTTGATTTGCATTTCTCTAATTGCTAGAGATGTTGAACATTTTTCATATATTTATTGATTCATTGTATATCATCTTCTGAGAAGTGTCCAGTTCCTTGGCCCATTTATTGATTGGGTTATTTGTTTGTTTGTTGTTTGTTTTTGTTGTTGTTGTTTTGGTGTTTAGCTTTTTATTTATATACTCTAGAGATTAGTGGTCTCTCTGATGTATGAGTGACTACATTTTGCTCCCAAGATGTAGGCTCTCCCATTCGCCTCACTGATTGTTTCTTTTGCCAAGAAGCTTTTTAGTTTGAATTCATCCCATTTATTGATTCTTGATTTTAATTCTTGTGCTATAGGAGTCTTATTAAGGAAGTTGGAGCCTAACCTGACATGATTGAAATTTGGGCCTACTTTTTCTTTTAGTAGGCGCAGTGACTCTGGTTTAATTCCTAGGTCTTTGATCCACTTGAGTCGAGTTTTGTGCATGGTGAGAGATATGGGTTTAATTTCATTTTGTTGCATATGGATTTCCAATTTTCCCAGCACCATTTGTTGAAGAGGCTGTCTTTTCTACAATGCATGTTTTTGGCACCCTTGTCTAATGTAAGATAACTGTAATTATATGGGTTAGTCTCTGTGTCTTCTATTCTGTACTATTGGTCTACCAGTTTATTTTGGTGCCAATACCATGCTGTTTTTATTACTGTTTCTCTGTAGTACAGTTTAAGGTCTGATATAGTGATGCCACACCTGCTTCACTCTAATTGCTAAGCATTACTTTAGTTATTCTGGGTCTCCTATTTTTCCAGATGAATTTCATGAGTGCTTTTTCTATTTCTATGAGGAATGACATTAGTATTTTGATTGTAATTTCATTAAATTTGTATAGAGCTTTTGGTAGTATGGTCATTTTGACAATATTAATTCTGCCTATCCAAGAACAAGAGAGATCTTTCCATCTTCTAAGGTCTTCTTTGATTTCTCTCTTTAGTGTCCTGTAGTTTTCGTTGTATAGATCTTTCACCTCTTTTGTTAGGTTGATTCCCAAGTATTTAATTTTTTTGAGGCTATTGTAAATGAGGTAGTTTTCCTCATTTCACTTTCTGAAAATTTGTCACTGGTATACAGAAATGCCTTTGATTTTTGTGTGTTGATTTTGTATCCTGCTACTTTGCTAAATCCATTTACTAGTTATAGAAGTTTTCTGGTGGAATTTTTTGGGTCCTTAGGTATAGAATCTTATCACCAGCAAATAGTGATAATTTGAGTTCTACTTTTCCTATCCATTACCCATTTTTATTTATTTTGTCTGCCTAATGGCTCTTGCCAGTGTTTCAAGAACTATGTTAAATAGAAGTGGTGAAAGAGGGCATTCCTGTCTTGTTCCAGTTTTTAGAGGGAATGTTTTCAATTTTTCTCCATTTAGAATGATGTTGGCCTGGGGCTTAGCATAGATAGCTTTTATGATATTGAGATATGTTCCTTTTATTCCTATTTTTTTTCTAGTGTTTTGAACATGTATGGGTACTGTATTTTGTTGAATGCTTTTTCTGCATCAATTGAGATGATCACATGATTCTTATCTTTAAGTCTATTGATATGATGCATTACGCTTATTGATTGCTGTATGTCGAACCAACCTTGCATCCCTGGGATAATATAACTGTATCATGGTGCACCATTTTTTTGATATGTTTTTGTATTTGACTTGGCAGAAATTTATTGAGAATTTTTACATCTATGTTCATGAGTGATATTGATCTGAAGTTTTCTTTCTTTGATATGTCTTTGCCTGGTTTTGGAATCAGGGTAATATTGGCCTCATAAAATGAGTTTGGAAGTGCTCTCTCTTTTTCTATTTCATAAAATAATTTGTAGAGTATAGGTATTAGTTCTTCTTTATAGGTCTTATAGAACTCAGCTGTGTATCCATCTGGTCCTGGGCTTTTCTTGTTGGTAGGCTTATGATGGTGTCTTCTATTTCCTTGTTTGAAACTGATCTGTTTAAATTGTGTATATCATCCTGATTCAATTTTGGCAACTCATTGCCTCTAGAAATTGATTGATGCCTTCAATATTCTCATTTTATTAGAGTACTACAAGTTTTCAAAATAATTTCTAATTATCTTCTGTATTTCTGTAGTGTCTGTTGTGATATTTTCTTTTTCATCACAGATGTTAGTGATTTGAATTTTTTTTCTCTCCTTCTCTTTGTTAGCATGGCTAAGGGTTTGTCAATTTTATTTATTTTTTTGAAGAATCAACTTTTTGTTTTGTCAATTTTTTCAACTGTTTCTTTTGTTTCAATTTCATTGATTTCAGCTCTGGTTTTAATTATTTCCTGTCTTCTACTGCTTTTGGTATTGATTTGTTCTTCTTCTTCTTCTAGGACTGTGAGATGTAATGTTAAGTCATTTATCTGTTGGCTTTTTCTTCTTTGAAGAAATGAACTCCATGAAATGTACTTTCCCCTTAGTACTGCCTTCATAGTGTCCCAGAGATTTTGATATGTTGTATCAGTGTTCCCATTTACCTCTAAGAATTTTTTAATCTCCTCCTTGATGTCTTTTACAAACCATTGTTTATTTTACTAAATGAATATTATTTAGTCTCCAGGTGTTGGAGTAGTTTTTATTTTTTATTTTATCATTGATTTCTAATTCCATTCCATGGTGATCTGATAGAATGCAGGGTAGCATCTCTACTTTTTTGTATTTGCTAAGAGTTGCTTTGTGACGTAATATATGGTCTATTTTGAAGAAGGATCTTCACTCGTTGAAGAATAAAATATTCTACATATGTCAGTTAAGTCTAAGTTATTGATTGTATTATTGAGTTCTATAGTTTCTTTGTTCAATTTTTTATTTGAAAGATCTATCCAGTGATGAAAGAGCTATGTTAATGTCACCCAGAATTATTATGTTGTAGTCAGCTTGATTCTTGAACTTGAGAAGAGTTTGTTTGATGAACATAGATGCTCCATTGTTTGGGGCATATATATTTTGTAATGTTATATCTTGTTGTTGTATGGTTCCCTTGAGCAGTATGAGATGTGGTTCTTTGTTCCTTTTAATTAACTTTAGCTTAAAGTCTATTTTATTTGTTACGAGAATGGAAGCCCCTGTTTGCTTCTGCAGTTCATGTGAGTGGTATGATTTTTCCCAACCTTTCACCTTCAGTCTGTGTATGTCTTTTCCTATGGGATGAGTCTCTTGAAAACAGCATATTGTTGGGTATTTTTTTTAATCCAAACAGCTAGCCTATATCTTTGGATTGATGAATTTAGGCCATTAACATTCAGGGTTATTATTGAGACCATGATTTCTATTCCCAGCCGTTTTTTTTTTTTTTTAATTTTTGTTATTTAACTTGACTTGGTTTTTCCTTTGATTGGTTTTTCCTTTGATTAGTTTTTCCTTTAGTGTAATATGTCCCTCTGCTGATTTTCATTGTTGTTTTTCATTTCATCTTCATAGAATATTTTGCCGAGGATGTTCTGTAGTGCAGGTTTTCTAGCTGTGAATTCTTTTAACTTTTGTTTATCATGCAAGGTTTTTATTTCATCATCAAGTCTAAAGCTTAATTTGCTGGATACAAAATTCTTGGTTGGCACCCATTTTCTTTTAGAGCTTGATATATGTTGTTCCAGGATCTTCTGGCTTTCAGGGCCTTTTTGAAAAATCTGCGGTTATCCTAATTGGTTTTCCCCCATATGTAATCTGATTCCTTTCTCTTGTGGCTTTTAATATTCTCTGCTTATTCTGTATATTAGTTATTTTTGTTATAATGTGCCTTGGTGTGGATCTGTTGTGATTTTGTACATTTGGTGTCTTTTAAGCCTCTTAATTTAGTTTTCCAATTCATTCTTCATGTTTGGAAATTTTTCTGATATTATTTAGTTGAATACATTATTCATTCCTTTGGTTTAAAAACCCTATGCATTCCTCTACCCCAATAGCTCTTAAATTTGGTCTTTTTATACTATCCCATATTTCTTGAATGTTCTGCTCATAGTTTCTTACCATTTTCACTTTATGATCTACATTCATTTTAAGATTACATATTTTGTCTTTATTGTCTAAGATCCTGTCTTCCAAGTAGTCTATCTAATCTGTTGGTGATACTTTCAATTGAGGTTTTAATTTGGTTTATTTTTTTTCTTTAATTTCAAGGATTTCTGGGTTGTTTTTTTTTTCAGAACCCCCATCTCCTTATTGCAGTAATCTTTTGCTTCTTGTATTTGCTTATGTAGCTCTTTGTCAAAACGATATTTTGCTGTCTTTATTTTCTCCCTTATATCATAGTTTAACTCAAAGAATTTTTAATTATGTACATCCTGAACTCCTTCTCTGTAATTTCATCTGCTGGGCTGGCCATGGATTCTAATAATGTGGTATCTTGATTTGTTTGGAGCACTTTCTTCCCTTATCTTTCAGGCTGCTTGTGTGTCTTCCTTTCTAGCTCTGAGGATCTAAGGCATCACCCTTTTTACCCTATAGGCTTATAGTGCCCCTGTAGGGTCCCAATACCTCTCCTTTGAGGGGAAGGACAATGTTAACAGATCCCAATATAAACAAAATACTACCTAAAAACAATTAGTTATTAATACATTTACAGTTTGGTCACAATGTACAGAAATGATGAATTCTATTATTATGTACATTATACTCAGTAGGTTTGTAAAAGGGTTTACAGTTCCTGATGGTGGACAAAGAACAGGAGGTGAGCTGTAGGAAGATATGCTGAGGAGGTTGGAGGTGAGGATACAGAGTTATTATATCTTCAGAAGGGTGAAATAGTAATCTAAAGAAGAAGGTTAATAGCAGGAGAATATAGCAGTAGTAATTTTGGGTAGATAGGTAGGAGTACATAAGACAAACACACATATATATTAAGAAAAATAAAAAATGTTAACAGTAAAAATTGGAGAGAAATAAAAGAAAAAATAATATACAACACAACTGTAATATACTATTCAGTCATCTCAGTCTTCAATATCCTAATTCATGAAAAGTGCTTGGTTTCACATATATTGGGGATGTGAGGGTGAGAGAATAAAGAGGGAGAAGAGAGAAAGAAAGAAATCTCTCGAAGGAAGAAACAAGGATTGTTTCGGTTGGAGATGAGTAACTTTCTTGCTTTTCTTCTCATCTAATGGGTGGGGTTGTCTGTTTTTAATTGGTATCTCCACCCTCAGGATGGTGGGGGTTACCAGGGTGTGAGGGTTGGTCTTGGGTGCTGGGCACCTGGAAGTGGGGTATGGCACACGCTGGCCCATTGGGAGACTGTACCTCAAGGATCTCCTTTGGGGTCTGCTCCTGTGCTGTGGACATCAGGTCTTATCTCCTCATCTCACCTGTAGACCTCACAGTTCCTGGTCTCTTAATTAGTCTCTAACATGTATCTCCCTCACCCTCTCCCTTTCTACTTCCTAATTAGGAACCTTTCTCTCCGGGGGTCTTGTGTGTTGTACTGTGGTGGCTGCGCACTTGTCGCGGAGGGCTGCTTTCAATTGGGCAGTCACTGTGCCAAGTTAGTGGCTGCTGGGGATTGGGGGGGAATTAGAAAACTATGGGCACCTGTCTGTCCCGTGTTCCAAACTGGTAGTGGCCCCAAGTAAAGATGGTGATGGAGGTGACCCAAGATGGAGGCAGCTGCTTTCAGTGACAGGGGGTTGGGTCAGGTGGGGGGAGCCAGGCAATGGCATTGTGCAAGGCATTCAGAGATGATCTCTGTGGAGTGCAGAGCCTTCTTCAGAGCCTGAGATATCCCCAGGTGCAGGCAGACTACCAGAAGTAGGGGACCATGGTGGTAGCTGCTGAGTTCCAAGATGGAGGCAAGAAGGGAGCCCCATGTTAGTAGATGGGGGTCCACACAGGAGTGGTGGCCAGAGTTCCTGATCATGGCTAAGGGATGAGTGTCCTGTGTGGGAGTGTCATCTGGGAATTCTGCGCAGGGGCTGATGCCAGTGGTCCTACTAAGGCACCTGGGAGACCTGTGTGGGCTAGTCCTACTCTAATGCTGAGGCCTGGGTTCCCATGGGGCATGGTGGCCCTGATTCCTGCACGGGATCAGCTGCGGAGGAGTCCTCAAAATCAATCCATCTGTGATCCCAACAGGTGGCCTGGTTCTGCCTCCTGAGTGACCAGTCCAACCCACCCTCTCCCTCCACTGTCCAGCATGGTGGCATTTGGGATGGGATCTATGGGTTGTTCCTTTGCAACTTTTCCCAGAGAATCACGCAGCCCACTTTCTGAAGAAGAGCTCATGAGGTCATCCTTAGATCATGGTTCATGGTTAGCTCAGCGCCTGGTTCCCTCACAGTCTCAGTAATTTTTCCTAGGTACTCCTAGACCAGAAGATAGACCTAAGAAGTCTGATTTGCAAAGTCGATCCATCCAAACCGTTCATAAATGTTTATTTCTTAACGTCTTAGTGCCTGCCGGGCACTGATCGGACACCAACACGTACCTTTCCTTTCCCACCCTGATTTTTATTCTGTTCCGTACTTGCTTTCTGCCCCAGCACCTGAGGAAAACCTGGTTTCTCAAAGACACCAGGTCCTCGAAAGGATGAAACTGTGATCTAATGTCAAAGCCATGAATACCTTGCGCTAGTGGTTTCACTACTAGTGACAAGTGACAGGTATGACTGTGTTTTTCTCAAAAACTAAAACAGTTCCCTGTGAATTCACAGTGGTGCCCTGAGGCACCGTTAGCACACAGTTTGAGAACCATGATATTCCTCAATAAGTGGTAACAATGATGATGCAATAATTGGCATGTATCCCTCCGTTTCAGTTTGAAATGAGCTTTGACTTTTTACTAATAACCAATCTCTCTCTCTCTTTCTCTTTCCTCTCTCTCCATCTCTAAGTTCTGGCCCAAGAGGTGACAAGTAAGTTTATTAACATACTATTTAAAGAAACAAACATCCAAAGGGGACCAAAACTGACTCATATAATTTTTTAAAACAAATTCAGCAGATGAATTAATAACAAAACAATAACTCCTAGAATTTGCAAAGTCATCAGCCTGAGACCCTTTCCTGCACAAAGCACTACTTACAGCTCCTCAGAAACCTCACTGAGACCTCTTTAAGGAAGAGGCAATAAAACCAGTCCCTGAACTAACATTCCCCTGTCCTCCTGCTCTTTGCCAAAAGCAGAAAAATAAACTAACCCTAGAAACTACTGAATTTGGTCAGTTAGGGAAGCTGGACAGACTCAGGCTGTCTTCCCAGGTACTTGTCCTAAGGACATCCAAAACAAAGGAGGCACATCCAAGTTCAAAAATTCCACAAATAATGAGGAAAGGAGACATATGGGTGGGAGTTTTTTTTTTTTTTTTCCTGATTGGAAAGTCCAGCTTGACTTCGCTGCTCTTTCCTATGCACAGGTGACCAGCATCCATGACTAACTTGGCTGAGAAGGGAATAAGAAAGGGGGAGAGGGGCAGATCCTTTCCAATTGATTGTTTAAATAAATCTATTTTCCTTTGTTAGAGAAGGAATACGCTTCACTGTAGATAAAGTCGAAATCACAGATCACCAAAGAGAAGAAGGTGAAATCAAAGCGTCACCACTCAGAAATCACCATCGACTTCCACACCCTTCTCTGCCCGTGTGTGTTTTTTTTACTTTCTTGTTTTCCTGTTTTATTCTAACCAAAAAGGAAATCATATTGTTCTGTGGCCTTTTTATTTTTCCCTTGGAAGACGTGCTGCGAATAGATCTTCATTCCAAGAAACACATCATAATCAAAAATACCCTTTAAGAGTGACACATTATCCCATGAATGAGTGTGATATAACTCAGCTTTCAAATCCTCCAGCATTGAACATCGAAGTTGTTTTCAGATGTTTGCTAATATAAAGGAGGATGAGATAAACATCCTCATGGCTAAACATTTTGAGCATACATCTTTATTTTCATAGAAGTTCTTTGAATTGGAATGTATGGGTCATCGAGCACACAATTTTTAAAAGTTTTGGATAACATACTATCGAACTATTTATCCTCATCCAGAAGTGATTTTTTTTTTCAATTTAAAACTCTGCATACTGGCCATGTATAAAATCCACTTCTCCAAGAGTCTTCCTCCATAGTTTACGTTTTTCCATGCCAAAACAACTCCGAAATACCATAAATGAGTGAGTGGGTGTGTGCGGAGCTAGCACTATTTCCTTGCTTGCATTTAGAAACTAAACTATCCCTCCGAGTTTCTCATTAACTGAATTTTATGAAGACTTCCTGCCAACAAACAGGCAAGGGTCATTTATATTCCAGGCAGGGGAAAGCGTCTATGAGCAAACTCCATCATGAACTAACGTCTACGCAAAGCCTTGTAAAATAAACATCTGGAGAAAGAGTACAAGGTTGGAGATGGAGAACCAAGAGCAGGCTCGTCAGAATCACAGACACACGCTCGGGGACAGACAGTGCCAAGAGCTCGGCACACACAGGCTGGCCATTGGGGGGGGGGGGTGGCAAGGGGACCCCATCAGCAGGCACATTATTGGTTATGGAAATGTCAGAGCTAAAGGGCTAAGGTGTGGCTTTGTCAGCACTGTAAGTCAGCCTGAGGCACTGCAGATTCTGCTGTTGTTATATATAAATAGTCATATGTCAACATCTCCCAAGAGGGCTAGAGGAGACAGAATCCAGGGCTTCAACCCGCAGCCCCCACCCCCCCAACACCCGGGGAGACCAATGTCTCCCCTGCTCATGAGCTACGTGCCGGAAAGCAAGGTTGGAACTCCTCTGAGACTTATTCTCTCCATCTGTAAAATGGGTTCAGGAATACTACCCTTCCTGGCTGTAGGCATTCAGCAAGATGATGCGTGGGGATCGCTGCATGACAGTAAGTGGGATGTTGTCGCCGGCACTTGGCGTGTGGATAGAAGGTGAACAGAACAAGGGAATTAGCTGGACGCATTCTGTTTTCATAGGAAATAAACTGAGAATGGAAACAAGGTCCAGAATTCAGCATCATCTCTCCCAAAAAGGGCCCCACCGCTAACAATGGAAGCCCTGGAGCCACAGGCAGACCAGGGCCACCTGGCCCTTAGGGAGGTTCTGAACACTCCATAGGAGTCTGCCAGCCATAGCAAAAATCCCACGAGACCAGGGGCTGGGCTCCCATGTGCAAGCCATGAGAGCTGGAGGGGAGCCTGTGGGAGAGATTGCATGCAGGAAACTTGACCGGAGATTTCTGCCTCTCTAGTCCCGGGTCAGCACCATGGAAAAGCTGAGCAAGAGAACCTGAGATTCAGCCCCCCAGCCCTCGCCCTCGGGGGAAGGGGAAACTTCACATTCAGGGGCTAACCCTGTGAAAGGAACCCGAGGAGGAAGACCACCATTGCTTAGGCTGCCTAGGCTGCTTTCTTACTGTGGAATTGGGAGTTTCTTCCCATCATAGTCTGGTATTTAAAAAAAAAGGGGGGGGTACCTTGGAAAGCCAAGGGGCAAAAGTCTAATCTCCCCAGGCAAGAAGAAGTCAAGCTACCAGAAAACCCAAACACAGAGGGCAGTTGCGGACATCACAATAGATCCTGAAAGCCTGCGACTCTCCTGCCGGGGATCTACCTTTATTGACAGGTGATGTTGCTTCATCTCCCAGGATTCCATTTCCCAACATCTTTAAAATGCGATTCACAAGAGCACTCCACTCTCCGTGTTGCTGAGAACATGAAATGAGATAAGGGGTTGTGTGCCTGGCACAGGACCTGATGCCAGTTATGTATCTGTGTATTCATATTATTCGTGCTGTTTGTTATTAAAAACAGATTACAAAATAATACTTATAGTAGGAGCCTATGTTTACTGTTCTAAATCGTATATAAATGAATGGCAGAAAAATATCCGGCAGGATAAGTTTCCCAAATGTAAACAAGGGTGATCTCTGGCTGGTGGAATTTCAGTGATTTGTAGTTTATATACTAGAGAGCTTAGGTCTTTTTTTTTTTAACATTCTATATTTTTATATTTTCACATTCTATATTTTATAAACAGAATGAGAGCAAGAAAGGAAAGGAAGGAGGAAGGGGGAAAGAAAAGAAAAAAGAAAAGAATAGAAAAACCATCCATTCGATATAAACACGGAGAGTGCTAATAAAATCAATGAGGATATAGGCAGCAATTTCCAATGCTGGTCGCAGACTTTATGCAACATGGGGAAATGCTTGTAATATGTTGTAAATGGAAAGCCAGGATACGAAATATTTTATGCTCCATCATTTCAGCTGCGTGGAAAAAAATGCATAGAAAAAAGGATTTAAGGAAAAGATTCCAACCTATGAACAGTGATCATCTCTGAATGCTAGGATTCTGGATGATCATTATTTTCTTAATACTGTTTTCTGTTTCCTGAATTCTGTACAAGGGACCTAAATTACTTTGACAATTACAAAATAAGCACAAATAACATATTAATACAGAATAAAGAACTTCTCTTACTTGCTTGATGAAAACCAGCAGCACCAGGGTGAGGAAGGGCCTCCCAGGGGCCCAGAGCAACTGTTTCCCATGGGAAAGGAGGGAGCCGGTGCCCCCCGCAGCAGAGATGTTCCTAGGCAGGACCCCAGGCAAGGACCCCGGGCTGCCTCTCCCCGGCCCTGCCCGGCTCAGCTGGGGCCTCATCCTCCTGGCACCCTTTCACAAGTGCGGACACATCCCTCCAACAGTCCAAGATGTACCACAGGCAGCCTCCTCCTGCATTCCTCCTTGTCCAGAGAGGAAGTGTTTGCACAAATCCTCTGCACGCCGCCGCTGCGTGCGGAGAGTGTCTGAACGGATCCAGAGTGATCTACCAAATCTCCAAGTTCCTCACCCCCCTCCAGCGCCCCCGCCCCCAAAGGCAGGGAGACTTTTCCCAGACCTTCCCCAAGTTGGCTGTGCTCCGGGCAACTTCCTCAGCAGGCCCAGAAGAAATAGCAAGCACTCGCTGGACTCCACCCCGAGGCTTCTGCTCCATGCACAGGGCCAGGAGGAGACAGGCTGGGGTTCAAGTGGCCAAGGAGCAGCTGGTGAGACAGGGCGACCTGCAGACACCTGGGAGACAGGTGTCTTTGTCAGGGAAGTGGGACTTGCTTGATCAACTCAGAAGCAGGGCCATCTCTGGCTCCTGATTATGCCAGGAGAACAGGCAAGACCCAGGCCAAAATCCATCATCTCCTGACCCAGGGACTGAAGCAAAAAAGAAAAACACAATCAGTGACTCAGGTTTTGGTCGGACGCAATAGCCAAGCCTGGCGTGGAACAATCCAAACTTCACTCCTCTTGAATGCCCACTTGTTCCGAACACAACGTTTTGTTCTTCTGAACACAATGTCGCTCAGCCCACCTAGCAGATCCTTTTATGGAATGCGTGCTCATCACTTACTAACCAACACGTCTGCACCTTCTCACCCCAATTCACATTTGCAGACGTTTCATCCACTATTCTATTTCATTCATCCTCACCAGAATCACCTATAGGTACAAGGTTCAGAGAGGTTAGAATGCCTGCCCAAGGCCACACAGCAAGTAAAAGGCAGAATCAGGTCTTCTGATCATAGTCACCTGACCACAGCTAGCTCAGGAAGGTATCATTCCCCACCCCCACCTTCTCAGGCTGATCCCTTATTCTTTAGCAGGCTCAACATGTCTTTAAAAGGGTCTACCTGGGCCCAGCATAGTGGCACACACCTATTCTCCCAGCAGCTCATCAGGCTGAGGCAGGAGGATTGCAAGTTCAAAGCCAGCCTCAACAAATTAGGGAGGCCCAAAGCAACCTAGTGAGACCCTGTCTCTAAGTAAAAATATAAAAAGGGCTGGGGAGGTGGCTCAGTGGTTAAGCTCCCCTGGGTTCAATCCCTAGTACCAAAAGAAAAGTGGGGGATTTTCTTGGCCCTTCTCATCCCCCCCTTAGCATATCTTTCCAACTTTTTCCAGCCTCCGAAACAGGAGGCCCAAATGGAAGGTATGCAGATGGGTCAGCAAAATGTTTCCATTAAGTTGTCTGTCCTTCCTTCCTTCCTCCCTTCCTTCCTCCCTTCCTTCCTCCCTTCCTTCCTCCCTTTCTCCCTCCCTCATCTCCATTTAAGTCAACCCATCTTGGCCAACTTCACTCTTAATTCTGAAACTTGGGGGGGGGGGGGAAACAGGTGACCACTACTTAACAGAAACCTGTGGAACCCCACATAGGAAGATTTTAAACCTCAGTAGTACAAAGTTCGATCCTAACAAAGAGCCCAGCCCCATCTTCGGATGGCACAGAGCTCTGGAATCCATTTGGTCCTCTCTTGTGTGTAGCAGAGAGCAGGATGAAGTGACAGAGGAGGAGGAAAGTCCCCAAGGGATGGGCTCAGACACACTGGCTATAGTTGGAAAGCTATAACTGTAACTGCACAGTAAGGACGATCCTCCAAGTCCCCGGCTGGTAAAGAAAGTGCCTGCTTTGTGGGAATCTCCTATCTCCCCTCTTCAAACTTTTTCTTTAAAACATTCTTTTCCCAAAGGAACAGGTGTCAGGTCCACACTCGACTTCCCCTCCCGTTGGATGGATGCCATCTAGCGGCAAAATGCTGTAAAGCTTCTTGCCAAGAGAGGGCAGCCACCAGCATGCATAGGCGCCCGCGGTTTGCAGAGCCCTGGACGCAGTTTCTCAGGCTTTCCAGCGGAAAAGCACCCACGTAGTGGGAGGAACGGACACGTCTCTCCTACCCGCTCAGGCAGGTAGATCCTTGGTTATACCTGGGGGTCTTCAGGATCTAACATGTAATCAAGTACCTGCTATTTTGGATGCCACGCAGAATATTCTGCCCCCACCCCCTCCATTGCTTCCTCATCTCAGGCTTCTTACCGTTCTTGTAAAGCTTTTTTTTACTTTTCCTGGAGCTTCTAATTGCCTTTCCTTTGCCATCCCCATAGAATTTTTTTTTTTTAATTCCCGAGGCTTAAGTAAATGGCAACAGATGCTCTGTAGGCTCTGAGATGCTCCATACCTCACCCCCATCCCATCCCAGAGAAGGGCACTCAGGGGGGATGCCCAGCCTCCCCACATACCTGCACTGAGAGAGTTCCTGAAGGACCTTCAGCATCACTGCACCTGTCAGTGACACCTTCAAGGGGACATTAGTGATGGTGCTGAGGGTTCTGTCAGTATCTAAGGCTCCAGGATGGTGCACCCAAGTGCACCCAAGTGGAGTCTACACCGGCCTCCCCATTCTGCACAGCCTGCCTGTACCTCTCATCTCAGAGTCCCTGCACAAGACAGCTGTCCTCTGCATTCTCTCTATATATAGGGCTGGGTAAGAAGCAAGCCCATGGAGTCCTCAGAATGTCCTGTACTGTAATCTAATAGTGAGGACCCTGCTGCATGCAAACGGCAAGGTGTGGAAGACCCACCCAGACACCATCCAAATGGACCCTGGACTTGAGTCAAAACCGGCACTCTCAGCTGCACCCAATGGCACACACTTGTCATCCCAGCCCCTCAGCAGGCTGAGACAGGAGGATCACAAGTTTGAGGACAACCTGGGCCATTTAGTATCATAATAAAATTGGGAAAAGGCTGATAATGTAATTCAGTGGTGGAGTGCCTGCCTAGCAGGCACCTGGATTCCAGCCACAACATCACAAAACAAACAAACCAAAAAAAAAAAAAAAATAGTGCTCTCCACAATAACTGGCAGAAGCAATCCAAGTGTCCATCAATGGAGAAACAGATTTTTTTAAAATGTGATATAATAAACCCAATGGAATATTATTTTGCTGAAAAAGTTTCTGACCCAGAAACTTCAGGGTTCATCACAACATGATGAACCCTGATGACTTTACGCATTATACTACCTTGAAATAAGTTGCACACAAAAGGACAAATACTGTGTGACTCATCTCACTGACGTCCTAAAAGTAGTCAAATTTATAAAGACAAGAAAGGAGAGTGGCTGGTTCAAAGGCCTGAGAAGCGGGGGAAGCAAGAGTCCTGGAGAGTGAGTGTAGCATTTCAGTTTTGCAAGAGTTCCGGAGGTGAATGGTAGTAGTGGTTGCCCAATAGCGTGTGCATATTCAATGCCACTGAACTGCACCCTCCAAATGGTCAAAATGGCAAATTTTATATTATGTCTATTTCACCACAAGTTTTTAAAATCAAGCACTGTCCTCCTGCACATCTCCATCCCGGGGAGGGCTGAAGGTCCAACCCTGTGTCGCGGTTCTGTGTTCAGTTGAGTGTAGCCCTCTCCCCACCATGTTCACATGGACGCAGCACACGGGAGAGCACTCTGATTTCCCAGGGGACCTGAGGGGACTGTCAGGACGCCAGATGGCAGGGCTGAGGAGTGGGGACCATGATGAAGAGGGGAGGAGCTGGCCCCACGGCTCAGCCTGCAGCCGAGCACCTCATTCAGTCATGGACAGGGCCAGGCGGCAGCAGGCTCTGACCCTCCTCCCCATCTGCCTGGCCTTCGCCCTCTCCCTCACCGCCGTGAGCAGCAGCTACTGGTGTGAAGGGGCACGGAAGGTCACGAAGCCGCTGTGCCTCGACCAGCTGCACGGGAAGAATTGCATTCACTTCAGACGGCCCAACAGCAGCTATGGCACCAAGGACGAGAGCCAGGTGGTCCTGTACATTTGGGAAATAGGGGACGATAAATTCATCCAGCGCCGGCTCCACGTGGGGCTCTGGGAATCCTGTGAGGAGAACCTCAACAGCACAGGTGAGCTCGGTCCGCAGGGTCCCAGGGGCACAGGTGCAGGATGGTGGCCACAAGGGGGTGCACTGGAGCCAAGTCACCTGGGTTTGCATCTTGGCTGTGCCATAGATTGTCAATGCTTTCTTAAACAATGTCCTCTGACCCTCGGGTTTCCCATCTATAACATGGAAATGGTGGCAGTACTTATCTCAGAAGAATTATTGAAAAGGTTGAATGACGAGATTCATATATAGTTCTTGCAACAGAGCCTGACACCTTTTAAGTGATTATTGAACATTAGCTTTTACCCTTTGTTATTGTCACCCAAACCCTAGAGGATCAAAGTTGGACCCACCCATCCCTAAACTACATCCCTGATATTTCTCCTGTACTTTTAAGGGGTCTTGGAACAGAAGGTTCTCTCCACAAACAGACTTATACATCCAGGCGCAGTGGTGTGTGCCTATAACCCCAGTGACTTTGGAGGCTGAGGCAGGAGGATCTCAATTTCAAGGCCAACCTGAGAAACTGAGTGAGACTCTCAGCAACTTAGCTAGATGCTGTCTCAAAATAAAAAGCAAAAAGGACTGGGGATGTAGCTCAGGGGTAAAGTGACTGGGATTCAGTCCCGAGTACTATTAAAAAACAAAATAGACTTTTACAATCATGGGAGCATCTCCCACATCATCTACCAAAGCATGATCCTTAACAAATTAGATGCTTATCTCAGGTACTCCTTGAAATAACCCTGCAAGGCATATATTATTCCTCAGCTCATAAACAAGGAAACCAAGGCTCAGAGAGTTTCAACTTGCACAGCTGTTAAGACTACTCCCTCGACTATTAAGATTACTGGGGGGGGAGGGGCTCCCAACTCCTCTCTTCATGGGAAGGGCTATCTTTCTATAAGGCCATAAAGTTCTTAGCTCAGTGATCAATTCCCATGATGCTCCAATGATGGTAAAAGTCTGGGGCAGTTTTTTGTTTTGTTTTGTTTTGTTAATTTTAGAGATTTAAAAGTTTTGGGATTTTGTTGTTGTTTTGTTTTTTGTTTTTTGTTTTTGTGTTTTTTTGGTACTGTGGATTGAACCCCCAGGGGCACCTTACCATAAAGGTCTTGTAGAAGGACAGCACTACCTTTATGGTCAAATGCAGGAGGTCTGTGATCCTAATCCTCAAGGATTCCCAAGACAGTCCCATATTTTTGAGGTTGGCAACAATAGACACCAAATCCATAGACAAATTACTTAGAAGCTTCTACTCCCTTTTCCAAGTCCCCATCTGAGGACTGCCTACTTCTATTTCCATAGCTATATGTAAAAGGCCACACCCGTTATCAAATGTTGGTGTGAACCAGAATCACCCAGGTACCAAGCCCTGGAGGTTCTAATTCCGTAGGTTTAGGGTAGGTCTAGAAACATGCATTCTTCATATTTTTTAAAAAAATTTTTAACCAAAATGACATTTTCTCATAGATAAGAGATCAATTCGTTTTGAAAGGCTTATAAGAAAAACCATCAGTCCCTGATCCTTCCTCATTACTTAGTCCTACCCTTCAGAAGAAGCCACTTTTAACGTGATTGTTTCATTTTAGACATTATTTACTGACTTTCTGTTATAATAAAAAAAAAAACCTTAATTCTCTCATACCACAACATCCCACATGCCTCTACCATCTTCCTTCATAAAATCAAATTACTTTTCTATTTAAATTGGTAAAGCAATAATTCATTTGTGGCTGTATAGATATATATATTGTTCACTCTACAAATCCTGGATGGAGTTTTGATTACGTTAATTGTTGACTTTGGCTTTTCCTGGGGTTTCTCATTGCCTTTTGTTTTCCCATTCTCATAGCGTTGGTATTTTTATTCTACTCAATTCTCTCTGTTATCTAGTGGTATTAGTCTTTCTAATAAGCTTCCCTGGTGATTTTGACACACACTCAAATGAGGGAAGCAAGTTCCAAGGCACAGAAAAGCCCACTGGCAAGAGGGGATTCGGCGCAGTGTGGAGGAAAGTCACTCCCAATCATTTAGGCATTGGCACAGGGGTAGGTAAGTGGGGGTTACAGAGGTAAGGGAGTTGAGAGCTCAGGACCCAGTGGGGGAGAGCTAAGATCCGAGTGAAACAAGGAAGAACATGGATGATTATGAAGAAGGCTCACCTGTGCTAGGGAAATGGGAAGGAGGGAGAGTTTATTTACAGCTGTGGAAAGGGGGAAGGCTTTGTAAAGGAGATGGCCTCCGTGCCTCGTCGGTGAGTGTGATTTAACAGATGGAGATTGGAGGTGAGGTCATTCCAAGAAGACAGGACTCAAGGTCAGAAGCAGCAGAGCTTAGATACTGCACCAGAACAGGAGTGTTGCAGGGTTAAGAAGGAAGCCTCCCGAGGAACAGGAAGAAGAACAGGACTGGTGTGGCTCTTCCATGTCTCCTGAGGCAGCATCTGCTCCCTGCAACACAAGGTCCCTGTCACTCTAGTGCAGGCAACTCTACAGGACAATGTTCCTTAGAAGAAGTCTAACCAGAGAGGCTCTGGGTGTCTCCTCCCATGACTGAACACTCAGGGTCACTCCAGGTGAACTGGGCTGCACGAAATCATCACACAGAGACAGAGAAATGCGTTTTTCTTTGGGTCCTGTGATGGCTCCTCTGACCCTTAGGGGTCCATGGAGAGAGAGAGAGAGAACGAGAGAGAGGAGCATGTGCTGAACCCTTTTGTTGGGGAGAAGCCATTCAAATGAGGCAAAGGGTTGAGTCTAGCTTCAGCAGACTGACATCTGGGAAGGCCATGCCCATTTCATGTGCTGAGTGGGAATCAAAGGCAGAGCAAGAGAAGGGGACACACAAAGGGAGTGTCCATGGAACATTCTATCCCAAACAGGGCAAAGGGGTAGGATTACAAAGGAATAAGTGAGTGTAGCTCAACCCCCATGGGTGACGCCTATACCTGGAGCCATGCCTTGCTATCTGAGCTGGGGTAATGCCCAAGTTACCCCGAGACCTGGCCCTATAATGCCAGACTGAAGGCAATTATTGGTCAGTGCCCCCAGGCATCAGGACTTGAAGGTTTGCACCCAGGGCAGCTGGGGATATAGCTCAGTTGGTAGAGTGCTGGCCTTGCATGCACAAGGCCCTGAGTTCAATTCTGCATGGAGCTCGACATTTGGGGCGTACTGGAAGCAGCTGTGTCACCTGGGCTCCTGCGTATCATAAGGCACGTACCTCCCATTGTCACAGAAACGCTGAGCAGGTGGAGGGTGGAAACTGTCCTGAGATTTCTGATAAAAAATCAACCAGCATGTGTGTGGGGTGGTGACTCTTCTCAGGCTAAAACAACAGATAAAAGTATAGTTCAGAGACTATGTGAGGATCTTTGATGCTCCTTCCTCTAGAGGAAGCCCCCATGGCACTTCTGCCAACCCACAGAGAGTGCACACACACACACACACACACACCACCTTCACCTGGATCACACCACCTTCACCTGGATCACACCACCTTCACCTGGATCACACCACCTTCACCTGGATCACACCACCTTCACCTGGATCACACCACTGAGGGTTTTTCCTATATCATCAGAGATATCCCCTGAATTCCAAGGAGGGCTGCTGTTCATATTCAAATAGAAATAAGGGTATGTCTCTTGATCCCTTTTTGATTGGTGTGTGACTACATTTTTGATGTCAGGACAGAAAAATATCTAAACAAATGCCTCACTGTACATTGCTAAAGATTTCCCTGCAGAGTGCTGGGGGTGTACCTCAGTGGCAGAGTGCTTGCTTACCTAATGTATGCAAGACCCTAGGTTGGATTCCCAGCACTGGGAGAAAAAAAAAGTTTATATCACGGAGATGTCTCTTGAGATGCTCTTTATTTTTTTTTAAAAAAGTAGAATTTGATAGACATATTTGGAAAATATTGCTTTTTATATTTTCTTCTTGAAAATTCACAATATCCATTAGCATACCAAAATCTCTGAGAAGTCCCACAATAAAGAAAACTGATTTATATGACATATCCCAATGTTTTCCAATATACCATCTTTATCTTATATATGTTTTATATGTATGTGCATATCTGTTTGTGTGTGTGTGTGTGTGTGTATTAATTAACATTTGGCAAGACTGGTGGAGCACACCTTGAAAAAGGCTGGCCTATGACAACATAGTCACTATACAAATGGGAAAACTGAGTCCTGGAGGTACAAGTGACCCATTAAGAGACTGACAGGGCTGGATGTGGAATTCCAATGCCTTCACTGTTGACTTTTCCTGCCCACCCCACACCCTGCCCAAAATTCAGCCAAAGGGCAGCAGCTCTAATAAGTCTCAATGAGTCATGTTGTGCCCATCAACCTAAAAACCCTCTGCTGACATTTGACCCATTTCTGAGTCTAAGAAGGTCATCAAGGTCTCTAAATACCGCCCTCACTTTATCAAGAAGGGAGAAAGAACGAGATCTTCTCCAGAACACTTTTCACATCATTCCCCGAAGACATATTGTTACCTCTAGATTGTCCCTAAAACAAGAAGTTTAGAATTGATTTTTTCCTTAATAGAAAATAAACTGATATATATCAAACATATTAGAGGATAAATAAAAAGCTATATATCAAAAGGTGCAGACTCAAACACTTGTCTGTAGGAGGAGGTGATTAAAAAGGTGGAAAATCTGGGATTGCCAATACCCTTGAAATTTCCTGCTTCTGGTACTTGTGAACCCAATGCAGTCAGATCCTCTAATTTTTCAAAGGAAATAAAATATTCGACCTTTTTTTAAATAAAATGTCCCAATTTCAAAATGTCTTTGGAACATTGCATGAGCCCAACAAAATTTGTTTGCAACAGGGTATAACCTGGAGTCCCCGCTAGAAAATACACTTTCCAAATATCTGCTATTTTATTGAGTTTGTCACAGGGTCTGGGAGATTTGGGGCATAAGGAAAAAGAGGGGGGGGGAGGTTAGGTCTGGAGGTAAATGGAAAGGGACCCAATAGTGTTTTGGAGAGAAGGGCCACAGTTGCTCAGTGGAAGGGCAGCAGCTCTAATAAGTCTCAAAGAATCATGTTGTGCCCATCAACCTAAAAACCCTCTGCTGACATTTGACCCATTTCTGAGTCTAAGAAGGTCATCAAGGTCTCTAAATATTGCCTTCAATTTATCAAGAAGGAGGAAATAATGATATCTTCCTGACTGTGAGCATCCAGCCAGGGAAGGAGGCTCCTCAGCCCTGAACAAATCCAGGGTATCTCGGCACCCCCAGTTCTGCTGTCCCATGGGGTCACCCTGGGTGTCTTCCTTTCAAAACAGCCCCACCTGTCTAAAAGTTGACTCTCCCAGGATTATGTGAGGTGTCCCCCAAAAGCTCAGGCGTGACACAATGCGAAAAGGTTTGGAGGTGAAACGATTGGGTTATGAGAACCCTAATCCAATCAGTGCATTAATCCACTGATAGGGATTAACTGGGTGGTGACCGTAGGCAGGTGGGGTGTGGCTGGGGGAGGTGGGTCATTGGAGGTGTGCCTTCAGGATGTATATTTTGTGAGCTGAGCCTGGACACTCTTTGCTTCCTGAGCCACTTTCCTCCACCACTCTCTTCCGCCATGATGTTCTGCCTCTCCTAGAGCCCCAAGGAATGAAGCCAGCCTTCTATGGACTAAGACCTCTGAAACTGTGAGCCCCCCAATAAACTTTTTCCCCTCGAATTGTTCTTGTCAGGCCTCTTGGTCACACCAGTGAAGAAGCTGACGGAAATACCCAGGAAACCCTGACCTGGAGCACTATTTCAGGACTTCCACTGTATAAGCCACCTTCAATAGTTCTGCCTTTTCTCCCCCCAGACCTTTAAAGGGAGACCCTTTCTTTGTTCCCACATCCTAAAACAAGGATATGAAATGAAGTTTCCAGGTGGAGGCACTGCTTAGATGTTCTTGTCCTTAGGCCAGTCCTTGAACCAAGAAAATATGTTGATTTTAGATCCTATGCTGTTATCTACCAATCTCCAAAAGTTCAAGGAGAGGAGGACCTATGCACCCCAGATGGGAAGGCTGAGCTGACTGGGGATGGCAGAGTCCAGCTCCCAGGACTTGGGCACCATCTCCTAGGGCTGGCTTGCTGTGCTGCTTGGCCACCAAGCACCGCCAAGCTATGTAACACCCGTCTCTCTGGCTTCATGGGATTTATAAAGATTTTTCCTTTTAATCCTGCTGGCTTTATTCAAAAGGAACACCATTTCTGAGGATTCGAGTTAATCAAGGGGTCACTGTGGTCTGACTCTTTGGCCCCAAGCTACACTCACCCTTCTAAGCTATTGTGAATTCCCTTAATCTTCGCGGCTGGCCTCCACCAGCTCTGTGCCCTGCCCCTGGCTCTGCTCCTGGCCTCTTTACTCTTTTGAAAAGGCAGCTCTCCTCAGAAGACAAGAGAGACCCTTACTCCTTGCTATGCTTTGGGCATGGTTTGAGTGTCCCCCAGAGTATGGAAGAATGTATTAGTCTGTTTCCTGTTGCTATAACAAAACACCTAAGGTATTTTGTACTGGAAGCCTAGTCCTCAGGGTGGTGGTGTTGAGGCAGGGGAATCTTTATGTGGTGGGGCCTGACAAAGGGTTATAGGTCATTGGGGAAGCCACCCTTAGAACGGATTAATGTATTCTGTGTGGGGCCCTGGGTAGTTCCTGAGAGATCAGGTTGTTATAAAAAGAACCAACCTTGCCTGAAATTCCTTGCGCTTCCCGTCTTGCCATGTGTTTATTCTCTCCCCCTTTTACATACACTTCCACCGTCTGCCATGCTGTGATGTAGACAGAAAGCTCTCCCTAGAGCTAAGCAGAAACTGCCATGATGCTCTGGAAACCGCAAAATTGAAAACCAAATAAACCTCTTTTTTAATAATGTACCCAACCTTAGGTATTTTGTGATAGCAACAGAAAACAGACTAATGCATTCCTCTGTGCATTAGAGAGAGAGAGAGTCTTTTATACCAATACAGAGACCTTCAAATAACTCTCAGATCACACAGTGCCATTCCAATTAAGCCTGCTCTCCAAAGAACAAGATAGAGTGATGCACCTGCCTTCAGTTGCCCTCATATTTAAGCCAAAAAAAATACAAAAGGGACATTTGGGGGTCTAGCCAATGTAAGCAAGCAAGTATAGAAGCTGAATTGGGCAGTTAATGAGACAATTCACTGAGTTCATTGGTATTTCCTACAGGACTTTCCAGGTTGGCATAGCAGCAAGCAAGCGGAAAGGAAGTAGGTCGAAATGACCCTAGTTGAGTACAAGTTAGAAAATGGTTACTAACGTCTAGACAATCAATCTCTGACAAGGTACACTGCCCAAGAAAAAGAGCAAAGAGAATGATTTTACATTGCATAAGAATTGCTATGCTAGGTGACTATTAATGGGTACAGAGGTGGGGCTTTCCCACGGGAGAAGCATGTCTTATGTGATATGGAATTTCAGTGCAAAATGGAGTCTGTTTGGTCATTGCCCATATAACCCAGCCCATAACAATAGTGATCAGTGATGTAGAAAAAGGAACTGAGTCTCAAGTGGGAGAACCCTATTTTCTTTTTTGGGGGAGGGGGTGCAGTACCGGGTATTGAACTCAGGAGCACTCGACCACTGAGCCACATCCCCAGCCCTATTTTCTATTTTATTTAGAGACAAGGTCTCACTGAGTTGCTTAGCACCTCGCTGTTGCTGAGGCTGGCTTTGAACTCAGGATCCTCCTGTCTCAGCCTCCCAAGCCACTGGGATTCTAGGCATGTGTCACTATGCCTACCAGGGAGACCCCATTTTCAATTCCTGACTCTACCAACCTATTTGAGTCTGGCCTCCAAATCTGTAAAACAGAGATACTTCTATTTGCCTTTGTCAATAATTAACCAAACAAGAATGTATACGGTGATTTATAAAAATAATTTCACAACTGTCTTATTGGAGAACTTTTATTATTAGCAGTTTTGCAGATGAAGAAAGCAAGGCTCAGAGAGGTCAGGAAACTTCCTATTATTCCTGAATGTGGTAGAACTAGGCATAGAGGCCAGGCCTCTTAGATTTAAATGCCACATGGGCTGGGGATGTGGCTCAAGTGGTAATGCACTCGCCTGGCATGCTCGCAGTGCTGGGTTCGATCCTCAGCACCACGTAAAAGTAAAATAAAGATGTTGTGGGCTGGGGATGTGGCTCAAGCGGTAGCGCGCTCGCCTGGCATGCGTGCGGCCCGGGTTCGATTCTCAGCACCACATACAAACAAAGATGTTGTGTCCGCCGAAAACTAAAAAATAAATATTAAAATTCATTCTCTCTCTCTCTCTCTCTCTCTCTTTCTCTTTTTTAAAAAAATTTTAAAAAAGATGTTGTGTCCACCAAAAACTGAATTATCTCTCTCTTTAAAAAAATAAAAATAAAAATAAATGCTACATGTTATCCACAGTCCCTAGGCTGCTCCTGCCGCTGGCTGTACTCACGGGGCTGTGGTTAGGATCTGATGAGGTGACATGTGGTGACATGAACAAAGAGTACTATATCAGCTCTAAAGAGCTCTTCCAGAGAGCAGGGGTGTGAGTGTTGAGATGTCCCCAGTGCCATGGGGACCTCCCTAGTTACATTGAGGGAACTCAGATGACATTTTTCTCATTGTGACCACGTACATCTGTCCAATTGCTAGACATTCAAGTAAAAAAGTATTTCAGCAAATGGTTTTCAGCATAAATGGCTTTTGTTTCTGTTCTTCCTCGAGCTTCTCAGAGGAGCCATGCTGAGGTGGAAGGGCGGAGGCCCATGGGCCCTTGGGGTTTCGTTGGAATGAATGGGATAAACCTTAAGGTTCATGACCTTTAAACATGTACCTGCTCCTTCCCATGCACTGTGGACTCAATGGTGCTGTCCTCCCAAATTTTTATGTGGAAATCTTCATCCCAGGGCCATGGTATTGGATGGAGGGCCTGTAGGTGGTAATTCGGTCATGAGGGTGGAGTTCTCGTGAATGGTCTCTGCACACCTGGGTGTGATACTGATACTGCCTTATGAGAACAGTCCAGGCGGCTGGCCAGTTGTTTCTGCCATGTGAGGAGACGGACAAGGAACACAGGCTTCACCAGATCCTGACCCAGCCGCAGGCATCCCGATCTCGGACTTCCAGGCCCCAGAATGGAGAAGTCAATTTCTGTCATTGCTAAGCCACCCAGTCTATGTGCATGTGTTACAGCATCCCAGATGGACAAAGTCACCAGGTGACCCTGATGAGGTACAGGTGAAAACTGGGTTATGCTAAGAAAGCAAAAAAAAAAAAAAAAAAAAAAAAACAGAGCTCTGTGGGAAGTCAGGTTGAATGAGGCAGGACACAAAAGCCCAGAGGCGGAATTTCAGCTCTGTGCCAGAGGAAATAGCGAGCTATTGTGAGTTCTGGAAAGGAATGTTAAGTTCCAGGATTTTCTCCTTATAAAAGAAAAATGATTTTTCTGAGACCTAAAAACAATTCCCAAACTTCCCTTTGTTCCTGAAAACTTCCAGCAAAGATAGTGGACATGGGCTGGGGATGTGGCTCAAGCGGTAGCGCGCTCGCCTGGCATGCGTGAGACCCAGATTTGATCCTCAGCACCACATACAAGCAAAGATGTTGTGTATGCCGAAAACTAAAAAAAACTAAACATTAAAAAAAAAAATTCTCTCTCTCTCTCTCACTCTTTCAAAAAAAAAGATAGTGGGCATGATCCCTGCACTCAGAATACTCAGAGTTCAGGAATTAGCAATGATAACTGCTAACCACATTAAAAAATATATATATATATATATATATATATATATATATATATATATAATTTTGTTCCAATAAGGTTTTAGTGTATAGTAACTGTGTTAGCAACTTCCATGTATCTCATTTAATGTTCAAAGCAAGGTGACTATGGGGTACGGGGAGCATTGAATCTATTTTAGAGGTAAGAAAGTCATTCTTTTGAAGAGTCATGAATTATGCCCCTTTACTTTCTTGGTTTGCTCTGCTTTAGGTCAAACTGAAGCAGATTCCTGTGTCCCGGGCACCTTTCTTACAGCCCTGGATTTGCATGAAGTTGGGGATGTAGTGGGACAGCTGGGGTCCTCTGCACACCTGGGTGTGATACTGATACTGCCTCTTCCTGTGTTGTCCTGTGCAATCATTTTTCCTCAGGTCCTCTCCCCCAGACCAGAATTTGGCTTCACCTGCACACCAAGTAGATATCCGTAGATTTGATGTTTTCAAGGGGACTGCATGTCTAAAGCAGCCACTCAAGCTTTTCCATCAACATAGACAACATGGCGGCTGACACTCATGCAGAGCACACCCCATGCACCCCACCCTGCCCAGAGTATATGAATGAGTCTGGCAGAAGGTCTGAGGATACCTAGCACACACACACAAGATAACTCCTGCCTTTCTTTTACAGTCGAGAAAGCATGATGGCATACAAGCCTGGGTCACTTACTTATTAAAAGTCTTAGATGCTTCCAAATCTGCTCAATTTCACTTTTAAGAAATCATTAAAATGTTCATACTTTAACCAGAAAAAAAAATGACTTGAGATTCATATCACAGTGGATGATGGGTCCTAACGTCAGAGCCCTTGTTCTTGTTTGCAGGATCAGTTTGGATTGGCTAGGTTATGCTGCAATAACAAAAAAAAAATCCCTTAAAATGCCAGCAATCTAAATCAACACATTTATTTCTTGCTCACTCTATCTTTATTTTTCAGGTCAATATGGTATCTCCTCACTGTAGCCGTTCAGGGACCCCGGCTGATAGAGATGTCATCTTGACCTGTGCGTCTGTGATCAGAGACAAAGGAACGAGAACCAGTGAACAGTTCATTGGCTTTTAAGACTTCAGACCCCCTCATTTCTGTTCACAGTTCATTGTCCAACCTGTGTTCAATAGGACAACGTTATCATTACATGTTGATGAGCATAAAAGTTGCTTTCCGTACCACCTCTTTCTCATTCAAAATGAACCAAGGCGCGCTCTAAGCGCTATTTGCCCCTAAGTGTCTCCTTCGACCCTACTGATGACTGCCTTCCCTTTATCTTATAGGTGAACGGTGTAGGAGTTTCCGGAGTGTAGTACCAACTGAAGAACAAGGTACTCGTGTTCTGCCCACGGGCACTCCTCATAATTTGAACAATTTTTATTGTTCTATTGGATCTGGGGGAAAAGATGAGACAGTCATTTATAGTTTTCCCATGAAGTCACATCCAAAGTCCAAAACCACAGACCTCTCCACATGCCCCATAGCCCAGGAGAGCTGGAAAACATTAGAGGACCGACTCTTCCCCGGGGAGGGCAAGCCCTGATTGGAAGCCTCTGCCACTTTCCCTGGAATCAACATTCCCATCAGGGGAAGCTCTCCTGCAGGCTGAAGTGGAATAGGTAAGCCCTGGCATCACCACTGCCTACAGCACGTTTTCTTCTCTATGTCCCTCGTGCAACTTGTCATTACTTTCTTCATATTTATTCTCCCGACTGAAAAAGAAGTTTCGTGGAGACATGGAATGGATCACATCCTAACTTGCCCTACAGTAGGACTTTTACAACCAGTTTCCCTTCCTGTCTCCTTTACCCATTCCGCTCCACCTCCAACACAGTTCCTAAAAGCCTCAGGCAGGATCCCATCCAGAGGGTGAATGAGCTGCTTGCTCAGAACTAAGTGGGCTTGGGTATTTCCAGACAGGGCCCTGCAGTTTTCAAACTCCTGCCCTCATGCTGAAGCTTGCCTGTCTTCAAAAAGGAAGAGGCAGTGTCTTCTGTTGAAATCAAACCAATGTGTGAAGTTTTGATCCGGGGAGCGGGGATCCCAGTTATCTCTCGTGTCCTGCCCTGGGGTCTTGCTTAGTATTTTTCTCTCCCAACTATGGTCAGTCTTTAGAAATATCTCCTTCGGGTCCTAGGAGCCCCCTTTATTTGCCAACTCTCTGAGGATCTGTGACTTTGACTCCAAGGAGTTGGCTTTTTGTGGTTTCTTTCACAAGTCACTGTGGTCTGGAAATGGCTTGAGTACGTTCACCAGAGATTCTTGTTTTGGAAGCTGGGCCTCTAGTGTGGTGACCCTTAGAGGTGATGAAGGACTGTAAGAGGTGGGGGTGAGTGGGAGGTATTAAGGTCATTGGGGCAAGAAAATTAATGCAATTCTTGTTTGACCCTAAGTTTGTTCTTGTAAGACAGTTGTAATAAAAGAGATCACTTGGTCCCTCCCCACCTCTCTTGCCATGTGATCTCTTCTTCTAGTATCTACTTCACCAAGATGCTATCCATCATGATATGGTATAGCCCAGGGGCCTTTGCAAGAACTAGCCTATTACATCATCCAAAACTGTGAGCTTAATAAACCTTTTTATTTATTTATTTTTTTTGGAGGGAGGTGGAGTAACCAGGGATTGAACTCGGGGGCACTGGACCACTGAGCCGCATCCCCAGCCCTATTTTGTATTTTATTTAGAGACAGGGTCTCATTGAGTTGCTTAGCACCTCGCTTTTGCTGAGGCTGGCTTTGAACTCTTGATCCTCCTGCCTCAGCCTCCTGAGCCACTGGGATTCCACTGCAACAGGCCTAAACCTTTTTCTTGATAAAGCATCCAACCTCAGGTATTTCGTTATAGTAAGAGAAAATAAGCTAATACAGAAGTGAACTAAATCAAAGGTTAGAACCTTTCAGTACTTATGAGTTCTAAATGCCCAGCACTTCTGTCCTCCTTTCATTTTGCAGGTGTTTTATGGCTCTGCATTGGGGCTGAGGTCCTGGTTGTCTTTCTGATCCTGACAAGTGCCATCCTCCTGGGCTCCAGAATGAGCTGTCACAGCTGTGGGTTCAACTGGCTCAAGGTGGATGCCTCAATAGCCATCCTCATGGTATTCGCAGGTACTCTCCGGCAGCACCAGTAGAACAGGCAGATTCCCCTCAGCCTGCCCCAGGGGAAAAACAATACTTCAGGCTGGGTGTACCCATTGCCAATAATAAGCTGACTCCTTCCTGTCCATAGCCAGTTCAGCAGAACGATCAGTCCCCTGAGTAAGTCACTGAATTAATTCCGTCGGGTAGAAGCATTGTTGCCTTGTGACCGATGAACAGAAAGGGGATAGGCAAAGATGGAGATGAGGATTTATCAGTATATCTTTGTCACAACCAGAGAAGAGGGTGCACCGGCTGTGAGAACAGAAATCATCTCATTTAGTGTGGTGGTCAGGCCTCAACCTATGGAAGAATCCTGCCAGGTTCAAATCTTTACTACTTAAGGGGCTGTGTTATTTAACCTCTATAAGTTAGCTATCATAGCTAGATTATATAGATTATAGTGATGACCAAATTAGAGAGCATCTGAGCGTGGTGGCACATGCCTGTAATCCCAGAGACTCAGGAGGCTGAGGCAGGAGGGTTGCAAGTTCAGAGTCAGCCTCGGCAACTTAGTGAGACCCTAAGCAACTCAGTGAGATCCTGTCTCTAACCAAATTTTTTTTTTTCAAAAAAAGGCCTAGGGATGTGGCTCAGTGGTAAAGCACCTCTGGGTTCAATCCCTGATACACACACACACACACACACACACACAAAGAGAAAATGCAGAATAAATTGGAAGCTTTTAAAAAATTGTTATCCAAATTTGGTATTAATATTTCATAAAAGTAAAGAACTGCTTTTTTTGTTGTTGTTCTACTTCTATTTTCTCTAAACAACCTTTAAAGCAACTTAATTTGGTCTCCTACGTGAGTGTATCCTCCAAGAAAGAACCCAGCACAAACTACTCCTTCCAATTCTCCAGGTGGGCCAAGTCTGTTTATAGTGTGTCCATCTAATTTGCACGTGGCTTTTGTGCTTGATGAGTGTAGCATCTTTCCTGAGTCTTATCAGAGGATACAGTGATAAAAATTCAACTTCTGGATCTTCATAGCAAAGAGCCAGGGCACAGACACTTGGAGACTCCTGCCCAGGCCCCGGCATCCACTGAGGTCCTGCCTGATTGTGATTCAGCCTCTTTCTGGATGTCTCTTCAGTTGCAACTGTAGAAATCAGATGCCACATGGAACGTAAAAGGATGTTTAAGCACAGATACATCGTGAAGAACTTTGTGGGCACTAGAGAACTCCCAACTTCCCACTCATGCAAGGTAGAGAGCTCTTCCACCATGTTGCTTTCTTACACATGGCTCACAAAGTTTTCCTTGTGCAGGGCTCCTGGGCATGGTGTCCCACATGATGTATACGACTATTTTTCAAATCACTGTGAACCTTGGGCCAGAAGATTGGAGGCCTCAGACGTGGGACTATGGCTGGTCATATTGGTAAGTTGTTCTGTCCTGGTGCTCAATCCTGGTGGATGAGCAAGCGGTGCACATGAGTCTTGTAGGACAACTGACATGGGTCATGGTGCTGACACCTGCTACTCCTGTGACTTTGAGTTGGTTTTGTGACCTTTCTGTAGCCCAGTTTCCTTACCTGTAAAATGAGGCTATCTGCCTTACATCGTTTTATAGGGATTTGAAGAGGTTATGTTTGCAAAAATGCTTGGCACACAGCAAAGTCCCCAAGAAATGGAGACATTGTTGTTACATTATTTAAATACAGACTAGATGGGCTGGGGATGTGGCTCAAGCGGTAGCGCGCTCACCTGGCATGCGTGCGGCCAGGGTTCGATCCTCAGCACCACATACCAACAAAGATGTTGTGTCCGCCCAGAACTAAAAAATAAATATTAAAAAATTCTCTCTCTCTCTCTCTCTCTCTCTCTCTCTCTCTCTCTCTCTCTCTCTCTCTCTCTCTCTTTAAAAAAAAAAAATACAGACTAGCAGAGAGTGCCCTGAGCTAGAAGTCCTCTTCAATGAGAGGAGACCCAGCCCCTGTGCCTAATATAAAGATAAGGCTATGGCTTCGAAGTTCTGACTCTAACAGAAAGGCTTGACCATGACATAAAAGACCACAGGGGTTCTTGTTAACATAGACCTCCAAAGCATATTAGATCCTAAAAATAGAGGTACATAGACCTACATTTTCATCCTACATGGTAACCTCTTGGGTTAGGTGAAAGTTGTCGGATTAAAAATGGCGTTGTGGGGTTGGGGTTGTGGCTCAGTGGTTCAGCACTTGCCTTGCATGAGTGAGGCACTGGGTTCAATCCTCAGCACCACATATATTAATTAATTAAATAAAGATATAGTTTCCATCTACAACTAAAAAAATATATATATTTTTAAAAAATGGCATCGTTCATGTCAGATCCTGTCAGGGAGACCCTGAGTGGGGTGGGGTGGAGCTCTTATGCATGATTTGCCTAATAATAGGAAAGTTTTGCAAACTGTAGTTCACTGTGAGTCACACAGGGACAGCTACAGGCAAGGACAGTGAGCCATTTAACCATGAACAACACCTGCTAGATACACTGTCTCAGAAGCTTAATCCAAAGCCACAAGGGCCTAACTGGAACCCCAAGATTACAAATAATCTTACCTAGCAACAGCAACACCAGCCAACCACGGCTTGCCACTCCCAAAAGATACCACTAGCATCAACCGATTTATTTTTGAACCCAGGGGCACTCTATCATTGGGCTACATCCCAAGCCACTTTTATCTTATTTGAGGACAAGGTTTTCTAAATTGCTGAGATTGGCCTTAAACTTGCCATCCTCCTGCCTCAACCTCCCCAGAGTTAGAGGTACGCGCCACTGTGCCCGGCAACAGTAGACTTTCTTTCAAAACAATTTAAGTAGCTCTTTTCTTTTTCAATAAAATCACCACCTTTTCCTTTGTTCTTTGGATAGACCAGAAGCTACCCTGGTCTGTGCATATGTTCTTCCAATCCTATTCTTTGTTTATCCCAAATAAAGCATTTTGCTTGGAGATCTGTCTTAACATTTGCATGTGATGGTGATTTTCCTCTTTGCAAAACACATAGCACATTCAGGTTTCCCTCCCTCGTCCTACTATCCTAGAGTACCCTGAGATAGAACTCCTCTTCAATGAGAGGAGACTCAGCCCCTGTGCCTAATGGAAAGATAAGGCTATGGCTTATCTGGAGGAGAACATGTCTGTGTTGCTATGATCCTTATGCTGCATAACTTACCAGGTTTAAAACTCTTCTTTGTCTTTATCTTTATCCCAGTCTGAAGATGTTAAGTTTTATGAATGCTTTTCTGTACAACTCCACCTGTTTATCACTTTAGGGCTTCTCTCTATACTACAGCCACTGGTCCTGAGGGGTTATCACCAGCCCTGGGCACAGAGAAGCAAAGATGAATTTCAGGTAGGTTCTTATCTATAACCAATTTGTATCAAGTTCCTGTTGCTATAGATGGAAGCAAATCCCAAACCACATAAGAATCTGAAGAATTTTGTTTGTTTTCAGCATCATTTGGTTTTGGTTTAGGTTTTTGTTCCTATTACTTATAATTACTTAATTTTTAATAAAATATACATATGCAAATACTTTTCAGAATCAACTAATAGGAAGCTCAACCATCTATCAATTCCATCCCCCTCCAGTTCCCCCAAAGCCCCCCATCTTCCTGCTTTCTTCTGAACTGGTTGCTGTTAGAGACTTCCCCTTGTCATAAGACTGCCTGTTGCCACTCATTTATATGTTGCAGTGCTATTTCCTAGGTCCCATCGTTATTACATTATTTATTGTATGTTCATGTTTTGTGGGAGCACATCCTTAAGTAGCTCCCTAAGAAAGGATTCAATGAGAGATCAATTTTTTTCCTTGCAGGTCTGGAAATATATTTATTCAATGCTCTAGACTTGATTGTTTGGTGAAGTACAGAATTCTTACTCAGTAATCATTTTTTCTTAGAATTTTAGAGACAACGATTTCTCATCTTCTAGCATATTGTTACTGTCCAGCATTCAATACCATTCTAATTCGTATGTTTTTGTAGGTGGCCTGTTGTTTTCTTCTGAAATGTCTGGACGATGTTCCTTGGTGGGATTTTCTTTCCATCACATTCATTCTTCTTTCCTGTGAATATTCATGTCTTAGAATTCTGGGAATATTTCTTGTATTACTTCTTTGATTATGTCTTCCCTGCAGGTTTCTGTTTTCTTAGAACTTTTGTTAAGTAGTAACCTAACAAGGTCTCTTGAGTTAATTATCTCAATGTCTTATTGCTTTCCTTATATTTTCCTTATATTTCCTTATATCTCTTTCTCTTTTTGTTATACTTTTTTGAAAAAGTTTCCTTTGCACGTCCTGTAACATTTCTATTGAATTCTTATTTGGAATCATTTTAATTACCAAGAACTCATCTTGGTTTTCTAGTTGTTCCTTTTTTCCTAGTATCCTGATATAGCTTTACAGATGTAAAATCTTTTTATCCCTCTGAAGATATCAGTCAAAGGGTTGTCTTTTGGCTTGCTGTTTCCTAGTATCTTGCATTAATTATCTCTTTCCTTTAGAATTCTTTTTTTTTTTTGAATATGTAAAAATGTTTAGATTTTATTTCTGGAAGTAAGGTGATTTTTTCTCTACATTTTTTTCCTTTGCTTACTTTCATTTACATACTAAGTATGCATAATATAAAATTATATAATAGCTCAGCATAATACATCACTACTCGAATGTCAAAACTGAATGGTCATTAAATTCCTTTGCTAAAAAGTTAGTTTTATGAATTGAAATCGTTTTCTATACACAGATATATCACCTATTTAGGCTTGTGTAGAAATACAAGTTCTTCATCAGGAAACTGAAGGTACCTTTCCTGCTAGTGTGTTCTGTCGAAAAATACTAATCAATTCAACTGTGGGGTGACATCTAATGAACTGTTCCTGCAGAAGACTGCCAGTTATTATTCTTATCATGGTTTCCTTTCTTGCTTCTCTCCTTTCAGTACACAGTCCTCAATATGTCTGTTCTTCTTTAGGCATATTTTCTTTTTTTTTATTATTGGTTGTTCACAACGTTACAAAGCTCTTGACATATCATATTTCATACATTAGATTCAAGTTGGTTATAAACTCCCAATTTTTACCCCAAATGCAGATTGCAGAATCACATCGGTTACACATCCACAATTTTACATAATACCCTATTAGTGACTATTGTATTCTGCTACCTTTCCTATCCCCTACTATCCCCCCTCCCCTCCCATCTTCTCTCTCTACCCCATCTACTGTAATTCTTTTCTCTTCTTGTTTATTTTCCCATTCCCCTCACAACCTCTTATATGTAATTTTGTATAGCAATAAGGATCTCCCTCCATTTCCATGCAATTTCACTTTTCTCTCCCTTTCCCTCCCATCTCATGTCTCTGTTTAATGTTACTCTTTTCTTCCTGCTCTTCCTCCCTGCTCTGTTCTTAGTTGCTCTCATTATATCAAAGAAGACATTTGGTATTTGTTTTTTAGGGATTGGCTAGCTTCACTAAGCATAATCTGCTCTAGTGCCATCCATTTCCCTGCAAATTCCATGATTTTGTCATTTTTTAGTGCTGCGTAATACTCCATGGTGTATAAATGCCACATTTTTTTTATCCATTCATCTATTGAAGGGCATCTGGGTTGGTTCCACAGTCTAGCTATTATGAATTGTGCTGCTATGAACATCGATGTGGCAGTATCCCTGTAGTACGCTCTTTTAAGGTCTTCAGGGAATAGTCCGAGAAGGTCAATAGCTGGGTCAAATGGTGGTTCCATTCCCAACTTTCCCAGGAATCTCCATACTGCTTTCCAAATTGGCCACACCAATTTGCAGTCCCACCAGCAATGTACAAGAATACCCTTTTCCCCACATCCTCGCCAGCACTTGTTGTTGTTTGACTTCATAATGGCTGCCAATCTTACTGGAGTGAGATGGTATCTTCGGGTGGTTTTGATTTGCATTTCTCTGACTGCTAGAGATGGTGAGCATTTTTTCATGTACTTGATGATTGATTGTATGTCCTCCTCTGAGAAGTGTCTGTTCAGATCCTTGGCCCATTTGTTGATTGAGTTTTGTTATCTTATTGTCTAATTTTTTGAGTTCTTTGTATACTCTGGATATTAGGGCTCTATTAGAATTCTTATTGATTGATTGATATTCCCTCCCCCGCCCCGTTCATTGGGTCTTTCCCTCAGATTTTGGCATCCTTGACTGTCAAGTCATATTTAAGGATAATTGAAGCTCTCGAGCAGAACTAGGACTGATCTGCGGGTGGGCCCTTTATGTTTGTGATTGAGTATGAAGCCATTTTTTTTTTCCTGGAAATTCCACCTCGTAAAATCACACGTACTTGTTGGGTTGTAGAGGTTCTTTCTCTGCAAACACTTTGGAGGGGAATCACCCAACACCTAAAAGAAGAGGAATGGGTCTTCATGGCGGCTGATTTCTGGGGTTAGGTATGAGAAAGGGACTGGAGAGCTTCCTAGTCCACATGCAGATTTCCATGCAACCTCCTATCTGCAGACCACGACTGTCCCCCACCTTCCACTGAGCCTGCTGTCTCTGAATCTAGAATCCTTCCTTTCACTTTGCCCAAACAATAAAACTGAGCTCTCCCAGGGGCAGGAGGAGAATGTGATATGGAGGAGAACCAAGGGCCAACCATCCCAGTGTCAGTACCCTGACATTTTTGTGCTCTATTTGTACCTGAAATTGCTGACCCCTCCAGCATTCGGTGGGGCTAATCCAGCAGACTTTCTGCCTTGTTGGAGCCGCGTTATCCCTCCTCTTGGTGCCTTCCATCTCTCCCGCCTCCTCTCCAATTCCCTTTGCCCTGTGTGTCCACCCTGGTGCATTAGCCTTCTCAATTCACTGGGTGTGGAGCAGAGCGCTGGGTCCTTGAAGTCAGTCTCCCATTGAAACACAGAAGTCCCTCTCCCTGCCCTTTTTGCAGGATCTGCAGCATGTTCTCACATTTTTCAGGGGCTGCAGCAGCAAATTGCCTAATGTGATCACGAGACACGTCGTGAAATCCCCCTCCTCTTTTCCTAAATTGTACCTAGTCGCACAGGACACACAGCCTTCCCCATAGATAATTGGAATTTTTTTTTCCCCAAATAATATTTCCCCACTCTCAGGGGTTATCTTCAGCTATGTTCATAATCCTGCCCCATTTAAATCAGAATAATGGACATCCACTACTGGAAACCTTTGGTAAAGCCAGGCCCTACACAAGCCCTGGTTATCCAAATGCTCAGCACGAGCGGGCAGCAGAGCCCAGTAAATTGGCCGCTGTCTCTTGGGTCACAGGGTCTGGCGCCAAATCCAGGATGGCCCACGAAGGGGTGACTATAGACAAGTTGCTTACTCTGTGTCTCAGCTTTCTCATCTGCCACGTGGAGATCTTCATTGTGCCCCCTTTGCGGAGGCTGCTGTGAGGTTACATTAGGTAACGCAGGGTTCACCATGACATCTAGCAAACAAGGATAATATTAATTATCATTATCCACCCAGAAGCATGTCTGCTTAGCTCTGCGTATCTGTGTTCTTCTCCAAATTGGTTCCTTCTCTGTCACACAGCCCTTCTGTCTATCCCATAATCATGTAAACATATAAACACCCCTTTGGGTATTTGGGGTAAAGCAGATGCTAATCATCATCTCACTCATTGAATGCCTCAAAAGAACACTGTGTGACAGCATGAGTATTAGTCCAGTTTTGCAGATAAGGAAACTTACACAAACCAGTAAAGCATCCAGCTTAAGGTCACAGAGACAGTAAGAGGCGGGGTCTTCTGGTGTAAACCCAGCAGGATGATTCCAGAATCGGTTCTGTCAATCCCTGGGCTCAAAAGCATATTGTCTGGTCTCTGGAATTTGTGATTTACAAAAAAATAAAATAAAATAAAATAAAAACCAATGCAGGTCCAAATGGAGTAGAAGCAGGAGATGGCTTTTCACCAGGCTGACCCTCAGCAAGAGGCCCTGGAATCACAACCCCGCACCCCTTCCTGACTCTGCCTTTTGTTGACAGCTTGGCCTGGGGTTCTTTTGCCCTGTGCATGGCTGTGTCGGTCACGGTCATGAGCAGATACACCACAGCCCGCCTGGAATGCTCAGAGAGGCAAAGGGTACAGAAGAGCCCACAGCACCCTCAGTATGGCTTCCCAGAACCTGAGACGTCACAGCGTGTTTGGAAAACAGGAGCCGCTCCCAGTCCTGCAGGGCACGTCTTCCTGAAGGTCCCAGGCAAGGTGTCCATGTGCTAGCCAGTGGCCTGTGGTGGCCAGATCTGCACATGCAGATAAGCCAGGCATTGTACCCTAAATGAACATCTCCGAGGTGGACTTCAGAAGACTAAGGTCCAGGTAACCCTGCATTTCCCATCCAATGCTTCACTGAACACCTTTGGCTCCAGCCTCTCGTTCATGTTAAAATTCCAGTGTCTTTAAGCGAAACAATTCTTACAGAAGAGATCAACCATTGACACTCTAGTATAAAGGAGCTTTCAGCTTTGCTGACAGTGAGTTTTGTAAAGGTACCAAGGAAAGAGAGAACACACAACCACTAGGAGGAAGAGAAGACCAAGACTGAGAATGGCAAGTCTTTACAATGCATGCAAAATATGTAGCCCACACAGATTTATTGACAGAAAAGCCCAGAATGTTGTTTTTTTTTCCCCCTTCATTGGCAGAGAAAATAAAACATGTGGCTATCACAGACTGTCTTTTTTTGTTCTCCTCGAGAAGGTAGAAATTTAAAATAAGTTTATGATCGTTCAAAAAATGTGTTTTTCTTTTGAAACTTGATACTATCTAACTTTAGACTAGCTGCCTATTTTCTACTAAAATCGGTTGGGAAAGATAGCCCAATGATGGAAAGAACTGAAAACACAGTCAAAAGGAGTGGTATCTTATCTCCGTTAAGTGGAACAAATGTTTGAATTGTCCTGCTTAAATTAAATAGCCAGGAACTTTTGCTTCTAAAAATAAACATTGCCAAGTATGCAAGTCTCATTTGAGGCACCAGTGTCCGGTGGCTTTCCTAATGTGTCAGTCACAATCTTCTATCAATTTATCTTGTATTTTAAGCCAACATGTGATCGAAGCCACAGGTTGTCAGACACATAATTTGAATGGGGGAGTAGGGAAGATGGAACACTGAATTCTAATAGCTCCGATTGTTTTATTTAATCGTACTTATGTAAGTTTAGTAAATTTTCATTCCGATAACAGTCATACTGTTACACAAAGGAAAAAATCCAACTTCTTTTTAATTATTTTTTAGACATTGATGGACTTTTATTTTATTCATATTTATATGTGGTGCTGAGAATTGAACCCAGTTCCTCACACATGCTAGGCAAGTTCTCTACCACTGAGCCACAACCCCAGCCCCCCTCCAACTTGACTTCTTCATGTTTGGAATTCGTGTTGAGCACCTGCCTAACAAATGCTGGTCCTGTGGAATTTTGTGCTTTGTTGCCACCAAGTCCATTTTAAAGAGATAGAAGGTGGATTTTTTTTTTTTTTTGAGTGTGACCAAATCAAAGAATGATTTGGTCAGTGTGTTGGGGTTCCTGGAGCTGTTTGCTTACCTAGAACAGAAGAGTTGGTGCCCAATAGCCTCCACCCTTTGTGGTGTGAAAGTCCTTTTAAATGCTATCACTGTGAGTAGCTGTGTCTGTAGATCCTGTGTGACTGTCCTAATATTGAGTCAGATCGGATCCTGGGAGGAAATCCTCTGTGAACATTACCAAAGAGACACTTAATTCTCTCTTGGGTAGGGGACGTATCTTGGGATACAGATGAAGATGCCAAGGAAGAGATGAATTTTCTAGAGACACTTGAGAGAAGCCAGCATCACTGGTTAGAGAAAGGAGCCAGTGGTCAGTTTAGACTTCAGGGCAAGGCAGGGCAGAAGGCAATCGCTCACTAAGGCTCGGGTCAAAATTGATTCTCTGCTGTGTTCTCTGAGCTTCTCAAGGCACCGCGCTTCCTTTTAATAATTTTGTTTTGTGGTGGTGCTGGGGATTGAACCCAGGGCCTAGCATGTGCTAGGCAAGTGCTCTACCCCTGAGTTACAGCCCCAGCCCTTTTCATTTTCTTTGGAGAGTGGGGGTCTCATTAAATACCCAGGCTGGCCTCGAACTTACGATCCTTCTGCTGCAGCCTTGCAAGTCTCTGGTATGACAAGTGGGTGCCTCTGCATCCTGCCCTTTTTAATGTTTAAAATGTTGTCAGTAGTTAAG
The DNA here is from genome assembly GCF_052094955.1 of Ictidomys tridecemlineatus. Lineage (NCBI taxonomy): Eukaryota > Metazoa > Chordata > Mammalia > Rodentia > Sciuridae > Ictidomys > Ictidomys tridecemlineatus. The sequence goes on along the minus strand of NC_135479.1, from coordinate 53,800,598 downwards.
TATGACACAAAGACAAAATGCGCACTCTCCCGTGTACCCAGCCTGCAGATCAAGATGCAGAACCAAGGTGTCTCATTTTCTCTATCGTTGCTCTAAGATGGCTGAATTTTAATTCTTCAGTGTGTTGAAATGATCGCTTTATTTCTGTTCCCTCTTCTAGATTATAAATTCCTCTATGGAAGAACTGTTCTTTGTAGGCATCCCAGTATCTGCAGTAATGGTTGGCAAATTTTTAGATGGGTCTATAAATTTATAGACACATCAAACGTGTGTGTACATGGACATGTGTATTCATGTGTAGGCATGTTACATATATGTGTGCATGCATGTCCACTCTATTAAATAGCCTTTTTAAAGCATTTTGTAGGAAGTGATAGAGCTGATGATCAGAGCATGAACTCCGAAGCCTGTGAATCTTGGACCCTCACCTTGTCCTTGCGCAAGTCACTTCATCTCTCTCTGCCTCGGTTTTCTCATCTGGAAAATGAGAGCAGTCGTCCTGCCTATTCTAAAGATCACGAGGACTCCGTGCACTAGTAAGTGTGCAGAGCAATGTCTGGCACTCAGTAAGCACCACAGAAGATCTGGCAGGTCACGGCACTGTGCTTGGGCATCCAAGAAAGGACAGGAATCTGAGCCCTTGCCAATGAGTTGGGGAAGCCATAGTGAAAATCTCAGTGACCATGTCCCAGAGAGACAGGGATCCGTGGGTGCAAACCCACCAACCAGTTTTAGCCTGGAAGCCATCAACTCTCGGTTAACCAGTCAGTGAATTGTATCAGGTCTCTCCAGTGCCCCAGGCACCCCGCCATCTCTCCTGGATGAAAGAAGTTATAATTTCTTTTCTAGTGTTAACAAATGTCTGTTGGGGGTCAATCGTTGAAGAATTGGTCCATGACTTTCGGTCCACTTATTTCAACGGCGAACAAAGCAGAAGCCTTGGGAGAAATGGGAAAATAGCCCAGTTTTCTGAAGCTTTGAAGCCATTTCACGTAGATGGCTGACCAACAATGTGATTCTCTTTTGTTAACTGTACTGCATTGCTTCAGAAAGAGGGAGTACAAAGGTCAGGCGGGAAGAACTAGGTTTTTTGCTTCTTTTGAGTTGTCACATGAAGCAAGAGAGAGACATCTTCTGCACCACGGAGATATGGAAGAAAAGAAAAAGAGTAACTTGAAAACAAGAGAACTTGGAAGGTCAGAGAGATAGATAAGAATGCCAGCCAGAACCCATCTGGTCCTTTCTCTCTCTCATTATTTTATTTTCTCTTTTCAATGGTGCAGTATTCAATATACCTAAAATAATGGAACAGGCATCCACGTACCCACCACTGAGATTTAAGAGAAGTGTTTTGTCACAGTTATCCTAAATTTCTTTTTTAAAAAGAAAATAAGCTGGACATGGTGGTGCATGCCTGTAATTCCAGCAGCTCAGGAGGCTGAGGCAGGAGGATCTCGAGTTCAAAGCCAGCCATAGCAACAGTGAGGCACTAAGCAACTCAGTGAGTCCCTGTCTCTAAATAAATTACAAAATAGGGCTGGAGATGTGTCCCAGTGGTTGAGTGTCCCTGAGTTCAATCCTCAGTATTCAAAAAAGAAAAGAAAATGTTTAAAATACAAACTAACACCTCACTTTCCCCTCCCCACTCTCCCACTCTCACCCAAGAATGAACCACCATTGAGGTTATAAATTAGTATAATCATTATGGAAATCAGTATGGAGTTCCTCAAAAGACTGGACCCGGAACCACCACATGACCGAGCTATTCCACTTCTTGGTATTTATCTGAATTAAAGTCAGCAGGCATGTGATCCATGCATTCCCAAGTTTATGCAGCACAATTCACAATAGCTAAACTATGGAACCAGCCTAGGTGTCCATCAACAGATGAACCGATAAAGTATCTGTGATATATACACAATATAGCCAGAAAGAAAAGTAGAATTATATCATATGCAGAAAAATGAATGGAACTTGAGAAACTAATGCTAAGCAAAATAAGCCAAACTCAGAAGGTTGAGGGTTGTATGTTTTATCTCCTATATGGACGCTAGAGAGGGAAAATGGGAAAGAAATGTAGGGAGAGATCTTATGAAAATTGAAGAGATATCAGTAGAATAGAGGAAAGGGACCAGAGGTAAGGAGGAGGAAAGGGGAAGAGAAAATATACTGGGAGACTACATCTATCCCTGGCCACTTCCTGTTTCCCTCTCCTACACTACACTGCGGAACAATCTTGGCCAAGTTATACTGTTAGATCATGTTTATGTACAAGTGTGTAACAACAAACGCCATCATATGTATGACTATAATGCACCAACAAAAAAATGTGGGGGTAAAAATGAATGAACCACAATCTGGAAGTTGTGTCTATTATTTCTGTGCACATTGGCTATTTGTAAATGTACCCGTAAACTACATCTAAAAATGTCTTGTGTGGCTTTAAATTCTATATGAATGATATGGCCTTACACTGTGCTTATCTCTTCAAAGGAGGTCAGACTGCTTGGTTCCAAATATTTTATGGGGTTAACTACACATAACATAAAATTTGCCATCTTAACCACTTTGAAATGTACAGTTCAGTGGCATCGACTAGGTTCATCTTGCTGTGCAACCCTCACCACCGTCCATCTGCAGGACTCTTCTCTTCTTCCCTAATGGAAGTTCTTCACCCATTAATCACTAACCCCCTCTGTCCCCTTCCCCAGCCCCTGACATTCGCCATTCCACTTTCTTCCCTTTGTAAATGATAATTTCTGTGTACAGAAAACTCAACATTGGTGATCTGTGTTCATCAGCTTTTTTATCACTGTCACCAAAAGACCTCACAAGAACAACTCAGAAGAGGAAATGTCTATTTTGAGGGTTTCAGGAGCCTCAGTCCTTAGTCATGCCCAAGGAGAATCAGATCATCATGGTGGAAGGTTGTAGTGTAGGAGAGAGAAACAGAAAGTGGCCAGGGATAGATATAGTCCCCAAGGCCACACTCCCAGTGACCTACTTCCCCCATCAGTGGCTCACCTGCCTGCTGGTCTTGATCAGTAATCCATTCAAATTATTAACCCACCAAATGGATTAATCCACTGATGAGGTGACAGCCCTCATCATCCCATCTTTTCACCTCGGAACCTTGCCGCTTTGCCTGATGCGTGAGTTTCGCGGGGGACATTCCAGATCTAACCCGTGTTAGTCGGCTTTTTCGTTGCCATGACCAAAAGACATGACAAGAACAATTTTAGAGGGGGGAAAAGTTTATCTGAGGGCTCATGATTTCAAAGGTCTCAGTTTATAAATAGCTGTCTCCATTGTTCTGCCCCCCTCCCGCCCCCCGTGAGGCAGTTAATCCCTATCAGATGATGAATGCACTGATGAGGTTCAAACTGTCCTAATCCAGTCATTTCACCTCTCAACCTTCCTGCATTGTTTCACATGTGAGCTTTTGGGGGACCCCCTCATGTCCAAACCTTAGCATAAACTAAAACATGGTGCAAGGCCTGGCTGAAGAGGTGAATCCCAGCAGGCACTGCCAGGCCACTTATAGGTCACTACTGCAGTTGGATGTAACAGGATCATTTGACAAAGTGAGTGAGCTTCCTTTGGGGCTGGATGTGCTGTGTGTGATGCTGAAAGTCTGAGACCTTTTCCCAGAGGACTTACCACCTTCTTGGCCTCCTGCTTCTTCAGGACAACAAGGGCCAGGGCCATCTTCTTCCCCTGGGCCTTCTTCTTTCCTCTTGGCATCTTGGGCATCTGGAAGAGATAGAGAGCTACTTTCTGTCCCTATGAATTTCACCACTCGAGGGACCTCGTATAAGTGGAACCATACAGTATTTGTCTGAGAGGCTTGTTTCACTTGGCACAATGCCCCTGAGTTTCATTCATATTTTTGCACGTGTCAGAACTTCCTCCTTTATGAAGACTGAATCACATTTCAGAAAATTAAATTGGTAAGATGCCCAGCTGGTCCAACAACCTACCCTCCCATCTCATCCTTGTTCCCCGCTCTACGCCAGCCCTGCCACCACGGATAGGGCAAACCCACCCCACCAAAGGGAGATCAGGAGTAGAAACAGCTTCATGAAGCAGAACAGGTACTGGTGCTGGTTGGAAAAAAAAAAAGATGCCAAGCCAACCACCCCTGTTTGTCAGCCTCGAACATGTCAGCACAGCGGGTAGAGGAGCAAGGAGAAGAGGTTGACCTCATGACTGTTTGGAAAGGATGCACACATACCTTGCCTCATTTAGCCCTGGCAGCCTTCACCTCTGAGCTCCATGACCATTTCCACACCCCTAAAGACCTGCAGAAGATGAGAGTTTCTATATTGATAAGCGCAGCCCCTCAAACTGTTGACCGATCCTTCTGCCAACCAAGCCTGGCGGGTGTCCTCAGGAATGGGCCCTAGATGATGATGAGGACCAACACGGACTAGAAAAGAACTGACAGAAGAAGGAGACAGAAGCCGTCAGCCCAGCAATGGATCAGACCCTTTCAAGAAGTGGTAGACATGTCACCATTCTAATTCCATACACTGAGACAACGAGGAAGGTCACAGGATGAACATCGCTTGTCTGAACTTCCGGAGGCCAGAGTGTTTCAGATTGGGGATTTTAAAAATATGTGCTTAGACATTTTGAGATACCCTGGGGATGAGTTCCAAATCTAAATACAAAATCCATTTATGTGTCATATGCACCTTATACACATGGCCTGAAGGTCATTTTATATGAAATATTTTTAATAATTTTGTGCATGACACAAAGTTTCCTGGTGTGAAATTTTTTTTCCCTGTGGTGTTGTGTCAAAACTCAAAAGGTTTGGGGTTTTGGAGCATTTTAGATCTCAGATTAGGGATGCTCAACCTGTATTAGTATTCCCATTGCTGAATGGAGATGTGCCTGAGGCCAAACATGAGTCAGAGGCCACACTGATTGAAATTCAGGGCCATCCCCTCTATACCCAGCACACTGCCTTCCTGAGGGACAGAGCAGGGAAACAAGGCTCTCCTTCCCTCTTCCCTTCCTAAGGAAGGCTATCAGGGTAGGACCCCTGGGCATTTTACGAGGAGCAGTAAAGGAGTTATAAAAGTTAGAGAAGGCATAAGGGGATATTTTTTTCTGGTCCAGAAATGGATTGTGTTAAAGTTTCTAGATCTAGGGCTGGGGACATAGCTCAGTTGGTAGAGTGCTTGCCTCACATACACAAGGCCCTGGGTTCAATCCCCAGCACCACCCAAGTGGGGGGAAAAAAGTTTCTAGATCTATAATTTGAAGCTGACTGTGTCTTCTGCTTGGGACCAAGGACACTCTAGAGTACGCAGAGGAGAAGAAAGGCTGAGACCAGCTCTGATCCAGACTGCCTGATGTCCCAGGTTTTCCAGAATGGTCCCTAACTTGTATGTATCCACCCTAGTTACTTTCAGTTCTTGATCCTTGAACTCAAAAACACTATCATTTCAGATGGCTTCAAGCTTCTCCCCTCAGGAGGGCAATAAAGCAGACAGATAGGTGCTGTAAAAATCTCTTAGTAGACTTAAATGTGTGCTTCTGTTTGGGATATTCCTTGTTGACCCCTGCGGCAAGGAAGTTGAAAGAGAAGCAAACCCTCACAGCAAGTAAAATTCTTTTGGCAGCTTTGTCCAAGTCCAAATATAATCCCACTCCAGGGAAACCACTCTCCAGTTCTTCTTCCCCATCACCAGGGTCAGGAAGCAAAATTAAAGGTGCCCAATATTATTCAACTGTCACAGTTTGGATGTGAGGAGTTCCCCCAAAGTTCCTGCATTTCTACAGGAATATTCAGAGGTGCAACGATGGGATTAGGAGAGCTGTAACCCAATCAGTCCATCTTAGTTTGAATGGACTAAAGGGCTTGCAACTGTAGGCAGGTAGGTGTGGCCTAGGATCATTAGGGGCGTGCCCTGAAAGGGTGCATCTTCCTGACCCACTAGGAGGTGAGCTGCTTTCCACTGGACCCTGCCCCCATCTTAGGACCACAGCAATGGAATCAGAGTCTATGGACTGAGACCTCTGAAACTGTGAGCTCAACATGAACTTTTCCTCCTCTTAAGTTATTCTTACTGGGTGTTTTGGTCCCAGTGATGAAAAAGCTAACTAAAACATCAACTGTTGTCTGAAGAACTCGTAGGCTGGTGGCTCCAACCGTCTTTCAGACTTACAGAATCCATCACCCAAAATCAAGGTTAGTGGAAGACTACTTTCAAAGCCTAAAGTCTAGGGAGTGTGGGTGGATCACAAACCACCTTGAAGGGCGGGCTCATTATAGAACCACTGATGGTAGATCTTCAGGAGAGGTGCAAACACAAAGTAACCTTCACTCTGGAGGCTCCTGTCCATGAGTCCACTCACCACTTCTCAGACTGTATCTTCTTTCAACCCATCAGCAGCATGGAACCCCAATAAAAAACCTCAACAAGTTAACCTGAACAGGTCGATTCAAGCAAAGAATAATTCATAAATGAGGAGGGCTCAGAATTCAGAGCGCTGGGCCAGCCGAGTGAGCAGCAGGCTTTTACAGGTGAACCTGGAAGTCAAATCGAGAAATCCCTTCCCTGGTTGCAGGCAACCACCTCCCGGGTGCCTTATGTGGGCGTGGTCTGATCCAGGTGCCTTCTGTGGGCGTGGTCTGATCCGTTGGCTGCTGCAATTGGCTGACGTTTGGCTGTGTATGATTGGCTGCAACCCAGCTCTCTGTTACAAAAAAAAAAAAATAGTCTGGAGTTAATTTTCTGTTGGTTTCTTAGAAATGCCCGATATGGAGATAACCTTACTTAATTTAACACATCTCCCTTAAAAGGCTGTGTCACCTGCTCCTATAACATTCCTCTCCACAGTCACCCCGCCCCCATATGGCCACTCCTCTGCAGTCTTCTTTTCCTAATTCCTCTTCAAGTCCCCAAACTCTAACCGGTGGAGCTCCCAGGAGCTTGGCCCTCAAACATGTCCCTGTCTATACTCACCCTCTAAAGGACATCATCAGAGTGCATGGTTGTAAATGCCACCTACACGTGTTAGCTCTCCAACGTGTATCACTAGCCTAGACCTTTTCCCCAGACCTCCTCTGGACCAGTAGAATCAAGTCTCGGATGGACACCTCCACTGGGATTTTTCAGGGACTTCAAAAGTAACATACATCAAACTGAACCCCTAATTCGCCCATTCACCACCAACATCTTTGCCTCCTGCAGCCTCCTCCATTTCAAAAAAAAAGAGGGGGACTCTGATCATATTAGTTGCTCAAGTCAAAGTCTTGGTAACCCTCAATTTCTCTCTTGATTTACTCCCCTCTCTCCAGTCCATCAGCAAATCCTATCTGCTTTACCTTCAAAATATGTCTGAATTAACGCAGGTCTCACCACCTTGGCCACCATCACCTCAAAGCCACCATCCCTGCTTGCCTGGTTACTTTTGCAAGTTCTCAACTGGTCTCTCTTCTTCCATCTTTGTCCCCTTACAATCTGTTTCTAATAAATGAAAGTCCAATCTCTTATATCCTCTGAACCCTACAGGGATTACTACCTCCTTTAGACTAAAAGCCAAAGGTCTAGCCATATCCTACATGATATAAAGCCTCTCAACTACCTCTCTAACCTCATCCATTACTCACCTTGACCCTTGCCACTCTGCTGCATCACACTGGCTTCTTTGTTGCTCCTGGAGAATACCAAGCACACGCTGCCCCAGGGCCTCTGCATATACCTGCTCTCAGAAAAATAAATAAAAAATGTGAGATATATTTACACAATGAATAATCTCCAACTTCACACAACAATATGGATGTATCTCACAAATGTAGAGCTAAGCATAAGAGTAACAACTTTGCAAATCTATTTAAATGAAGTTTTTTTAAAAAAGAAAATACAGAGAGAAAGGCAAAACTAATACATGCATTTTGGACAGTGGGGATTTTTCTTTATTTTCCTGGTTATTCCTAAGGAGGAAAATGCCATTTCCCTCATCCCCACTCCTGCACAACATTGCTGCTTACTCTGCTTCCTGGTCAACCTCATAGCCTTCAACCACAGAAGTAGAACATTGTTGCAACTGTCTTCCGTGTTTTCATGGCTTGAGAGCTTGAAGTGAGAACTCGTTTCTCCATTGCTCACTGTACTGAGTCCCCTTCTGCAATTGAAATATTTAACATGGGAGATAAATTCTTAGAATTTTTAATGATAACAGATAACAAGAGTCATCTCCTGTGGGGGAGTCTATTCCAGACGCCCAATTTGCAGTATCTTGTCTTCCCAACATTCCTGCAAGAAAAGACTATTATTCCCATTTTGCAAATGAGAAAACCAAGTCTCCGAGAGCTACGAAATACTCCCCAGACAGTGTTCTTTCTGGTATTTTGTGTCACACCTCCAAATGGTTCCATCTGCACCAGGCTTTGTTCTATTTAATAATTTTTTTTTCTTGTGGTTTTCATTCCCAATCAGAAAGGGAATAACAAATAGTCCTGCTACCACCTCAGTCTGAACTACTGGAAGCTCCCTGATACGGGAAGTGTGGCTGAGGCTGTTTGGGCAGAGAGTCCCAGGTCTAGATCCCTAAAGCTCAGCCCCCAAGTTGCAGAGGAAACCTCTCCAACCCAGGAGAGCTCTAACAGTCCTGGCAAGCACTCTGAAATCAGAGCCGGCCAGCATGTGTCCCTGAATATCAGAATAGACACTATATTTACCCTGAAAAGCCCTTTAGTGCAAATGAGAGCTATAAATAACCATTAGGGCCCAAGCAAATGGCCTTCACCCATGGATTTCCTTCCCAACATGCAGACCCATTTTAATTAAATTTGTCATTAACCTTTGGGGAGGGCAGGCGCCCTGGATCCAGCTTGCTTTCAGAGACACCGTGAGTAATTCCCTGTTTCTTGGACATTTGGGGTTGAGCATGCTCACCGGGTGGTCACTTCCCGGGAGCTTGCACAGAGCTGAGTTTCCAGGAGAAGAGGCTCTGGGATTGGAGTGACTGTCCCCTGCAGACCTGGGCATCACAATCAGTTTCTCTGCAAAGCCAATCCTTCTCTGACCCTGTCTTCCCCCAGAACAAGATGGGGGTCATGGCCATGCTGATGTTGCCCCTGCTACTCCTGGGAATCAGCGGCCTCCTCTTCATTTATCAGGAGGTGTCCAGGCTGTGGTCAAAGTCAGCAGTGCAGAACAAAGTGGTGGTGATCACGGATGCCATCTCAGGACTGGGCAAAGGTAAGTGGGCTTCACTCCCTGGTGTGCTCATCTCTAGCCTGCCAGGAGGGGAGGGGTCAATTCTGTGTTTTCTCTTTGCATCTTTCACGGAACCAGCAAGTTTTTTGCTCCCTGAGAGGTCACAATTTCCTTGCCTGATAAATGAGCGGATTGGAACTCATCAGGTTACAATCGCACAGGGCTAAAACCGATCTATGGATGCTATTGACATTGCTTTCAAGGAGTTTCCAGAAATTTTGAAAGGCAAAGCCCTTAGCGGGGGTTGCATCTGGATTTTGAACCCAGACAAGGGTGCTGGGTTTAATGCTTGGTTCCAGCACTTGGACATTTTGTTGCAGGAAACAGACTGGCCGAGATGCAGCAGGCAGCACTTGGAGAGAAGAACTCCAAACTTTATTTTGTGTGGGTGGGCCCAAAGGAAAACAAAACTCCAAACTCTGAGCCCTGATCCACAGTTTCTCACAATCTTTCTAGGCTCTCTAGTGTCATAGATTTTCCAGTCTATCCGATGGACAGTTGTGCACGGGGTTTCTAGCGGGGAAGCATGTTTTCGGAAGTTAAGTGTGATAAGGGGAAGAACTGGTTCCTCTTACAAGGAAGTCTTTGGAGAAATCTCTGGCCTCGGCCCAGAAACCTCCACTTTCTGGAGAAAGGAACCAATGCCTTCCCCAAGCGTTGATTTCTTACCATAACATTTTTTATAATTTCATTTCACAACCAGGTCTGGTTTTACCATCACAACTTCACTTCTCTGCCTTCAAATTCTCATGTGAAGCAACGGAGCTAGCAGTCTCTACCCCATACTGTCTTTGTGAGGAATCAATGAATTCACACAAGGGTAGCACTTTGAAGGGCACCTGAGGCTATCATGGGAGCCTCTCATTATTTATAATAATGATGCTGATGTACAAATTTAGGCAGAGCAGACCCATTTCCCTGTCCCGCACTCCCCACCACTCCCTATTGTATCATTCTTGGCCTGATTCTTTCAACCACCTCACTACCCAGTCTTGAAGGCATTTACATTTGCAACTCCTGAATTAGATAGTCCCAGGGGCTCTTCTGCTGGTGGCATCTGTGACCTGAGGGGTTCTGAATGTCCTTTGGTTTTGCAAGATTCTGACTCTGTCATTCTGAAAAGGATAGCACAACCCCATCTGTTTTATGGGTTAGGGGTGATTTCTGCTGTTGTTTTTGTTAATCAAGCATGGAACCCACTGAGCCAAGCATTTATCAGTCACTCAACAAGTGACTGTTGGTCCCCTGTGTCCTGAGAATTAATTCCTTCCAGAGAGTCTCTATTGGGGGGTTGGGCACTTCCTCCCATGGTGCCACCATCATGAGAACACTTGTAACCGCCTCTCTGAGAATTCCTTCAGTGCCTTCTGCTTGTCCTTGTGGGTACCCCAATGGCAGTCCATCTGCATGTTTGAGAATGGATTAGATTTCAGTGAGTGATCCACTTGGGTCAGCAACGTCAGGATAGAACAGAGCATGAGGCACACAGACTTGGGTCTCTAGATGGCCCATTCACAAAGCAATTCCCAAAGGGGATATCCTGCCTCATTAGAATGAGAACTCAGAAGGGAGCAGGACACAAACTCCAACAGAGCACACATTTGCCTATCAGATGAGACATCAGGTGACAGTTTTACCCTGAAAAATTGGAGCCAGTTCAAAGTCAAAGACTTTGGGAAATATTGTTCTCCAAATAGAAGATGTCTGTCCAGAATCTGGCCCGCCTGCCAACGCACCCCTCCACCCTAGTGCCCTCCTGCCAATTGCCCCTTGCTGTTAGCCCCTGAGGAACTGCCCTCTTAGATCCCGGGATCCTCTGTTTCCCCACACCATCTTTAGCTTACTCCTTGAGCTGAGCCCTGACTGTCTCTGAGTTGGTCCCCTAGACCAAGCTTCCTGATGGTGGAGCCTGACTTTTGTTCACCCTGGTATCCCTAGCGCCTAACTCCATACTTGGCATCCAGTAAATTCCCAGCATGTGTTTATGTGCTGAATGGCCTCTAACAGAGACCACGAGTTCAGGGAGGTCACTCATTTAGATAAGCATGTTCTTGTATGTTTGCTTTATTGGTTTCCAATATGGTCCAAGAATATGCTCTGTGTGATTTCAATTCTTTTGAATTGTTGATGCACGCTTTATGGCCTGGATATATGGTCCATAGTTATGTAGGTTCCTGAGAGCTTGGTGTTTGAGGAGGTTGCTCAGCTCTTCTATGTCCTTGCTCATTTGCTTACTAGATGGCACTACTAGTCTCCCTATTGCTGAGAGCGGTGCATTTGTTTTAATTGTTTTTTAAAATCTCATTTGGTTAGGACCCTAGGAAATACATCTCAGGAGCAAAATGGCATGGGAGGGGTGGAATGTGACCTATTCTGTCCTGACTGCTGTCAGTATTCTTTCTTACTGCATCTCATTGACCCACCCTGGAAAGAAATGCAAAGCAGAAAGAAATAAGGTCCAAGTATTTAGAAGTAACTCGAGAAGCGGGGCATGTGTGACCTTAAACAAATGCCTGGCCTTAAACAAATGCCAGTGATTCCAGGTTTCAACTGCTCCATTTCTCAAGTCCTAGGAAAGGAGGAAGCGAGAGACAGGGAGAGGATGAAGTGGGTTCTGTGCAGCCCACAGCACACCCTGGAACCATGGAACCCAAAAGAACTCCCAGGAAGCACCAGGTGGTACACTAAGAAAGTCAAACCAACAGATCAAGGTTAGGACATCCAACCCTCATCCCAACTGCCCACAATTCAGACAAGTCAGACATCATGCCATCCTACACCTGGCATATCTGTGGCAAGAGTGACAATCAAAATACTTCACCCACTTGAAATGTACCAACCAAATATCTCCCCTGCCCATGCTTTTTATCACTTCTAAAATGCACAATTTTCCCTCTTTAAACATTGCTGAAATCACACTAGGTGCAGTGATAACATGCTGGTCATCCCAGCACCTGGGGAGGCTGAGGCAGGAGGATCGAAAGTTCAAGACTAGCCTGGAGAACTTAGTGAGAACTTGAGAGCCTGTCTCAAAATTAAAAAAATAAAAATAAAAATAAAAAGGGCTGAGGATGGAGCTCAATAATACAGCACCCCTGGGCTCAATCCCCAGGTCCAACAAAGAAAAAAAAAAAAAAGCTGAGATCAGGTATCTTTCAGGACATCTTACAATCTGTAGAAAGCTGTCTTTTCTCATTCTATGTCCTCTGAAGCCAGGAAGCATCTTATAGTCAATGGCATCTGAGATTTCTTTGTGTGAATTGGCCAGTGTCCTGGTGTTTCACACAGATAAATGCCGAGCCCAGCTGATAAAGAATAAAAATAACACTCGGTACAGCAGGAGCCTGGCCTCAGCAGAAATGATTTATTTGGGACACTGGTGCCTCTGGGCTTTCAGTGGGCTATACAGCCTCTAGGACCCACCTGGGAAAGCAAGGTGACAGCAGAGAGGTGGTAGAACATCAGGTGCCTCTCCTAAGGAGGCCAGGGCTGCAGGTTTAGTCTGGCTCCTGGCCATAGGTCCTCTCCTCCCCCAGTACCCAACTTAAGAGGGAGGGAGAAAATGGGTGGGGGACAGTGTATCCCTGCCCAGCCATGGTGGGACTGGCCAAGAGGCATCCTAGAGTGGAGAACAAGTGACCTCCAACTTGGACATCCGACTTTACATTCCTTGGCTTTACATCCTGGACTCACCACTTACAAGCTGTGGGACTCCAGGAAATTCAGATCAACTCAAGGAACCTCATGTCTCGATCTGTAAACATGTGACTGGGGTGGCTGCTTGACACCCAGCATGGCTGCTATATAATGCTAACGGTTTGAATCTACAACGTCCCATTAGAAAGACGGAGGTGCTACAAGAAGTCAAACACCTGCTCTGAGCCGGTGGGCCAGGCAAACTTTACTTCTGCCAGGGGGCGAGCTACAGAACCTGGCCAGCAAGGGCACCCGGGCTGCCAGTCTGCCTGCTCTGGTCCTTAACTCAGTGCTGCCCTTCGCCCTGATAGGAGGAGCAAGGTCACCATGCACGCGTTTGGCTCATTTTTTTTAAGTTGGGGCAGGAAAAGGGAAGGATGGTGGTGAAAATGGCTACAATTTGGATCTTACATCCCAATTAAGGCTAAATACTCTATTCTGAAAATGGACCCTTCGCCGAATGTTGGCAGCCTCCTCCCCACTGAAGCAAGGTTCTGAAGTGGAAATTGTAGGGGATTTTATGCAATGATCAGATGGTGAGCGCTGTAACCTCATAGGCTGATGAATCCATGTGATGGATGAATAATCTGAATGAATTACTGGGTGGTAACTGTAGGCAGGCGGAGCCAGGAAGTAGGTCCCTGGGAGCTTGGCCTTGGGGACTGTATCTATTCCTGGCCCCTCCCTACTTCCCGTCTGCCTTAAGTGAGTGGCATTCCTCTGCTGCCCCCCTCTCCCTTGCTGTTTCTATAAAGGAGTCTGTCGACTGTGGTCTGTGAGTCAAAATAAATCTCTCCTCTTCTAAGTTGCGCTTTTTTTTTCCCCAGGTATTTTGGTCACAGCAACAAAAAGCTCACACATATAAATAGCCCCTCAGCATTACAGCTAAAACTCCAAATGTCCCTCCAAATGCAATGTCTTCATGAATTCTGTTGTCATCTAGGCCATAAAAAAAAATTTTTTTTAAATGATTAAGTTAAAAAACAAACAAACAACACCTAGAACCCCACTGACTGGGGAAAGTGTCTCCTATTTCCTCCCCCTTCCTAAGTTAGGATGCTCCTAAATATGATCATTTGTGAATGAATGAGACTCATCAAGATGCAAACAAATTGTGTCAGCCTTTTTCAAATTTATTCAAAGGGGGAACTCCTTCCTCTGCAGTTTAAGGGGAAAGAAGAAAGAAAGAAACATCAGACATCCCCATGGCTTTCTGATTACTACAGATTATGTAAAATCCTTTGGTCACCATAGGCCCCAAAGCATTGCACTGATTCAAAAATTGGGACGCCTAGTCCAATGTATAATCAAGATGTCCATTTTCCTTAAAATTGAACTTTCTTTCCCCATCCTGCTCCCCACCCACAGCTAGAGCAAGTACTGTTATGCCAGATTTGTGGGACCTCCATAGACCTCCAGGAGCTGAATCCAATGCAATCACACAAGAGTCTTTATTGCAAACTCGAGCCTGGACTCACAACCGTTTCGGACTCAGGGTCTCAAGGAGTGAGCCTGGGTCCTTTGTTCAGTGAGATTTTATAGGTTTTGGGGGGATACTCTAGGTGTCACAACATCACACAGCAAATCATTTCACACCACATGAAAATCAAATAACAACTCCTAACATTGATTAGCACATTCACTGGCGGGTACAAGTTGGGTAGGGGTGATTGGTTAGTACAAGAGGGAATTTGCAGGGAAATGGATGGCACGAGAGCAGATTATGCTTAGTGAAGCTAGCCAATCCCCAAAAAAACAAATACCAAATGTCTTCTTTGATATAATGAGAGCAACTAAGAACAGAGCAGGAAGGAAGAGCAGGAAGAACAAATTAACATTAAACAGAGACATGAGGTGGGAGGGAAAGGGAGAAAAAAGGGAAATTGCATGGAAATGGAGGAAGACCCTCATTGTTATACAAAATTACATATAAGAGGTTGTGAGGGGAAAGGGAAAAAATAAGGAGAGAAATGAATTACAGTAGATGGGGTAGAGAGAGAAGATGGGAGGGGAGGGGAGGGGGGATAGTAGAGGATAGGAAAGGTAGCAGAATACAACAATTACTAATATGGCATTATGTAAAATTGTGGATGTGTAACTGATGTGATTCTGCAATCTGTATTTGGGGTAAAAATGGGAGTTCATAACCCACTTGATTCTAATGTATGAAATATGATATGTCAAGAGCTTTGTAATGTTGTGAACAACCAATAAAAAAAAGAGGGGGATTCATTTTAACTGATTGGTTTAATCCATGAGGGATGTATGTGCTAACCTACATGGTTTCCTAACATGTTATCAACCACCGAGACTACTGGGGCGGGGCTGTCATCTGGCATCCCAGATATTTTCCCTGTCTCATGCTGATCGGTGGTTGCTAGGGCGTTGCTATGGGTCCTCACCTAGCCTAACTGAGTCAGGGACATCTGGAGCCGCAGATCTCTCCATTATTTACAGACAAACAACTCAGCAGGGTGGGTATGTGACTAGGAGTACTCTGTGGGTTTTTTCCAATGACCAGGGTCAAGCCCGCTCCCTTTGGACAGGCGTTGAGGTAGAAGCTGTTTTCAAAAATGAAGTTACATCAGTTTCTCAATACTAGGCTAGCTGCCTGCTGTTTCTGACCCTCCTAGGGGCAGATGGGCAGGAAGGAGAGAGAGAGAAGAGTACAAGACACTCTTATCTCAACTGACATGTTGTAAGATAGTTCCAAGCTGCATGGATCTTGCATGTGCTTATAACTTAAGTCTGGCTGGAGTTGTAGCTCAGAGGTACAGTGCTTGCCTACTATGTGCAAGGCCCTGGGTTCCAGCCCCAAGTGCTGCAAAGAAGCAATTCTTCCTCACTTCCGTGAAGTGGGGCATATGCGCTTTTTCTCCACATTCTCCCTTTGGCCCCTGGTTTTGTGGTTTGTCAACTCCATGGAGAGGCTTCCTTTTGGAGTTCTACTTCCCTTCTAAGAGGTCTTCTTGGGCCGACTTCAAAAGAGCTCTCAACCAAAGCATGGCCTACCTCTGGTCCACTGTGGCCCTGAGCTCTTCTGTGCTTCAGACCATTCCCCAAGGAGCAGCCCTAGTTTTCTTTGCCTCTGCTCCTGGCTCTCGCCCATTTACATTTCTCAGGTGTGACTCAAACATTAGGCTGGTTTCTGGTTGCAGGGAACTCCTAGGAGGTTGTTCATCGGGTCCCTCTGGTACCTTCTCTCTAGGATAGAGGTGACAGGAAAGAAATGTATCTCCAACCCTAGTCCATGGGCAGAAACTCACTCTCCAGAGAGATCCCCCTCCCAAGCTACCCCTCTCTCTCAATCCTCTTTTTTGATCCATTTTCATGATCCAGTTTTTGGCTAAAGGGAATGGAATTTCCTAAAATAGGGTTTCAGTTATTTTCTTTGAAAATCTGCATCTTGGACTGCCACCTGACTTTAGAATTTTTCATCTATTTCATCTCAGAGCTTTAGTTAAACTTCCAACTTAATATCCTGTTACATATAGATATGTATGATTTATCTTGTAATACACATACACACAAAGACATTGGTCAAGTTATAGCATTATATTTGACACATTGATATTAAATCTTTTCCTTTTTTTTTTTTCCTTTGGAACTTAGTTTATTGTGAACTTCTTTGTATGTCAGTAGATGCATTTCAGCAAAATCAGTTTTCAGGTTTTCAAAATATCCTGTCTACACATACTATAATTTACCTTACCAATCTCCTTTTATATTGGACATTTGCAATTACCTCCAACTCTTTACTATTATAAGTGATCCTGAGATAAACAATCTTATAACTATGTCCATGTATATATTCTTAATTATGTCCTTAGAACAAATGCTTAGAATTAGTGCTTTTAAAGATACTGTCAAGTTTTTCTGCCTAAGGATTATAACAATATATATTTCACGAAACTGAAAGTGGGAGGAAAGCCCCTTTTATCTTGTCAAAACTATTATCAGTTTTGTTCTTGGTTATCTGTTCAATCAAAATGTGTGCTGTGTTTAAATGTGCATCTCTTTATTGTTGGTATAAACTCTTACTTTCTGTACATTAACTCTTGGTCCTTTTTAAATGAATTGCTACCTTATCTCCTTGATCCATTTCTTTATTAGTCTTTATCTTTTTTCTTATTGATTTGTAGGAGTTCTTTGTATGTGAATTAATTAGTTATTTACTTATATATAGGTTATAAATGCTTTTACTTGGTTTATTCTTTTTTATGCTTTTTAAAAATATTTTTAATATCTTTATTTTTGTGTATTTATTTTTATGCTTTTTTGATGTAAGGTTTTTAAGGGTAAAAATCTATAAATCAAGCCAGGTGCAGTGGTACATGCCTGGAATCCCAGTGGCTTGAGAGGCAGGAGGATCCCAAGTTCAAAGACAGTCTCAGCAATTTAGCAAGGCCCTAAGCAACTCAACAAGACCCTGTTTCTAAATAAAATTCAAAAAAGGACTGGAGATTTGGCTCATTGGTTAAGAACCCTGGGTTCAAACCTCAGTACAAAAAAAAAAAAAAAATCTACAAATCATTTCTGTTGTGATTTGTTTCTTCGGTGCATGCTCAAAAAACTCTTTCCCAACTCAAGAATATATATCCATCTCTACTTTCCTCTAGTTCTTTTATGATTCTATTTTTATGTTTAACTGTTTAGAATATTTTGGTATAATGCGTTTAGTTTTCCCTCCAAACAGATATCCAAATACCACTTTTTAAATAATATGTTCTTTTCCCACTAATTCAAAACACTAACTCTATTAAATATATATTAAATTCTCATCAATGCCTGGCTCTATTTTCATCAGTATTTTTATGTATGCTTGCATTGCATTACTAACACTCTGCTTTCATTTCTGGGCTTTTGTATTTTAATAACTATGTTTTCAAGATATTCTTTGCTTTCTTCATATTTATTATTCAGATTCAAATGTGCAAAGCATTTCAAATAAAATTCAGAGTCTTTTTGTCATTTCTCAGGACACGTTAAGATCCTGATTTCCTGCATCAAATTAATATGGAGATGAACTGATCTTTATTGAATTTTGCCATCCACAATCATCACGGACATCCCGTTTTTCAATAAAACCTCCACATTGGGAGAAGCTATACATTTTCTGCAGTGCTAATGATTCAACATGACATGATTAATGCAGTCGCATATTATTTATTTATTTTTGGTACCAGGGATTGAACACAGGGGCGCTTGACCACTGAGCCAGCTCCCCAGCCCTATTTTATATTCTATTTAGAGACAGAGTCTCACTGAGTTGCTTACCACCTCGCCATTGCTGAGGCTGAGTTTGAACTCTCAATCCTCCTGCCTCAGCCTCTTAAGCTGCTTCGATCACAGGCATGCACCACTACACCTGGCTGCAGTCACTTCTTGATGTGTGAAACTCAGACTGCAGACTGACCACAGCTCCCCTCCTTCCAGCTCTCTCCATTGTACCTGTTTTTGTTTTGTTTTGTTTTGTTTTTCCGGGCTGTGGATGGAACCCTGGGAGCTCCACCTGCTAGGCCAGCACCCTACCACTGAGCCACAGCCCAACACTAATGCACCTGTTCTCAGACCTTTAGACAACATGGTCCAACTGCTCTCCCTTCAATACCCCACTTCCCCTGCCTACAAAGCCCACATATAGAACCTCAGCCAAGTATCTGGTCCAGCTGGTGTCCTCCTCTCTATCTGCATCAACCTGCTGCCCTTGTAGGAGAAAAAAAATCACACAATTACAAAATCACTTTGAGCCACTGCATCCAGGTATCTGGCTCCATCCAGTTTGCCAGGCGTCCTTCAGTGTGCCAGGGCAGCCTGGGGACAATACTGGATACCATCCTGGATACCATCCTGGAAGAGGTGCTGCTGGTGCCTCCCACCCATCCCTGTGCTTGGCCAGTTCATTCATTCTTCAGGTGCTGTGCGTCCTGTCCCCAGGTGTTGGCTGTTAATGGCTCACAGATACTTTCTTTCCCAGAGATTTATCCTCAGCCAGTGAACCTTACCTTGCCCAGGAGTTCTGCAGCCTTGGAGGGGACAGCCACAGTCAGAAACTGGCTGACACCAAGTGTGCAAAAGCTGGTCCTCTTTCCTCAGCTAGGACTGTACTGGATAGGTTTAGACTCTGGAAACTTCCTTGGATCAAGCCAAGGCCAGACTTTGCCGCAGACCACAGTGCTGGCTAGCATCTGCTCCGCGTCCTCACTCCCAGATAGGTTTTACAGTATTCCCTCAAATCCTGGCCACATGATTCCCTGTCTCCGCATCTACATCTGGGGAATCCAACCTGAGATACCACCTCCTAAGGTTTTGATGAGAATTAAATGAGCAAATATATGCAAATCTTTTTCAACAGTTCCTAGAACGATCCAATTGTCAAAATAAAGTGAACCACTGTTACTTTTAAGTATCAGGATTCTGATACATAAGAATACTGTGTGTCTACAATTGTAGCCCAGTTGAAAGAGTGCTATGTTGGGTCAATCGGGAATTAGTCTAGAATAAAATTAATTAGACAGAAAGCAGATTCATGTTTTTACAAAAAGAGCCCTGGCTGAGGTATCTCTCCACAGAGAAAATGTAGAGAATGGGGGGTGTTGGATCTGGACAAGCATAGTGGCTGTTCTCAAGATTTTAGGTATCTTTCAGATTCTCTGTAGGAGTGTGATCCTAAATAAAGGCTAGGTGGGTGGACAGGGCCATATTTGTGTTCAATGGAAGAATTTTCAGTCATTAGAATTATCCAGCAAACTCACCTACTGTAAGTTTCTCTTCACAGGAAGCAACTAAGCTGAGGTTCAAAAGGCCTAAAAACAAAAATCTAGGGTGTAGCTCAGTGGTAGAGCATGTGCTTAGCATGTGCAGGGATAAGGATTCAATCTCCGATACATGCACCCCCAAGAAAATAAATAAATAAATAAATAAAATAAGGAGAAGGAAAAGAAAAGAAATTTTAGCCTAGAGAAAGATCTGAATGAAATATCCTCATGGTGCTAAGACTTTTGAATTTTTTTGTGTGTGTGATGCTAGGAATCGAACCCAGAGCCTTGTGCATTTGAGGCAAGCACTCTACCAGCTGAGCTACATCCCCAGCCCTTTTGAATTCTTTGACTGCTTGAATTCCTTATAACTATCCTACTTCTTTTTTCTCCATAGAGTGTGCCCGGGTGTTCCATACAGGTGGGGCGAGACTAGTGCTGTGTGGAAAGAACTGGGAGAGACTAGAAAACCTATATGATGCTTTGACCAGTGTGGCTGACCCCAGAAAGGTAAGGTCTTCAGCAATTGGCTCAGGTCGCTTCTAGGTGACCCAACCGTTCCTAGAATTCCAGAGATTATTGTAGCCTCCAGTGATTATTGAGGTAGGGATCTTGGGCCAAGTGGAATAAATTGGTGATTGCTTTGGGCAAATGGGAGGCAATGGTCCCCTTGATCTTGACATAGACATAAGGGGTGACTTGCTTTGATTACTCACCATGCCAAAAATTTAGCCTGACTCTCATCCGGAGTCTGTAAATTACACCCCAAAAGAATCTAGAATACAAGGAATGTCCCAGGTCTGCGCTGATTATAGACAGGGCTGGTTTTAAAACAAACAAGGATAATAAATTCTCAAATGACATCCCTTCAATGAAATCAGGGACATGAAGTCCCCCCCCCAAGATGTCACCCAGGAAGTGAATATTTATCTCAGTGCAGCTTCAATTTTCCCAGCATTTGGGGAGCATTGTTTAAGAACTTGCACTTGAGGCTCTCCTTGAGATTCTTGGGTTGTTTTTTAATCTGTACCCTTGAGGTTAGATTTGACACTTGTCAACAGCCAAAAGTAAAATATATACATACATACATACAACCAAAAGTAATTTAGAGCTAAATCTGGTATTTCTTAATTTTTTTAAGTTGTAGATGGGTATAATATCCTTATTTATTTACTTATTTATTTTTATGTGTTGCTGAGGATCAAACCCAGGGTCTCACACCTGCAAGGCAAGTGCTCTACCAATTAGCTACAGCCCCAGCCCCAGCTAAATCAGGTATTTGAGGAGATGGATCAAATAGGGCAACATGGAATTCTCCAAAGTGTTTCTTGGGATTTTACTAGATAACAAGGTTCTGCAGACAGTTGTGTGGGCAATGTTGAGTTAAACCAGGATCCTCTGCTTTCTTGATTGCAGGACCTCTCAGAGCTATGCTAGTGCACATTGCATGTCTCCATAAAGAACTTGGAGAAGAGTCTAGGAGATTTCGCACACAACTGTGACCACACAGTGGTCTTTTCTCTTGAAAGCCGTATCTCAGAACTAGTGTCTGTCCTACACCAGGATTGTATCAACCACACAGTGCCACCAATTTTCCCAACTACCCTTCACCCCTGGGCTAATAAGAGTCTTAATGACTGCAAGTGTCTAGAGCTAAACACGGTACCTGGCACATAGTGGGTGTTCCCAAGATACTATGTTGAGTATATGATTTAGGTCCGAACCAAATGTAGCTCCAGAGTACTGTGATGGATTTTCTAAATCTTGTAAGCCAGTTTGGAAAGTACTTTCCAAAAAGGAGTTCAGAAATATTAAAAGTAGGGGCTGGGGTTGTGGCTCAGTGGTAGAGCGCTTGCCTAACATGGTGAGGCCCTGGGTTCAATCCTCAGCACCACATATAAATAAAGTTAAAAATCCATTGGCAACTAAAAAATATTTTTAAAAAAAGAAATGTTAAAAGTAATGATGTCACCTTGGAACCCTGCTAGGGCTTCAAAAAGGACCACTGTCAAAGACGAGAATTGAGTATATGAGTATTTGGATTTATCAGTTTTGGAACCTTGGCCAAAACTTCAGACCTCCTATTGCATTTTAAGATTTGGAGTTGTTGGGGCTGGGGTGGTAGCTCAGTGGTAGAGTGCTCTCCCCTAGCATGCATGGGGCACTGGGTCCGATCCTCAGCACCACCTAAAAATAAAATAAAGATGTTGTGTTCACTTAAAACTAAAAAATAAATTTAAAAAATAGTTTTTTTAAAAAATTTGGAGTTGTTGTTGCCTTGGTCCCCAGAATGAATTCTTCATCCTTCTCGTTCATCCCAGAGTCATTTCAACTTCTTCTTCTTTTGGCTTTTTTCTTTGTTAAGGGTATTGTTGTTTGTTTTATTTGCAGCTATTATTCCATGATGTTTAAATTTCAAAAATGGTTGCTCTTAGATTGGGGGCCCTGATCCCACCCATCTCTCATTGGTTCAGCAGACATTCACCCCGAAGCTGGTCCTGTTGGATCTCGCAGACATCAGCTGTGTCCAGGATGTGGCAAAGGAAGTCCTGGATTGCTATGGCTGCGTGGACATTCTCATCAACAATGCCAGTGTGAAGGTGAAGGGACCTGTTGATAAGATTTCTCTGGAGCTCGACAAAAAGATCATGGATGCCAATTACTTTGGGCCCATCACCCTGACCAAAGGTCTCGTGAGTTTCCCTGTGGGTTTCGGGGCCACAGGATGCGAGGGAGGGCTCTGTTTGGTAGCCAGGCAATTATGAGATTCTGGACAGAATTCCCCAACCCATAACAGAAAACTCACACACTTAACAACATTTTTAAAATTTAGTTTTTAGTATACGTTGGTGTCAGAAAAGGGCTCCTGGAAGTGTCTTTCTGGTATATTCCAACCTCCCTCTTATGAAACCCTTCTCCTCACCCGAGTTCTGCTCCTTACCCCTCTCCCTATACTCACACCCATGGCTCCCCTAAGATTCAACACCTCTGCACCCCTGTCTTCATCTTTTGCCTGTATTTTGCTACACCATCCTGTTAGTTGAGCTGCTTCTAACCAGGACACTTGGTCAAAGTTCTGTCTCCAGAAATGAATTAGAGAAAGGGTTCATCCCCCAATGACCCGGTATTCTTTCGACCCTTCATAGAAACAGAAAAGGCAAAAAGATGATGCCTCCCTTAAAGGGTGAGCTGGAGGCTCCTGTGTGGGTGAGCTAGAGGCTCCTGTGTGGGTGAGCTGGAGGCTCCTTTGTGGGTGAGCTGGAGGCTCACCACTGAGCTCCAAAGCAGGTGTGAAGCCCAGGAAGTTAGGGATGGAGATCACCATGAGCTAGAAGCACAAGTTGAAGCCAGGAATGAAGGAAGGAAGGAAGGAAGGAAGGAAGGAAGGAAGGAAGGAGGGAGGGAGGGAGGGAGGGAGGGAGGGAGGGTCCTCAATCTAAAAGCAACCATTTCTGAAATTTTAACATCATGAAAAAACTGCAAATAAAACAAACAACAATACCCCAAAGAAAGAAAGGAAGAAATGTTTATCAAATCAGCAGCTCAAGGGAGAGGATAAACCCAAAGAATGCCTTCCCACTTAGGGAGCAAGGTGCTGTGCAGGGGTGGAGAAGGCACGACCTCAGAGTCACCTTCCTGAGAGCCAGCTCCCAGGCTGAGAGCCTCCTGTAATGGGATTCTAAGACAGAGAAGGGAAAAGAAGCAGTTGAGGCAGAAAGAGGACTCTCCAGAGCTTCTAGCAAGGTACCCCAGAGATGACCATTTCCTCCAGCCCAGCCCCTGAGGACACACCAACAGTGGTGTGTCATTCCATCAATCCTCTATGGGGACTGCTGTATGGCAGGAAAATTAGGAACAAAAAGTGCAGTGGGAACAGAAAGAACTGGTTTCTCCTCCTGGTTGGGCCTCTCACATGCTAAGGGACCTGTGCCTGGTCACTAGCCTCTGCTCATCCCTAACACAAAGGGGCTAAATTCAATTGACTATCCTAAAAGTTGAGTCTTCAAGCACCATGTCTCATTTGGGGCCCCAGCCCCATTCACCTGTACCATTCATTTACTTAATATCTTTCTCCTCTTTTCCTCATTTTAAAGTCAGATCCACATTAGGAAGACATATTTATCATACCAACACACACATAAACCCCTCTTCACTCTAATGAATAGAAGGCACACTGAAAACTACATGAAGTAAGTCCTTCCAATGCAGCCTGGAGGATGTTCAGTCTTTCTCTTTGCTAAAAGATTTGTTAGCATTTGCAAAACAGGCACTAAAGACATATCAGAACCAACAAGGGATTTTTTTTTCATGAGACAATAGAAGAATTAAAAAAGAAAAGGTCTTTCCTATTATTAATAAGTTGGTGTCACTTAATTAATGCATATTGGTTGGTCATTTAAAACCATCCAGCCAAAAACGAGCTGAGCTGGCCCTCTCTTTGAAAACACTAGATGGATGATTGTGGGGGGGTCCATTCCATCCCTGTCCTGCTGGAGTCTAACTGCCACTGAGGTAGTGGTGTCATGTGTGATGGAGGGGGTGGGGGAAAGAGACTGCCTGACCCCACTCAGATTTCTAATTCTGACTCATTGTGTTTTCCAGTCCTGCTTCCCAACATGATCTCCCGGAGGACAGGTCAAATTGTGTTAGTGAATAATATCCAAGGGAAGTTTGGGATCCCATTCCGCACAGCTTGTAAGTTGCTAAGACAAAAATGGCGTGCCTCATGTTGTACTTCTTATGTGGTAACACAAGCACTGTTATGTCTAAGACCAGGCATATGACTGATTCCAGGGAACAAAGAATATCTCATCAGAGATGAGATGGTGTCTACGAAGTTTTCTTTTATCCATTCATTTCCTTTTTTTTTTCTTCAAGTATCTACAGCATGCAGATCCCTAGGGGAGATGATGGGATATAAGAAATAGGGTTCCTCTCCTCCTGAAGCTCAGCTTCACAGATGGGCAGGACATGTGCTGGCTGAACACAACAAAGACAGACGAAGGTCATGTTCCTACTTGGATGCAAAGTCCCAGCACAAAGCCCTTTCCTCCATGAGGATACCCCTAAAGGACAGAAAAGAAGGTCGGGTGCACATCACAAAATGGGTTAGAGATGCAGACATTCTGAGGAAGAAAAATGGCAGAATTATAGGGGAGGGGCAGCCCTAAAGTTAAGATGTCCAAGGAAAAGAGAGATTTCCAAGTAGATGTTCATGAGATCTGTTGGGAAAATTCCAGAGACATTCCCACCTCTGGTAAGGTAAGCTCTGGGAGGGCAGGGAACATGCCATTTCTTTGTCTTTAGTGGCCCACAGTACCATGTGCAAAATAGGAGCTCATTGTGCATCTAAAGCACAAAGGGAGAGAGGAAAGAAGAAAAGAAAATTGTGCAGGTCCCCTGCATGAGTTGCTAGGGCTGCTATAACCAAATACCACAGACTGGGTATCTTGAACAAAAGAAATGGATTTATTAAGTCCATACTGGCCCATCTTTACCTGTGCAATCTGGTGCCATTCACTCACACAATCTCTTGGCTTCTCATTCTTCCATAATTCACAAATTGGGCATAATAGTTCCTCTGCCCCTCTTCAATCCATACACAGTTATCCCTTGTTACTAAGAATATTAGTTACTAAGAGGATTAGTTCCAAAAGCCCCGCCCCCAGAGATGCCAAAATCCATGGATGCTCAAGTCCCTTAAAAATCATATAGAAGTGGCATACAACCTACATACAGCCTCATGTACTTTAAATCATCTCTAGATTACTTACAATACCAAAGAGTAAGTTCGTTCTATGTAAATAGTTACTAGATGGTATTGCTTATTGCTTATGGACTAGTGACCAAAAAAGAGTCTGTACATATTCAGTACAGACGCAATTTTTTTCCTGAATATTTTTGATCCACAGCTGGGAAACCCATGGATACGGAGGGCCAAATGTCTTAAAATAATGAGACAGAGAGTCTCAAACAAGTGCAGAGACTCACATGAAATGATGGGTGCAGGTTCACTGTACACACCAGGGAGGGCAACCTGGGGGGAAGGGGTGCAAGCACAGGCAGGTGCCCATCTGGGCTTGGTTCAGCCAGCACAGTGGCAATTTCTTTTTGTTATTTAATATTTAGTTATGCAAATGTTGGAACATTTCAATAAATGTCAGGATTTCAGCTTCTGAACAACCTGGCAACAGCTGGCAGTAGCTAAGGGAGTGAGAGCACTTGCAGCACAGACTGCACTCTCTCACTCACCTCAACTCCGGGGCTGCTTCTCTGTACTCAAAGCTCACGTTTTTTAATTTTGAACCTTCTGGAAATTTAAAAGTAGTCATGCAAAAATGAACCACTTACCAAGGGTTTCCACGAGCCAGGCTCTGTGTGACGCAGCTCACACATGTTCAATGCTTAAGGCAACTCTTTCTTGGTGAGCCTCATTTTATGGGTGAGGAACCGGAGCCCCAGCCCTGCACTCCAAGCCCTGAACAGTGAGGGGGTTGAATGGCTTTCCCAGAACAGCCTGGCCCCTCAGGCTGGAGAACACAGGAAGGAGTAAGGGATCTGGTTGTAGGTATCTGAGCATGGGAGAGAGACCATAATACATCCACCTACTGCCTTCCTCTGCCTGCAGATGGGGCCCACGTACTCAAGAGGTAACTCTAATTTCCCATCATTTGGGGAGTATCCACCATTTGGAATTTCTAGAATAATTCTTTACCCAATCCATGGCCTTCATGGTTTGAACTGAATTTGGAGCTAGATGCTATGGATGATATAGATGATATGGACAGTTTCTCCAAGGTGTGGGGAGGTGATGCTGGAAGTAAGAGGGAGACCTGACCTCTGGGATTACCACAGTCACCAGCTGGCCCAAACTTTGGATAAGTCCCTTGGGGATCAGCAGTCCTGGGAAGGAATGGGAAGTCATATCCATGCTGGGCATTTTATGTTTGCTCATTTGATCTTCATAATAACTTGTCAAGAGAGATTTCATCATCATTTTTAAAGAAAGAAAACTTAGTCTCAGGTAAATTGGCCAACGGCACACAGCAGGCAGATAGCTAAACTGGATTCAATCCCAGCCCTGCCTCTTTCTACCTCTTCAAGAGAGCTTTGTCCTCATTTATAAAGCAAAGCTTGGACTCTTTAAGGCCACTTCCAGCTCTGAGTTTGCAGGAATGTGTATGTTGGCGCTCTGGCCTCCAGTGTACCCACCAGGAAACAGGATTAGGGCCCTTCCCCACTTCTGGCTTGTTTTTCTTCCAGATTCGGCCTCCAAACATGCGGCCCTAGGCTTCTTTGACTGTCTCAGAGCCGAAGTGGAGGAATATGATGTTGTGGTCAGTACTGTGAGCCCCACTTTCATCCGGTCATACCACGTTTATCCAGAGCAAGGAAACTGGGAATCCTCCATTTTGAAATGTGAGATGTTGGAGGGGGTCTGGAAGCTGGAGGGATTGGGGAGGGGAGGTCTTGCTGTGGTTTCAATAGGTCCAAGGGGGTGTTCCTAAAGCATGAGTCTGGGGGTGGTAGAGCCTGGGCAAATAGCTAACAGCAGGATTCATGTCACAAACCTCTAGGACAGGGCACCAGGCAAAGAAAATCCTGACCTGCAACCAACAGACCATGGCCAGACAGACCCTAGTCACTCAACCTGTTCCTCAGCCTGCCTGTTTTGCATGACTAATAACCAGAATTTGGGCTTTAGGAATTGTTCTGCTAGCCGGGTGTGGTGGCACCTGCCTGTAATCCCAGTGGCTCAGGAGGCTGAGGCAGAAGGATCATGAGATCAAAGCCAGCCTCAGCAAAAGCAGGGCACTAAGCAACTCAGTGAGATCCTATCTCTAAATAAAATACAAAAGGGGGGGAGCTGGAGATATGGCTCAGTGGTTAAGTGCCCTTGAGTTCAATTCCTGGTACCAAAAAAAAAAAAAAAAAAAAACCTGTCCTGTTCCCCTTTCCAAAGTGGCAGCATAGAGTGGAGCCAAGACTTTCCAGCCAGACCACCTGCACTGGAAGCTTGCCTGTGTTACAGATCAGACTGTTAAACACTGGCAAGTCCTTTAATGACTCTGTGCCTCAGTTTCCCCTTTACAGAATGAGGGATAATAATACCTACCTCATAGAGACTATTGAGGCGCCTAAAGCATCCATCTCACCAGTCCACCGTGAGTGCCCTATAATGCACATAATCCTTATTCTAGAATATTCTAAACTCGACATCTACACTGAAGAACCAGTATGGACCAAGCTGGAGATCCAAGCAAGTAGTCCCAGGAGGCCCTAGACAAACACAGCCTCACAATGACAAAGGGCAGGCCTTAATTTATCCAGCTCCTTCTTATTTCCTCAACTCTTCTGTGCACCTCCCTTCTCCTGCTCAAAGTGCCCTAGTCAAGGTATCAAGGAGGAACTAGGCCCACTTCACAGATGAAGAAACAGAGTCAAGCAGAGCAGGGGGCTAGTATGTCCCCAGGGGTAGAGGCCAACGGATGGCAGAGTCGACCTGGAAGCAAGAATGGCCTACTTTCCCCCAGATTTGGGGCAGGCAGAGGGTTTGGGGCAGGCAGAGGGTTTGGGGCAGGCAGAGGGTTTGGGGCAGGCAGAGGGTTTGGGGCAGGCAGAGGGTTTGGGGCAGGCAGAGGGTTTGGGGCAGGCAGAGGGTTTGGGGCAGGCAGAGGGTTTGGGGCAGGCAGAGGGTTCCGGGCAGCTTGCTTCTCCACCAGGCCACAAACCCCGGCTCCTCCTGGGGCCCTTCAGTCTTTTTCAGGAAGTTGGCCTACGGCGTGCATCCGGAGGAGGTGGCGGAGGAGGTGATGCGCACCGTGAGGCGGAAGAAGCAAGAGGTGTTCATGGCCAACCCCATCCCCAAAGCCGCCGTCTACATCCGCACCTTCTTCCCAGAGTTCTTTTTCGCCGTGGTGGCCTGTGGGGTGAAGGAGAAGCTCAATGTCCCCGAGGAGGGTTAACTGGAAGAAACCAAGGGGTGACTCATGGGAATAAAGGCTTTCCTGGCAGG
Organism: Ictidomys tridecemlineatus; assembly: GCF_052094955.1. Classification (NCBI taxonomy): domain Eukaryota; kingdom Metazoa; phylum Chordata; class Mammalia; order Rodentia; family Sciuridae; genus Ictidomys; species Ictidomys tridecemlineatus. The sequence goes on along the minus strand of NC_135479.1, from coordinate 53,771,889 downwards.
TGCCAGCTGGTGTGTCCTCTCCCTAGCCCTGGGGTCCCTCACAAGCCCTGCTCCCTGACCTGCTGGAGCCTCCCCTGTAGGAGGCACTCACCATGGCTGAACAGGTTGAGGGTGGCTCAGAGCCTGCCCAGAAGCTGCAAGGCCTCTGGGTGTCTTACACTGATTCCCAAGACACACTTCCAGAACCTTCCCTGCTCTGGAGGGTAACCACAGGAGCCACAATGCGTCCAACACCCACATTATATACACACACACTGTGGCCATGGGCCTGCTCAGAGGCTCACTGGGAAAACCATCCCCATTGCATGCAAGGATCACCGGCTCACATCAGCCTCCACTCAGCAACCTTTAGACAGAACAGCCCAGTGGGACTTTCTGTAAGGATGGAAGTACAGTTTGTATCGTCCAATATGGCAGCTGCCAGGCACGTGCGCTATCACGTGAAAAACTGAATTTTTAATTTTAATTGTGATTAATTTTAACTTAACAGATAGTATCTAAGTATTATATAATGTAATTATTATGTATTCATTATTAATATCAATGATATTAATATTTATAATGAATATACTAGGTAAATAATATAAATATATCAAATAGGTTAACAGTGTGTAGTAACACACTAATATCAATCATGGATATATTATTGCATATTAATGTATAGTTATGCATTAATATGAATTTGAACTGATGTTATTAATAGCTTCCCTCATTGGCAGTGCCGCAGAGCTATGATAGACAGCCATTGGACACCTTCCCCCGCCAGGGACTGAGCTCATTGGGCTCAAGGGTGGCCCAGCTGAGCCAGAGTTTTAGACTTTGTTTTTCTAATATGAGCAGTGAATGCTCAGAACCTCTGGGTTTCCACTTCATTGCAGACTTTTCTTGCATTCTTACAGCAAAATTCATTTGAAATCTCCATCTTCATTACTGGTGGACACTTCACTTAGTTTAGTTTTTTTTTTTTAATATAGTTGATGATTCTTGGGCTGTTGGAAAATGTAAGGCAGGATTTTTTGCATAAATATTTTAAGCTGGCTCGAATTTGTCTAATATTTCTAGGTGAAAGAGGGCAAAATTTTATTTCCTGAACACGTCATTTACAAAATTAACATATACCAGGGATACAGATGCACATATAAATCTTCATTTTAAAAAGTAAAATGCCCAGGATCACGTGATCACCCTGCTGTTCATCCAACTCGAGAATGTGGCGGATGGTTGAGTCCTACAGCCATAGGAAAGCAAGATGTGGGGGCAAAATTTAGGAGAGTCAGTCCCTGAGACACAGAACGTCTGGACTCTAGGTAAATTTTTGAGGAGGGAGGGAAATGAACCCAGTGTTACCCGACCACTGAGCCACATCCCCAGCCCTATTTTGTGTTTTACTTAGGGACAGTGTCTCCCTGAGCTGCTTAGCACCTCACTTTTGCTGAAGCTGGCTTTGAACTTGTGATCCTCCTGCCTCAGCCTCCTGAGCAACAGGGATCACAGATGTGTGCCACCGCACCCAGCTGGTAACTTTCTTTTAAGAAGTTTTGTCATTGTTGGACACGGGCACTATAGGAGTGCTAAGGACAGAGCCAACAGATGGCAGGTGGGGGACTTGGGGGCATGACTGTGGCAGGAAAGTGGCTGAAACTTAATTGGTAGCCAGAAAGTAGGGATAGCAGCTCTGGAACAGATGGCACTGCATCTGGGGCCACAGACAGCCAATCCTTGGGACTCTCCAGGGCTGGGATTTGGCCATCACTCAAACCCAGGATATGGGTCCTCACCTGCTTCTTTCAGGACTCTGCCTGGTCACAGGTGAGTTCCAGACCAAGGGTGGGGGTGAGAGGCTAAACTTTGGGTGACACAGGGGCATGGTGGGGAAGGGACCGAGTCTGGAAGCATCCACTTTGGTACTGAGAGTCACTTCCTGAAAGTGTGAGGACTCTGAAGTGGAGGAAGACCACAGACACCTGAGATTCCCCAAGAGAAGCCCTAGAGCAACAGACTCCTGTGGATATGGGCCTGCTCACTATTCTCCTGTCCCCTGGCCAAAGGTACCCTGGGGCAGAGGGTGGTCAGAGACCTATGATAGAGCTAGTAAGAGTGACTGGCTGATCACCCCAGGCCTCTGCAATTGGGTTTCCTGTCCCGGACTTTGTTCTTTTCTTGACTGAATGCTCCCTGTTGGTTTCAGATGTCAACACCTCTCAGTGTCCTTTCAGGATGTGACATATCACCAGCCCCATAAATGAAAAACCCACAACCCAGTGGGAACACAGTGGAGAAGTTTTTTTAAATGTTCAAGGGACCAAGGCAAGAGGTTGGGGTTGGAGCAAGGGAGACATGCAATATGAATAATGGCCACCAGATGCCACTGTGGTTCCAAACCCATTTTGTAACTTGTCTCCCCTGAAACATTCATTGCATAGTGGTCATGAGCCAAGGTAATTAATAGTCACAATTTCCAATGAACATTCCCTTTCAGCATCCCATCTGGTCTTCACATGAACCTTTAATTCATTCATTGCAAGGGCTGCCAAGCCATTTCTCAGATAAGAAAACTGAGAATGATCATGTGCTATGGGATACTAGTGTTCTGGGCAGAACGTACGTAGTCCACCTAAGGGTGGTTATAGTCCCTGAGACACAGAACGTCTGGACTCTAGGAGGACCTGGCAGCCATTGGCTGTTCCAGACCACAGAGTGGCCACCCTGAGATACTGTAGAGCAGTCTTCACACTCCACACTGGGAAAGACAGAAAAATAGAGATGATTTTCCGGGAGTCCCACCCCCTTCGCCAATATCTACAAAATTGAACTAAATAAGAAAGCTAATGAAACAGAAAAAAAAAAATCACATTCCCCAGCAACTACTTTTGGCCTTTGGGCCCTACCCTGTAAAGACCAGAATTCATATGGAGAGCACATTGCTTGGAGGCTCAGGGGCTCCCCACGGTGTGGCTGCAAGATCAAACAAATAAAGACACACTACAGGGGGAAGCCTCTCTTTGCCCCTCCAGATCCTGGTACTGCTCCATCTCTTGGCTACAGACCCAGCTCAGACCCTGGGGAGGGGCTGTCAGGAAGAGAATGAGGTTGGAATACTCAAGCCCCCAGCTTTCTCCCTGCCAGGGTGCTGTAGTTGGCTAAAACCTGGGTCTCATCAGGCAGGTGTTGGGCAGGTGTCCCCTTGGGAATGGCCCCCTCCTTTTGTCCCTTCAGGTCTAGGTGTTAATGGCGCCTGCTGTCATTAGCCCTGGGTGTCTCATCATCCTTCCCTGGGTTCTCTTAACTCTAACCACACCTCTGTAAAGAGGTCCACCATTAAACTCTCCTTGATTACCTCATGTAATAGGTTGAATGGTGTGTATTCCTCCCCCAACCAAAAAAAAAGAGAGAGAGAGAGATAATGATGTCCTAGTCCTCAGCAACTTAGAATGTGATCTCATTTGGAATGGAGTGTTTGCAAAATGGGACTAGATAACCCCTTTCCAGTGTGACTGGTGTCGTTATAAGATGAGAAAACAGAGACACACAGGGAGACGGTCCTGGGCTACTGAAGTCAGAGATTGGTGTTCTACAACTACAAGCCAAAGAATGCTAGAGATGTTCAGCAAACCAGCAGAAGCTAGAAAGAGTCAAGGAAGTTGTTATGGTTTGGATCTTAAGTGTCCCCCCAAAGTCTCATGTGTTAAAGGCCTGGTCACCAGCCTGTGGCACTGTTAGGAGATGGTGAGATTCTTAAGAGGTACATCCTGATGGGAGAAAGTTAGGTTATTGGGACCTCTGATCCCTTCCTCTCTCTTGGCTTCCTGGCTGCCACAGGTAAACAGGTTTCCTTTCTCTATATGCTCTCTTGCCTTAATATTCTGTCTTGTCACAAGCCCCAAAGCAAGAGGGCCAAGCAACTATAGACTGAAATCTCCAACACTGTGAGCCAAAACAAATTTTTCCTCCTTTAAGTTGATTCTCTCAGGTATTTATCGTCACCATGACGGAAAACTGAATAACACAAAAGTGCTCTCTTCTTCAGGTTTCAGAGAACACAGGCTCCTGCTGGCAGCTCATGACTCATGATTTCAGACTTCTAGCCTCTAGAACCATGAGACAACAAACTTCTATTTCAAGCCACCTCATTTGTGGCAATTTGTCATAGCAGCCCTAAAAAATTAATGTACCCCATCTGTTTCCAGCCTGGACTTTGATGGACAGAATCAATACCCAGAAGAAATTCCTAAGACTCATTTGGAGACACTCTAGACCCAGAGGACATGGCGATTTCTTTAAGGACACACAAGCAATCTTCTAGGTGCACTCACTGTACTCAGAGAAACAACGGGCCCTCTAAGTCATCAATAAACCTCAGCAGCTTCTAATTGAAGAGAACCACTCACACCAAAATTGCTAGTGAGAACCTCAGGCCCCCAAGTGGAACTCCTCTAGGGTTTAACGATTATTTCTAGAACATTCCAAGCAAATCTGTCCAGTGACAGATATCTGACATGAGCAGAAGACTTGGCTGTGAAGGCGGAACTCACCAGAGTTTTCTGCAGAGAGAGGGCCAGAAACACTAAGACCCTGGTGCCCTGAAGGAAGATTGTATGATCATCAGGCTCCCTAAATTAGTGGCCCTGCACCAGCAACCAGCCAGATTTGTGGTCTGCCTAGCCAGATTCCCACACCCTTCCTAGAAGGGGATGGTCTTCTCTGACTTGGGATCCCTCACCAGAGTGAACCAGTAGGCTGGTAGAAACACACTGTAAGTCAATGTAAGTGAACCGTGGACCACTCTGGCTGTCCTTGACCTCTCACTGTCATTACCACTCCATATTCCTGTGGCTAACCATGTGGATCCTTAGGAAGTCCGGTGCTGTGTCAGTTATGACTCTGAGGGTTACAAGCAACATGAATCCAACTCACATGTTTGTTCACCCAAATAACCAGGCAGTTTTATTTCAGTCATCTTTAGAGTCCCACGTCCAAATGGTGTCATCAGCACTCCATCTTTTCTTGACATTTCTCAGCAGCATATGCCATTAATGATGTGGGCTTCACTCTCAGCTCTCCCTACTATCAGAATGAGACGGACACCAGTAACTCCAGACTCACGTCCTGTGTGGTTAGAACCCAAGTAGAAATAGATTTCTCTTTCCCAATAGCTCAAGTACTCATCCCCTTGGGGTGAATGGCCAGCTTGAAATAGCCACTGCCTGATTGTCCTGTCCTGGGTGGGCCATGTGCCCATCCTTGGGTAGGAGACATGGGCAACTCTGCCTAACAATAGGAGCAGAGAAAGGAAGGCTGCTTTCCCAATAGAAAACAAAGATGCTCTTTCAAGAAAGAGAGACCACAGACGTTCTAAATGCTGTCCCCAAAGAAATCAATGGAACAAACGCTGGACATCAACAACTCTTTTACTGCCCTTACCTGGATCTCTCATTCATCACTTGAGGCAATTCTCCCAGCAAGCCTCCAAGGTAAATATTGATTCCATTTCTATTGATGAGAGAAAAACAGATGCTGGATAGGTAAGTTAGCCAAAGTCACAAAATCAGCGGGAGAGCTGGTTCTTGTTCATGGAGATGGCTAGACCACTCATGGACCAAAATCAATTATCTGTCATTCTTCTCCATGTGAGGACCGGCGCCCTCTCCTGGTTTGCCCTGGTCAACCGTGGTATTGGCGAAGGTCTAGGTTGCAAAAGTCAAGTCAAGGGGCTTCCATCAGGATGGCTGAGCTATGGTAGAGGAGTTTGGTCTGGACTAGTTAGTGTTTTGGAGACACAAAGGGGAATGTCCATGTATATATACAAGAATGTCCATGTATATATACAAGACACTTTGGTGCCCCGTGACAAAACTTCCTACCCATCCCCACTTCCAGGGACAGCTGTGGTGAGAGGTTCCCATGCATGCTGACATCATTCCATCTCACCTCTCCATTCTCCACTTTTCTGTGCCAGGACTAATTATAGAAGAGTTTATATACTCCTAGGAGTCCTCCATCAACAGGAACAGTAAGTGGGGGGCAGTGTCCCAACTTCTTATGCTTTGGAGATGCAAATGAGGCACATTCTACATACTTTCTCACAAGGTCTGAGATAGGATTGAGCCCAGATCAATAGCACAAATTATTGGCATCTTATCTTTTCTTGCCTCGCTTTCCCTATTCTGTGGCTTCTGCTTCCTGAGGGGCAGTTGAAGTGGGGGAGGGGTGCCTTCCTCATAGGTACCTCCTCCCCCAGTCCCTTTCTCAGATTCTTCTGTCAAGGAAACCATAAGACAAAAGACTTTTTAGAGGTTGCACCATTTGAGATGGACTAACATCATGTCAGAGATTAGCAGTTTGCAAGAAACTAAAATTTACTCAAACTTGTTCACGTGAGAAGGGAGTTTATTAAAAGAATAAAGAGAAAATTTCAAAAAGCCACGCATCAGGGTTCTTGGAAATTGAACTATTTGGAGAGACCTCTCTATTCCTCTGTCTTTCTCTCTCTCACACACACTCCACATGGTATTTTGCCTGATGCTTTCTGGGTCTGCCCCATTTTTCCATTCTCTTGCAGGTTGCCTTCCTGTTTCCTCAGGATTTCTGCTCCCACACAGATCTGACTTGCACACAGCCTCGGCTTGCTGAATGTCAAGCCTCACCCTCAATCTCTGTACTCTCACCACTTGATTCTCCAGAGCAAGCTAGAGCAGTCTCTCAAATGCACCTCACTTTATCCTAATTTGTGATTAAAAAAAATGGGTCAGCTTGAATCAAGGGTCCATCCACAGTTCAGTTACCTCTCGGGCTGTCCTCTTCCAACTCCTGTGGGTGGGACTGGATCTGCAAGAGCAGAATGAAGAGAGGCAGTGACCCATCAAGGGAGTGGAGCAGAGCTGGGCATCAGAAACACAGAAGTGGGCGAGTGGGTCAGAGCAATGGTAATGGCCACAGGTTGGGGGAGATGTGTGAGGAGACTGTTGAGCCATCAGGTGGTGGGCGGGTAAAAGGGGGTCAGGTGGAATGAAGAGTAGAGGCCAGTGAAGTGATGCAGTGTGCAACTGGCAAGATTTGGTGACGGATTAGGAGATGTAAGGGAAAAATAGAGATGACTGGGGCTTTCACTAGGAATAGAAGAGGGTCAACCATACAGAAGATGCAGAAGTCTCTCATACGCTGCTTTTGAGGCAGGATAAGTGTGAATCCGATTTGTCCACCTATATCCTTAGGTGGTAGATGTTTGGATATTCTTTTGTCCTGCATGTTGAGGTATGGTTATTTATACAGGATTACATTCATTCTGATCACACTGAATTGAGACTCTCACACCCAGATTTGCCTATTCATCTAAGTCTTGATAAAAGAGAAGCTAAATGTTAACAATTGACTGCAGGGATGAAAAAAGACGACTTCAGTCAAATAGAAAATTCTTTTCAGCTTAGATACAGCCATTCATAAAAGAAAGGAGGACAAAGCACTCTAGACTTAAATAAATGGCCTCACATTAAACTTGCAAAATTAAAGATACAGAAGAGAACAAATTTAAGATACTTAATGTTTGGAAATAAACAAACTGAATCAATATGCTATTTAGGCATAACCATGTATATAAGGAAACTCTATAAAGAAAATCAGGGGAAAAGCTGGGCACGGTGGCCCATGCCTGTAACCCCAGCGTCTGGGGAGGCTGAGGCAGGAGGATCACAAGTTCAAAGCCACCTCAGTAATTCAGCAAGACCCTCAGCAACTCAGTGAGACCCTATCTCTAAATAAAATACAAAGTTGAGCTGGGCATGTGGCTCAGTGGTTCAGTGCCCCTGAGTTCAATCCCTGGTACCCCTCCCCCCAAAAAAGAAAAGAAAAGCCAGGGAGGGATAAAGAGCAATCAGGAGGACAGTTGTGTGTGGGGGGGAGATATGGCCCAGGCGAGAGGCATGATGGCTTCAGATACACTGGTAAACTTGGTATTTCTTAAGTCTAGTGGTGGGTTCATCAGTGATGTTTCGTTATTCTTCTTTAAACTATTTGCACACAGGATTTACACTTTTATATCTATAAAATTATATTTTATAATTTTTACAAGTTAAGAAAAAAGACAACATCCTTCTTTACGCATATGCATAAACAGCCATTGTGGCCTCTGTTCTCAGAATATGACCACTGTGTCTCCCTAGAAGAGAAGAACCACTGGAAAGACCAGAGGGCCCTCCCTTGGGTTGGCATCTGAGAGGTTAAGACAGTGGCTCAAGTCTGAAGCCTCTGATTCTTCCCTGAGTTACAGAGGCTTGTGAGATCATGGACAAAACTGCAAAACAATTCTGCCTCCACAACCAACTGGTTGTGTGATGTCGGCTTTTTAAAGCATAAGTATTAGTAAAATGGAGATGAAACTAGTGCTTACTATAGTTTGGGGGACGGAGGAAGTGCTTTGCACACCTGAAAGTAAAGGGTACTCAGATGCTAAGGGCCCAGCCTACACAAATCTTTAGCATCTGTCATTCTTTGAACATCTTTCAAGTGGGAAGCTATTCCTGAACCACGCAAGACAATCAGAGTAGCCATGCAAATAGAGATGAGAAAGAGAGCTCTAAATGGACCAATCACAGGGCAGAAGATCTCTAACATCCTGATGATTTCCACCCCCAGGCTCTAGGATCTTAAGTCTGACTCTAGCAGGAAAGAATCACAGTGGATTGGTGGTTAATCCATACACTGAAATACTACCTAGCAATAAAAAGGAACTAACTATACATGTAACAGCTTGAATATATATAACCCTTGATTCTGCTTAATCATTGGAGGCAACTCAAAATGATATATAGACTACTATCCCAATTCCTGATTCTCTTCACCAAGCTTCACTTAAAATTCCCAATTTCCTTTAATCCTCCTCTGTACATTGAGGCTTCAAGTCCACCTCAGCACCTACCTTTTAGATGTGAGAACAATTTGCTAATGTTCTTAAAACATGGCTCCTGGCCTATGAAACATGTGAGGAAGGCAGAAGGTGAAAGGATGGTCAACAGGTTTAGGGATGCAACCGGTTCACAGAGGAAGGGCTTCTCGTGTTCTGCAGCTTAGGGGGATAACTATGGTTGACAACAATTCACTGACTACTCCAGCCTGACCAGTGGAGAGAATTTGGAATGTTTCCAACACAAAGATGAATGTCCGAGGTGATCGACAGGCCAATTACCCTGATATGATCATTATGTATTGCATACATGTATTGAAATGCCACACTCTACCCCAAAATATATATATTCAATTACTATACATTGATTAAGAATCAAAATACATTTTACAAAACCAGCCTCCCTCCCAGAACTCACAGTTCACTCCAAACATGATTTGACTAGCTCACAACAGGCAACAATGCTTTCACTTACACAAAAGAGTTTATGCAATTGGCTTTTTAAATCTTAAACCAACCACACTTATTCATGTTCTATTTGACCTTTGAGGTTATTTCAACCCATCAGTGTTAGAAGGAGAAAAAAATCTGCAAAATTGATAAGCAGGCTATCTCTTCCTCCAGTTAGAAGGAGAAAAAAATCTGCAAAATTGATAAGCAGGCTATCTCTTCCTCCATCAAGCTATAGATACAAGTAAGCCAAAAACAGAAAGCTAAATGCCTTGAGCCACGCAGGATTTATCTGTCCTTAATTGATGCCAGTATTTGCTGGAACTGTAACAAACAAACAAAAAATTCTTTTTAAAATCTTTCAACATTTTCTTTCCATTTTTTATTTTAATTTTGTCCCTGAATAGCTGAACCTAAGTTCCAGTCTCTTGGTCTCCACACGGTCCTAGCCTACTTATCTCTCAGCTGAATCACATTTATCAACTTTGGGGATGATGGTCAAGGCAAGTAACTTGCCCGTTCAAGGTGTGAAATGGATGGGGTTGGATTAGGTACACTCAAAAGTCCCTCCCAACTTTACAGTCCTTTATTCTAGGCACCTGCTGTTCAAGCTCCCCACATGCACTTCAATATTCCTGCAGAATCAAATCAACTCACTGGTCAGAAATATCTGCTTCCCTCTTACCTCCCTCGAGGGTCCTGGAGCCAAATCTGTCCAAGCTGTGGGTCAGAACAAGCCTTTTGTTCCCTTTCTTCTTTTTGACTGAAAGTGATCACAAGATATCACTTAAGAGTCAATTGTTCTGGCATACTAAAGTTCTAAAGAGAACTAAATCTGCCCATTTACTAGAATTCCAGCTTAAATCCATTCAGTAAAATAATTAAGGAAGAGTTTGGTAAATACATCATAGGGGTCTCCCCAGTGATAAATAACTGACCAAATATTTTACTTGTCAATTGGCTAATCCTGGGTTCATTTCAATATAACCTAAGAGAAAGTGAGCAAAAAAAATAAAATTATTTTATGAATGAAGCTCAGAACTACTATGTCTAAGCTGGGGCTCTGGGATGCACTATATGATGATTAGCAACATCCTTAGCTTCTACTTACTAGATATCAGTAGTACCCTTCCTCTTGTCCCTCCTCCCAATAAGATCATCATCATCCCCTCCCGACTGTTGAGTTATTGTTGTACATGCAAGTTAGCAGAACTTGGTTGTAAACACAGATATTTTACTTACCCTCCTGCCCTGAGCCATTCCCAGAAACTCATTTATAGATTTAAAAAAAAAAAAACCATGATATTTCAGTTATTTGCATCTTCAAGGGAATGAACTAGAAGTTGGGGTGAAGGCACACCCTTGCCTTGTCCCCTAGCTGGTGAACCTCAGCTCAATGGTGGATGAAGCTTCCTAACCCCTAATTCCACCTTCTCAATTGCAATCTGATTTCCCCCCAGAATTTAAAGGGATGTCAGTTGCACAAATGTCAAAGAAAAAGAGCCCTTGAGAAAGAAAGAATAACCCTCAGTAGAGAAGCAGGGCAGTCTGAGTCGGAAAGGAAGCCATTGTATTTGGCCTTTATACAGATCCATCCGATATGCCATAGAAGTCACTGCTCACTTGGCAAGAGCAGTCTCACAGCCTTGGATGGGGCCAGCTCATTGTCATGGACAAAAGATTGAAAGGAAGAAGAAGGGAGAAGAGAGAAACCCAGGGAAGCTGATTGGGCAGAAACACAGAGAGCAAGATTCTGGCTCACAATCTATCCACCTCACCCTCCTGAACACACTAGAGCCCTGGGTTCAAACCTGGACCAGAAATAAGCCATCTGTGTGGAGCAATGACATTACCATTGAATCATAGGGAATGGATTCTTCTTCGGAGGTTAGAAGGAACCAGCTGTCTATTCCCTTCTTATCAAATAACAAAATGTGTGCTTGACAAATAATCATTGATTTATGTATGATCTCTAGAGACTCAAAGACCTGTAAAGTAAATTCCACCTCTTGTCTCCTCTTCTGGAATTCCACATGCCCATCTTTATCTTGATGGGTTCCTTCCTGTGTACTTCTCCAGGCAGATCTTACACACAAACATTATGTTTCTTGAATAAGCACGATAAATCCTGTCCAAACACTGCAATTTACCCAACCAAACAAAAATCTCCTAAAGAGGGCTGACACAAATAGCCACTACAGAAGACTTTAGAAGAGAACATTTTAACCATGAGAGAAGATTGTCTGTGGCAAAAGGGAGCTTGAATTGGAAGCCACAGTGATTGCCAATCATTTCCCAGCTGTTTGGGGACATTTACTTTGTTTTATTTTCTTCATAGAATATACCACTATATGAAAGTTTTTTACTTGTTTTTGTTTTGTTTCGTTGTCTGTATCTCTAATAAAGTGAAGGCTTTGTGAGATCAAACCCTGATCAGTAGACTATCCCAAAGCATAGAACTGTGTGTAGCTCATAGCATATAGTCCATAAATGTTGATGGGAAGGGTGTGTGGATAGATGGACAGATGCATAGGTGGGTGGGTGAGTGGGTAGATCAATGAATGGATAGATGAATGGATCAGTGGGTGGATAGGTGGGTTGATGGGTAGAGGGTTGGTTCAATATCGAATAGAAGGATAGATGGATGGATGGATGGATGGATGTGTCCATCTATTCTCTCTCTCTCTCTGTGTGTGTGTGTGTGTGTGTGTGTGTGTGTGTGTTTAGCCAAATAAAGGCTCACCCAGGCTCTGATTATAATCTTATTCCATCCCTGATCAACTGAGTTTTTAATGTTTACACAAGATAAATATGTTGACTTTTATTTTCTGTTCCCAGGACTCCTTTTCTAAGAAACAGGGAAACAGAATCCTGTAGAATACCTCCTTCTTTTGATCAATCATGAGTAATTAAAAAATGAGAAGTTACCTATCTAAGTTCTCCTATCTAAGGAATTACTTAAATCTGAGATTTCCTGGTGAGAAGAACTTGGTCCCTTTTCACACTGATTATGAGAGTTCTAAGACAGGGCCCTAGAGGGGAAAGACATCCTTGGACGGATTCTCTTTCTAGCTCTGCTCCAGCTCTGCATAGCTATCAGGAAGTAAGAAAAATGTAGCCATTCCTAGGGATTACATTGAGGATCTAGAGGTTCAAGTCTACTTCATTCCATGTGTATTCAATAAGAACACGCTCATGTTAGACATTGCTATGCATCAAGGGTTTACATAATAAATAACCTGGAATGTGCATAAATATTCTCCACCTTTGCTCTTCTACAATGTAAACCCTTTGAAAATGCCAGGCCAGGTAAGTTTTCTTATTCAAACTGACAATGCTTCAAATGCCTTTTTTTAAAAAAAAATCTGATAAAAAGTTCATCTGATTAAACAATTGGGGCTGGTGTCTAGCAACTAAGAGATATGGCTCCCCAAGGGCCTTGAACCAACTCTTTATAGTGCAATCAGAAAATTTTACCCTTCTTCTCTTCAATGCCAACCCTTCACTCACGAGTTTTACCAAACCCTTCCTTCTTATTCGTACTCCCCACTTAGAGAATCAACATGTTCCTGGAAATTTAAACTGAAAGACAACATGGCAAAGCCTAGTGGCCTGGGTATACCTAAGTGTGCATGTATGATTACAGCAGCTTTGAGCTCCACTTGGAGGTAGAGGCTTAAAGGCCAAGCAGAGGCTTGGAGGAGTGGACAGTGTAAATAGGCAAGGTGACATGGCATGAGCAGTGATGGGAAGGACTGATGTGGTCCAACACTGCCCAGCCTCCCCACTGGCCTTTTCCTTCTCAGCCAAAATTCCTACTGAGCTCTTCAGCAGGACCCTAGAATTCAGTGTTCAACTCTTCTTGTCTCTTTGCATGAAAAAGTGATTTCCCAATTAGGACATAATGATGCTTTTCAGTTCCTCTGTATGAAATAGGGATCAATATTTTCTTTGGATGACTTTGAAAAGTTTAGATCACTTCTTGCCAACGTTTTCTAGGGTCCCTGAGGTTCCCCTTCTGCCATCTTGGTCCTTTCTGCAGAGCTGTGTTCACTCACCAGAAAGCTACAGTCTTGGCTCTCTTCCTCCAGGCCTTGGGACAGATGCTCTTCAATGGAGACTCAACTTTTCCCACCTCGAAGGGCAGTGACTCAGGTAAACATTCTGCAGCTTCCTAAAGGTGCAAGGAAACAGAATCCTGCAGAACACCTCCTTATTTTGATCAGTCATGAGTAATTAAAAAATGAGAAGTCTCCTTCCTCTTCAACAGACATTTTAGCATCTACAGAAGTAGCTGAGTACACCAAGGGGTCTTCCCTCCATCACAAGGAACATGGGAAAGGGCAAATAGCAGAAATTACATGGAGTAAAAATACCTTCTTTGGTATTTTTTAAGTTGAGCTATTTCCCACAGGCAGCAAAGCACATAAATTTTAAAAGTGCAGCTCAGAGAAATGTTATCTATGTACACACACACACACACACACACACACACACACACACACACACGTGACTATTACACAAATCAAGTTACAGAACATTTTTATCACCCCAGAATGTGTCCTCACACTCAGTTAATACCTATCCCTCAGAAGCTACTATCATTTTGGTGTTTATCACCCCATCAATCATTTTTACCTCTTGAATTTCATATAAATGGAATCATAGAGCATGTACTTTTTTTATGTTTTGCTCTTCTTATACAATTTCTTTGTGAGTCATTCAGGCTGCTGCATCTCTCTGGAGCTGATTTTTTTTTATGTTTTACTGTGAGATATTCCATGATATGTTTCACAATTTGTTCATTCTAGGGATATTTTTTATTGACCTATTTCTAGAGTTTGGATCTTTATCTCCAGGGTGGTGCTATTGGGAGGTGGTAGAGTTTATAGGAGGTGGGTCTAGTGGGAGAATCTCAAGTCCTTGGAGAGGTGCCCTGAAAGGGACAGTGGAACCCTCGCCCCTTCCTTCCTCTCTGCTTCCTGGCTCATGATAAGGTGTGAGGTCTTACACCTGCATGTGCTTCTCACCGTGATGTGCTGCCTCACCATAGGCCCAAAGCAACAGGGCCAATCTTTCATGACTTTAACATCAAAACTGTGAGCCAAAATGAGTCTTTTCTTCATATAAGTTGAGTATTAATAAGAGAGTAAGAGTGGAGGAAAAGAGAGGTAAGATCAGAAACTATTATGATTGTCCAAGACAGATTTGGGGGTATGTACATGAGCAACAGTCATGAAGATGGAAAGAAGTGCTCAGATTTTAGACATCCTCCATCTCTTACACAGGTCAACTCTGCAAGCTCTGACTGCATTTTACTCCCTAACTGCACTTGAACATGGTGCTCATTATGAGTCTGTTAAGCTCATCACTGTGCCTCACATTTTTATAGGACTTTCCATTTGAAAAACTATGTGGTTCTCTTTTATCATTGGATTCCCATAGCATCCCTATGAGGCAGAGAAGTCAAAGTTACCCAAAGAGGTTAAAAATCACATAACTAGAAAGTGGATTATATAGGAGCTCTGATTTCTGTTCTGGGCTACCCCTATAACAATTAACACATTCTCTATCCACAAAAATCAAATAAACATGTTTTCCAATATTAAAAACAAGCCAGGAAAACATCTCAATATATTTTAACTGGGCATATTTTTTTTAACATGTAAATGGTTAATGCTGGAAAGGTAGATAGATGATAGATGGATGGATGGATAGATGGATAGATGGATGGGTGGATAGATAGATAGATAGATAGATAGATAGATAGATAGATAGATAGATAGATAGATAGATATCTTTCTCCACCTGGGCTTTCACTAGACAAGGGGAATTGACCAGAAGGGGACTTATTTAGGTCATAGAAGAAAGTTATAGGGAATAAAGAGAGAGGAATGAAGTTTTGAAGGATTTAGAGTATTATAGCTAGAAGGAAATGTAGCAGCAGAGAAATGCTGTTTTTCCCAATGAGCAATTCAAGGTCCAAAGAGGAAAAAAAAATGACATACTGAGATAAGTCTATTGAGTGGATAAAGGGGAAGGAGTTGGGCTGGATGCAAGCAGAATTTATTGAATAAATGATTCTATCTAAACCTGCATGGGAAACAGGGAGACTACAGAGGGAAAAATGCACAAATAAATCAGATGAAGAGGACAGGGCAGAGAAATGGCAGACTCCCTATGGTGGCTGTCACTGTCTCCATGTTGATACCAATTAGTAAGCACTCTCTCCCTCAATGAAGGTCAGTAGCATCCAGCGGACATCCACTCCTAAGCATCACCCTCTGCAGCTAGAATCTTCTCCTCCTCCTGTCTCTGATAGTCCCCAACCTCTGCCTCCTGTCCATTTTTTTCATTGAGTTATTTTGATCCTGACCTACATCAATCAGCTTTTTGCCACAGTTCCATTCCTGAAATATCCTGTCTTTATCATTTGTCTTTGCTGCCTGAAAATTCTGGAGGAGTAGAAACTTATAGGATATATGTGAATTATGGACTCCCACTTGTTTGTCAAATAAGGTCTAAAGAACTTAGCTGAACATTTAGATACTGACTGGCCAAAAGATACCAATTTTATTCCACCCCAGTGCTTAGTTCATATTCTACACACTTGTCAACCCTAACGCATGTGAGGCACTGGGTTCAATCCTCAGCACCATATAAAAAATAAATAAATAAAATAAAGGTATTGTGTTCCATATACAACTAGAAAAAATTTTTTTAAATAGATATGCTTGAATGTAGGCTTTCTGACCCTACAATAGGCCCCCAAAGTGGCAACAACTGATATGACATTAGTAGATAATCCATCTTGACATCTTGTGAAACTCCAAATGTAAACCAGAGTAAGTGATGAAAGCTCTGGTTGATCGTCCTTGAATAATCTTTTCTAAATGAGTGGTGTTTTATCCTTTGCAAAGTGTAGTAATATTTATTCAGCATTAAAAGTTCACACTGTTAACCAATTTAATTCTAGCATCAACATTGCAAGATGGGTTTTATCATCATTTCAATATGATGAAACTCTGGCTCATACAGATGAAGCAATCTGCCAAGGTCACAAAGTAGGAAGGAGCAGAACACGGTTTGAGGTCATGTTTGGCTGGTTCCAAAACACAGGCTTATAACCCCTTTGCAAACACTAATTCTCCAGCTTTTGGAGATGTTTTCCTAAATAATCCTGGAAGGTGTCAAGGGACTGTCTCATAATTCCACTGCTATGCTGGTAAATTGTCTATGAAAAACAAAAAGTCCTAGTTTATAATGCTTGCTGAATTCTATTGTGCAGATAAGTCTACTGTACTAATTTCAAAATACCAATGCTGATGTATTAGGGTTCCTAGAGGAACAGAATCAATAGGAAGTATAATTATAAAAGGAGGACTTATTAGGTAGGCTTACACAACCAGAAGCTGAATAGTCCACAATGGCTGCCTGCAGGCTGGGGAGCTGGAAGAACCAGTAGCTGTATACTCCAAGAGGCTGAAGAACAAGAGAGATCAACGGTGCTACCCTAATCCAAGGCCAAAGCTTCTGGAGAATCTGCTTTGGAAGAGTGAAGAATCAAGAGTCAGATATCCTCAGATCATTGCAGCAGCAATCAAGAACTGGTTCAAGAAGAATAGAGCTTGCCTCTGGGCAAGCTTGCATCCTTGTTCTTCCAACTTTTATTCCATCCAAACCATTATCCTATTGGACAGTGCTGCCCATACTTAGGGAGGGTCTTCATTTCAGTTGGCTATCCCACATGCCAATCATTCCTAGACACACCCTCATCAACACACCCATAATCCTTGGTAACTCTTAATCCAATCAAGTTGACAATTTGAATTAATCATTACAGATGAGTTCTGAATATTTAACAGTTGGGCCTCAGGAGCTAGTGTACACCCATCAGAGTTCCCATTTGACTGATGAACAAGCCAAGTAAGTGGACATGGATTAACTTGCCACAAGATCATATAATTAATTGTGAATCCTGAACTTGAATTTAGTACTTCTATAAAAAGACCAGCAATGGCTTCCACTACTCATCTGTAGTCACCATGCAGACAAGGAAAGGAGAAAAGCACCATTACCAAAGACGTTTTCCAAAGTACCTTCTTGAAGGGGGAGTATTCTTAAAATTTGATCTGTAATTTACTTTTTTTCAAAATTCTGATACCAATTGGAGTTTTTTTTTTAACAGAATGGGCTAAATGAAGGATCCTACAAAAATGAGCAAAGGAAAAAGAAATTAAGAAGGAAAAATATGATGGGAAAACATGCAGAAATATTAGCACAGGCAGAAACTAAACAGAATGAGAGAATAATGTTTCCAGGCTACAAGAGTGGACACTTGCTGTTTTGTCTGACCAGTTCCCAGTCTCTGGGAAGATCACCCCTTTTTTCTGGGGAATGAACTTTCACTCTCAGTTCTGAGTTTAGCCACAAATGCCCATATTCCCCGGCTCTAATGATGGACTTGAAGTCCAGGAATGACCAATGAGTGTCATAGTGATGATGCTCATGTATGTTTGTCACTCAATCCACATAAAGCCATTTTGAAGAACCTCTGGGTCTTGAACTAGAACTGCTGGGATAGAGGCCCACTGGTAGCATATGTGTCTGGAACTCCCTTCCCACAGAGAGAGAACCTGCCTGAGCATAAAGTCAACCAAAACATAAATGTAAAGCCAAAACATAAAAGAAAACTGAATCTCAATTACCACCACGAGAAACTCAAGATTCAATCATGTGTAGAACACTACCTCTTGACTTTCCAGTTATGGAAGCCAATAAATTCACTTACACTAATTTGTGTGCCAACTAAGAGGGTCTTGATTAATACATAGTGTTAGGGTTCTTGTTCCTTCATCCTGAAGTGATGGAACTCAGAAAGCCCTTTAAGAACACTGAGGGCAACTGCAGACTACCCATGACCTACAACAGTGCACCCCACACCAAGGACACCATTCACATTCTACTCAAATAGTTTATTATGTCTACCAAGATGTGAATATTGCCCCATAGATGAGATCTGTGGTCTGGTGGCCCTGACAACCACCATACAACATAAAACTGACATGAAAGTAATTAGGCTTCGGACAGCATCAAAATGATTTCATGAGCACAACACTTTAATAATTTTTTTACCCATTTACTAATTTACTTGTCAAAATTTCGCCCTGCTTTCAGCAATGCACAAGAATAAACAGCCTCTGGGAAGGTCCAATAGCTGACTTCTGAAGTGATAGAATTGCTAAAAATGGATTCATTGGTCCATTTCCCCTAAGGTAGTAGAACAAAAGATTTTTAAATCTCCAGAAATCATTATATTTCATCCAGCTTCCCAGAAATCATCTCACTAATATTCTAAGGATATGTCACTTGGGCTGTCTCTTCAAGGACCACAAGAAGTTCTTTCAAAAACCAGAATTTTTTTGGTGTCCAGAATGTGTCTTCTATATGGTAGGTCAGAGAGTCCTGGTAATAATGTTAACTAGTGTTTGCTTCTTAATTCTTGTAATATAATAACCCCATTATCTCCACTTCACAGAGGAGAGAAAGAAGCACAGAGAACTTAAGAAACTTGCCCAAAGGCAAACAACTAAACAATGGCCTAGTAGGCTTTGAACCCAGGTACTGGCTCCAGAGTCTGGAGTCTGGTTGTCTATGCTATCCACTAACTGAAAACCATCAGTGCTGGCTGGGGAGGCCCCCAGAGACAACCTGGTCCAACATCAACCAAGGAAAAGGAAGACCAAACAGTGAATTGAATTCACTAAATTTATTCAGCTACTCTGATGACAAAGCCTCTTCAACAGTTCTTGTCCTCCAGTCTAAGGTGCTTCCCTATGACAAGAGGAATAGAGAGGTGCCATTGGGTCAGGTATGAAAGGTCCCAAAGTCCAAGCCAACTGAGATTTCAGAAATTCTTCCCCACAAACCCAGAGGTTTAGCAGACATTGAGGCAGGACTGTGTGCACAATCCTAATTTGAATCCAACCCAACATGCCCCCCCCTCCAAATTCTGTTCCGGGAGCTTCAACCTGGCTTTCATGAGTATGGCAGTTCAGGGCATGACCGATACATGCACAGAATTATTTCTTAGGTCCAGGCCCTTGGGCCTCCCAAATTCTTGGACTCGCCAAACAAAACTCCAACAGGAGTGCCCTGCTACAATATATAATTGCCCTTGATTTCAACCCTTCATCTTATCATGACACAGAGCCTCTCTCTTGGTCTTTGATCACAATATGTATGTTAGTATCTAATCCTGATGTTTCCTTGTCAGGATATGTGTGGGTACAGAAATCTGCAGCAACAGCCCCAAACCCCAATGTCATCATGATGTCACACCCAAGTTTTGTTCACTGAGGATGCCTTTGAAGGAATCTGGGGACCATGTAGATAAAAATGTAATCTAAAAAAATAAATTTTTAGATTAAAATTTAAGCTAAAAACTAAAATACATCCATTTGTAAGAAAGACATTATAGAATGTAAATATAGAATAATAAAATGGATTACCCTTATAGATTGTTTGTGATTTTCTCTTGCACAGATTTAAAGCTGGCACACAAGAATTTGTGCATTTCTTGGACCATTCTGGTATGTTTCATTGGGGTAGTAATTTTCCATGGGCTAGTGTCAATCTGGAGAACCTCTTCTGCACAACTTGTGGACCAAGATTCAGTAGAAAGTATAAGTAACCACTAATGCAGTAATTACACCCCACTTCTTAATTTTTTTCAGAGATGGACTCTCATTAAAGACCCTGTATTATAGAAATTCTGGAGAGAAGTATTCAAAGAATTGATAGAATATGAAGGATTCCACCCAGGAATATGTGCCTCAAGATTTGTCCAATTTACATCAATCACAGCTTCTAAAAGAGGGTGCTATTGCTCAATTTCTCACTGAAACTTTCCATACTGTCAGAAAAAATGAGAAAATAAAGCTTGAAAAACAGAAAGCAATTTTCCTAAAAGCAAAAACATTAAGATTCACTCTGGGAAGATCAAGTTTTAAATTACATCTGGCTTGCAGCCCTGGATGTAGCAAGAAGAGATGAACATAGAGCTGTTGGAGATGCTTCCCCCATCAAGTTGGTAAAGCTGGCTCTGCAGAACAAGTGTGGGTACAGCTGAGTCTCCCACCTTTTCTTCTCCCTGCATAGTCACTTCATTGACCACCACTGAAGAACAGCTTCTCCACAGAGTGGTCATCCGTTTCACATGAGATCCTCCCATTTCTGCCACCAGACAGGAACACGGAGTCCTCATTTCTGTCTAAAAATACTCTTCTGAATAACTAATGAGTTGAAGAAGAAATCAAAAGAGAAATCAGAAGGTATTTAGACCTGAATGAAAGGAAAAGCACAATATATCAGAATTTGTGGAATGATACTGAAACTATTATTAGGGGGACAATTGTGATATTAGATGTCTACCCTAGAAAAGAAAAAATAACCAATCACTGGTATCTGTGTCCACTTTCAGAAACTATAAAAAGAGCAAATTAAATCCAAATTAATCTTGAGAAAAGATAACATAAAGATAAAAACAGAAATTAATAAGATATAGTTGAGGGGAAAAAACTCAAGAAAACAAAAAGCTAGTTCTTGAAAAGACCAATATGCTGAAATCAGGAAACTTCTAGCCAGAGTAATCAAGCAAGAGAGAGAGAGAGAGAGAAGAGAGAGAGAGAGAGAGAGAGAGAGAGAGAGAGAGAGAGAGAGAGAGAGAAATTATCAATATCAGAAAACAGAAAAATAATATCACTACAGATTAAACATATTTCGAAAGAATAATACTGTAATTTTATGTCAGTAAATTGAACAACTTAGAAGAAATGTAAAATCCCTTGAAAGATTCTAACTACCAAAGCTCACTCAACAAGTTGAAAAACTGAAAAGTTCACTTTCTTTGGAAAAAAATTGAAGAAGTAGTTAAAAAAACTTTCCACCAAGAAAAGTCCACACCCAGATGGTATCACTGACAAATTCTATTAAACATTTATGGCATAAGTAGTATCTATTGTAAACAAAATCTTCCAGAACATTGAAGAGGAAAATATTTTCCAACTCATTCTATGAATGTAGCATTATTACCCTGATACCAAAATGAGACAGATGTTGGAAGGAGAGAAACAGATCAATAAGTCTCATGAGTAGATGCAAAAATTCTAAATAAAACTGAAGAAAATAAAATCCAACAACATAAAGAAGAAGAGTATGCTATGGCCAAATTAAATGTATTATAAGAGTGAGTGCAAAACTGGCTCAATATTCAAAAATAAATTCATATAATTTGCTCTGTGAACAGACTAAAAAATAAAAAATTATGATCATCTCAAATGGTGCAGAAAAATTATTTGTCAAAATCCAAACCCATTCCTGATTTAAAAAAAAAAAACTCTCTCAGCAAATAAGGAATTAAAGTCCCTTAACCTGATTGGAACATATAAAAGAAAGAAAGAAAAACCCTACAATTAATATTATATTTAATGGAGAAACTCTGCATTTTTCCCCTTATGATAAAAAAAGGTGAGGATATTTTACTCCCATTCATATCAAATTATACTAGAGCTTCTGATACAATATGGCCAGTACAAATTACCAGTGCAATATGACAAGTAAAAGAAATAAAGGTATATAGATTGGAAGGAAGAAGAAAAACTATGTTTATTTTCATATAACACAGTTATCTATGTAGAAAATACTCTTAAATATACACAAAGGCAACTGGAAAAAAATTAGAGAACTTAAATTAAGCAAGGTCACAGGATACAAGGTCAATTGTATTTCCACATGCCAGCAATAAAATTTCAGAAATTGAAAACCTTATTGTCTTTTTACAATACCGTCAAAACAATGAAAATTTAGGACTACATTTGACAAAATATGTGCAAGATATATGTACTGAAAATTACCCAACACTACTTAGAGCTAAGTAAAGAGACCTAAACATATGGAGAGATATACCATATCCATGGATTGGAAGTTTATGGATTGTTACAATGCCTTAATATAAGAACTATCTATTTCGTCCTCTTCAGTTCTATAGATTCAATGTAGTCCCAAATAAAATATTGGAAACTTTTCTGTTGGAACTGACAAGTTCATTCTAAATATAGTATGACAAGGCCAAGAACCTAAAATAGCTAAAACAACTTTGAAAAAAGAAAAATAAAATTTGCACAACTATACTACTTGACTTTAGGATTTTTTTTTGTAAAATTAAATAAACAAGACAGTGTGATATACACATAAAGGTGGAAAAATAGGTAAGTGGAACATATAAAGTCTAAACATACGTGGCCAATTGATTTTCAACAAATATACCAAGGTAGTTTAGTGAGGGAAGATATTCTTTTTAGTACTACATGAAAAAATTAACTCAAGTGAATCACAGATCTAAAATTAGATAACTCGAAGGAAAAAACATAGGCAAAAAAAAAATCTCTGTAACCATAAGCTATAGACATTTCTTAGATATGGCACCAAAAGCACAACCTGTAAAAGAAAAATATTGAGTAGACTGGACTTTTTTTTCCAAAATTAAAAATAACTTTGCTCTTCAAAAGTTAATACGAAGAGAACTAAAAGACAAGTCACAGACTGGAAGAATATATTCCTAAGCTACATATGATGAAGAATTTGTATCCAGGACACAAAAAGAACTCGTAAAGCTCAGATTTGGTAAGAAATAAATTCATAGATTCCACAGGCTGCTGGACTACCCTGACATTTGAATTATCAATCTTTCCAGATCTTTTATATTAAAACTTAAGGAATTACTCAGTAAAGAAAGAGATACGACCATTGGAACTGAGATATCTGTGAGAATTCAAGGCATTGTTGGAGTCTACTAAACCCCCAGATGCTTCTGAAATTAAACGGTGGCTCCCTTCTGGGAAAGCACTCATCATTTCCGTCATGTTTCATCCTTCATTGTTGCTCCTTAGCAACCAAAGTTAGAATTCGACACAGCCTTTAGTATAAAATGAGTGGTGGGAGGGAAGCCTTGGCTAGAGATTTAAGAGAAACCCTAAAAATTCCTTAAAATAGGGAAACTTCTTTTCCAGTGGATAAATTTCTTGAGTAGTCTGCCAAGATGGGTAAAATCCATTTTGGATACGGCTCAACAATGATATGGATATATTCACCAATGAACCTAGTTCGAAAACCAGCCTGCTGTGTTCTAAGAGCTTGCTATTCTGGCTAACATAACCTAGAAGTAACTGTGGCCCAAAAGAAATGGAACCAAAAGACCTTAATGAAAAGAGAAGGAATCCAAAGATTCAGGAGATGTAGCCCCTTCACATAGCCCCCAAACTTTAACCTTGTCATGAGTGGCAGATGAGTGAAGTAGGTAGGTAACAAGGTTTTCAAAAAGCACTTAATGACTTTACTCAAGTTAAAGAGAAATGCTGCTGGATAGACCTCCTCTTCTAATGAAGACCTTGATCTTGGTGGTAGCAGAACTAACAAGGGGCCAAGCCCTGTTAACAGCAATTTATCATCAAAGGTCAAGCTGACACAGTCTTGTCATCAGTCTAGGGAGGGCACACCATACAGAGATTGCTGGCTATAGCTTGGTCCTCCAGAAATTAAATCACTAGGCAAGCTACTCAGTGTTATTTCAAATAACTAAAAATTCTCAGATGTGTTAAAACTAGGAATCTGACTTGTATGAAGAAGTCTGAGCTTTTTATTGACCTGATTTAGTTTGCAAATCTTGACTCCCTTAAAGGACATATCTGGAACACAGACTTCTCTCCCAGCCATTCCCAAAAGAAACTGTGGCCATTTGCCTGGCCTGACACTAATCCTCAGGAATTCAAAATGCCATGGGGCTTGGTCAGTCTGAGTGGGGACTTACAGTGACTTACTAATAAATGAAGCTCTATCCCAAGATGCAAATCTTGCCAGGCCCAATGGAAACTGGACCCTTTTCAAAAATACTTCACTTTTCTGCTGAGTGTTTAATTGGTCTTAGCAAGTAGCAGAATGCTAATTGGTTTCTCTTGGCCAAGTTTCATGCGATCCATATAGTTGACACTACCTGAAATTTATTTACCTGAAATTACCTTGATTATATTGACTAGTTCTGGGTCTTTTCAAACTAGACTAGGTATGTTGCTGAAAGGCAAGCACCTTGTCTATCTTATTTCCTATCACATTTCCAGAGTCTGAAATTGTATTTAAAATATCTAGTGGACCCTCAAATCTTTATAGAGTAAATTATGATAGGGTCAGGAAAACATCACAGAGCAATCCTCCCAATAAATAAAGTGACTCAAGAACAAAATTGCACCCTGCAAGAATCAGATATTAAGGCCACAGAGACTTGAAACCCACCTGCTATGTCCTAATTCCCGTCACGTCTCCACTCAGCTCCCCAGTTTGGTGTAAAACGTTAATGGGATTTGGAGAATAGGTATCTTAAGACTTAATTAAAGAGTGAGTCCAATGACAAGGGCTTTTCCAGATATGGTCTCCCTCCAGCTCCTATCACTTGGAAATAAGCTATCGATCCAAGAGTGCATTTTTCTCCATTTTGATGAACAGGAAAGCAATTTGATTTCAATTGACAGGATTAGTAGTCTACCTTCAGAGGGGCAGCATTGCTATTTTCAGTGATTCTGGGAAAGAGCTGCAGACCCAGGGTTGCCTGGGTTTCGAATCCTGCTCTGTTACTTACTAGCTGTGTGACCTTAGGCAAATAATATGCTTAACTATCTGTGCTTTCGTTTCCTCATGTGTAAAACAGAAAACAGTACCTACCTCAAAGCATTATTACAAATGAAATGAGTTAATATTGTAAAGTGCTTGGAAGAGTGTTGTACACACATTTATGAATGCTAGTCAGCTCCAGTTATTAACTGCTATTTTTGCAGCTCTAGAGTGTAATCAAGTCAGCGTGGCACTTGATTAACTCACCATTCCTAGGATGCCATGCTGGTCCACCACAGCTGATATCCCAGCTATGGAATGTAGCTAGCATACCAACCTTCACTTGTCCCCAGAACTATAACCATGTAACTCCTACTGACTATGGTCTCTTTTCCTCGAGGCTTCCTGGCTTTCTCCTCTGGGCCCTTGAACCTTCTGGCACCAACAGTGTGACCTCCAAGCCCTAGACTTGCAAGCCTTTCCTGCCACAGACAAGTAGAGGGAAAAGAGGAGGGCCCCAAACTTGGGGACCACTTTAGGAGTGAAGGGCAAGCCATCACTATCAGACTAGTGACTGTGCCTCAGACAGCAGGGACAGACTAGGTAGAGTTCCCAGGCTTCCAGAGGAGAACAGAAGGTATTTCTGCATTCTGAGCTAGGTCCATCTGGGGTGTGCTATTGGATTCAATGGCTTTAACCTTTCTCCAACCCCAATTTATGAATTTCCAGGGAGATCTTTGTGATTAGAAAAAAGCACCCAAGTGGTCCTCCTATGCCTCCTCCTCAAGCATCCCAGCCTGTATCCAGATGCACAGCCAACGCTGGTCCTGTTCCCACCAATCTGGGCGGAAATCTGGCTCAGTTATCCTCCATCTTCTGTTCTTACAAACTCTCCTATCATTTCCTTCTAGGGGGAGAAACAGCCTCAGGGAAGAGGATATGGAGAACTTAGGCATCTTTGCTAAAGTTCTGGGATGGCATATATATCCATCCACCAGTGTCCAAGTGTAATTGTTTCCAAATGTCCAAAGTTGAAAACCTGGGGTAAATACCCTAATCCATAGTATATCACAGAGAACACTGCTAACAACCCTATCATGAGAGGGTCCCAACGTAGTCCAAGGTATCCTAAAGACTGAGTGTTAAGGGACAGAAGCCTGAGGTACATGAGTAAATTGCAACTCAGTCTCTTAGAGGACAAAGAAGGTACGGTAGAACTCAAAGTATGGAAGCAACTGCTTGGAAGAGCAATAGAAAAGAAAGAACCTGATAAAGCAGGAAGATTGCTAAACTCCTATCACTCAAGGGAACTTGGACAATCATGACCTCCATCACGTTGACCAAGAGGACAACTGAAGGCTTGAAGAAACATGGACTTCCCACAGAATGCAAACACGCAGGCCTACAGGAATACCCAGCGCCCTCTGGTGTCAGGAGGCTGGAACTTCTGCTTCTTCTAGTCTTTCCGGATCTTTCTGTCCTGTTGCTCAGATGAAAGATGAGATGTCTTTGGGGCTGGGGTTGTGGCTCAATGGAGTGCTCGCCTAGCACGTGCAAAGCCCTGGGTTCTATCCTCAGCACCACATAAAAATAAGGAAAATAAATGTATTGTGTCCAACTACAACTAAAAAATAAATATTAAAAAAAAGCAAGATGAGCTGTCCTTTTTATGGAGCTAATAAAAGGCCCCCCAGAGTTAGCAGCTTCTTAGAAATGATAAGATATTTGAAAAATAGCTACTAAAAATGTGCACAGCTTTAGAGAACACATGGTCCATTGAGGCAGGCTCAGACTCTCAGATACCAGCAAGTACAAGTCCCCCCAAAGACAGCAAGCATCCCAAGACCTCTACTTCTTTAGAAAAGAGCACATCCTTTTAGTTACTAGCACTTTTAAATTTTCAGAAAGAACTCAAGTAACAACTTTCTAATAGACACAGCAATGAGACAAGTTTATGCAGCAGGAAAGAAACGAAGTCCTTTATCAAATTTGAGTAACTCAGAAATCCATTTGCATGTTTCACCGACACAATTTTATTAAAATTATACATAGATCTCATACTTAAAAAAAAAAAACTTCCTTTTTTTTTTCCTGGTATCAAAATAGTTACATTTTTAAAATACCTTGAAAAACTTTAATACAATTATTTCATTATATATTAAATACTCTTCTAAAATATCAATCATCTCTCTTTCATCCCTCCTAGAATCTTGCTTTATTATTATGATCACTTTTTTTTTCTCTCTTTTTCAACAACTTTAACACTTATCCCAGAGAAGCACTCAAAGGAAACAATTTTCCTTGGAAGTTCACTATTTCAAAATGGAAAGGAGAAGGAAAAACCACTGACAAGATTTGACCTGACACAGAGGATTCTTTGTAACACAGTTCCTCAGGCCCTGGAATTTTATTTTTTAAGGAAATACCAGTTCTTGCATGGACACGGTAATGTTAGCCCAACAGCATCCTCTAGTGGCCAGACCACATCAAAGCAACCAGCCATACAGTAGGGCATTTGGATAGGAGGTGCTGGAAGTTGTTATGGCAACTTTAAAAAAAAAATGAAGAATTCCTTTTTCAGAGATCACAAGACAACTGGATTCCTAAAAGCCCACTCTGAACACGGGCTGCCTACAGATGCTCAGTGCAAAGTCCCAAGAAAACCAGTTTCATGCAATACCGAAATATTCCATCAGAAGCTAGATTCTGGTAAAGTTTTTTTCCGACCTAAAGAAAGAGTGTGGTATTTCACCTTTTGCAAGGTGCCATAAGAAGTCTGATCCCCAAGAATGCTTCTCTGGGCGGTGCCAGTGGCATTGGTTCTCGGGGGCCTGGTGGCTTTGCGAGGGAGGTGGAGAGAGCTGGGCGCCGATCGGACGTCCCTCTCGAGGTAGCTGCCCAGGCCCCTGGCCAGGCTGTCCTGCATCCTCAGGGCAGGAGAAGGGCTCTGCATCTGCTTGTCCACAGCAGGGCTCAGCCTGCCACTCCCGTGGGAGACTGGGGGTAGCGGTGGGGAGCCCCCAGTCCTATCAATCTTCCTATTTCCTTTCTTCCAAAACATAGACCTCAGGAGGGTGAATGTGCCCTGCGGGAGTCTGTCTTTCTCAGAGGACCTTTCCTCCCCAGTGGCTCTCATCTTGGGCAAGGTGCCTTGGCCACTGTCCTTACTGTTCCTAAACAATCCTACAGAGGGAGAGGGTGGGCTGCTCTGGCTTCTCACCTGGCCACTTCCCTTCCAGTTCATGCTCTTCTGGCCCTCTGTGCGGGACACTTTCTCATTGTTAACTGAGGGCGTCACAGTGAGGGGCAGATCAAACTTTTTGGGAAGCCTGATATCCTGGCTTGCATTTTCCTTTGGTGTCCTGGCTGTGTTGAGACCATCGGAGAATCCAGGGGCAGGATGGTGGTTGGGGTGGCCCGAGGGACAAGGCGCCTCAGCTAGTCCTCTCCCACTGGCTCGGCCACTGTCTTCACCTTTAGCAGAAAGGGTGACGTTTGACCTTGGTGACGCTGACTTCTCTTCCCCGCCAGCAGCGCCCGTCAGCAGCGGCACGATGGACTGGCTGGTGGATCGGGGTCTTCGTCTGGACTCCAAGTACTCCACCAGCTCGACAGACGGACCGGGGCGTTTCTCCTTGGGGCCCAGGGACCAGCGGAGAGGCATGGTCTTGAAGGGCCCCTGCTTGGCTCGAGAAGGGGTGGGCACCTTCATGCTGATGCTTCTGCCAGGAACACCTCGAACCAAAGAGCTGGACTCCAGTCCACCTGAAAGAGACACCAAGACCATGAGTGCCCAAATAACCCTCCAGCTGCAAAAGGGGGCGGACTGCAAAGACATTCACCTGGCAGACATGGAACACCTCTGAAGCCCCAGGTGCTGGACAGGGCACTAGGGAGACAGCAGTGAGCAAGACACACAGGGTTCCTCCCCTCAGGGAAGGCCAGTGGCTTCATGCATGGGTCCATGGAATCCATCCACACCTTTGAAGCCACAGAGAAAGCCAGAACCAAAGAAGGTACAGCTGTCAATTTGCAGGTGATTACTTCCAGGACCTTCTGCAAAACCTACAGATGCTCAATCCCTTCTACGAAACAGCACAGTATTTTGGTATTTGCATATAACCCAGGAACATCCTCCTGTATACTTTAAATCATCTCTAGATTACTTATAATATCTAATACAATGTAAATGTGATATAAATACTCTATCATTTAGGGAGTCATAATAAGAAAAAATCATCTGTACATGATCTGTTCAATAGAGACAAAAAAAAATTTTTTTTTTGATACCGGGGATTGAACCCAGGGGTGCTTAACCATTGAGCCCCAGCCCCAGCCCTAGACAGGGTCTCACTGAGTTGCTTAGGGTCTCACTAAGTTGTTAAGGCTCACTTTAAACTTTCGATCCTCCTGCCACAGTCTCCTGAGCCACAGGGATTACAGGCATGCGTCACCACACCCAACTAGAGACAAATTTTTTAAAAAGTTATTTTCAATCCACAGCTGATTGAATCTACTGACTGAGTGAAACCCAGTAATCTGGAGGTCCAGCTGCACCATGTCCCTGGCAGAAGAGGGTCCTGATAAAGTACAGTCTTAGAGGCAACCAGCACTAAGATTTAACATCTTTTCCATCCATCTTCAAATGCACCCATGAAACAGAAATGCTCAGCATATGTCTCTGCCTTTTCAGTTCAAATCAGGTACTTGTACCTTTCAACTTCAAGAATCTCAGATATCCCACTCTGGGCTAAAAAGGATTTTTTTTTTTAATCTGTGTTTAATTTTATCAGCACTGTGTTGTATTTTGCAATATCTGTATATAGCTGTGAAGACATTTTTGAAGCAATGTTAAGTAAGAAATAGTCTTTAAAAGCCAGCATAATCCAACTTGCAAAAATATACATAGGTGCTTATGTATTACACGTGCATGTAAAAAACATATCAAGCAAGGATAAAGAAACAGACACTGCAAATAACCAGGTGAGGGGCTGGGGATGTGGCTCAAGCCGTAGCGCGCTCGCCTGGCATGCGTGCGGCCCGGGTTCGATCCTCAGCACCACATACCAACAAAGATGTTGTGTCCGCCGAGAACTAAAAAATAAATATTAAAAATTCTCTCTCTCTCTCTCTCCCTCTCTCTCTCTCACACACTCTCTCTTTAAAAAAATAAATAAATAAATAAAATTTTAAAAAAATAACAAGGTGAGGAGGAGCTTCAGGGTGCTGTGGATAACTGATTGTCTTCTTTATTCTTTCCTAAATACCAGCATTTCTACAGGGAACATATATAGAACCAACATAACCAACCATATTTTTTCTTAAGAAATCCCCAGTCATCCGTCACTGTACCGTCAAAACGTCTTGATTTACATGATGCCTGCAATCGCTGAGAAAGAAATCAAGTGAAACACAAAATCCACATGGCACAAGGAGAGTCAAGTGCATTGAGAAAAGGTTGTCAGTCAAGCCTTTCACCCACAGCCGGCCACCACCAATGTGCAGCTTCACCATGGATGATGGTGTTACAGACTAAAGGTTTGAGTCCCTCCAAAAAAAAATTCACATGTGGAAACCCTATGCCACAAGGTGATGATATAAGAACGTGGGGCCTTCAGGAGGTGATTAGATGACGAAAGGAGGGTCCTTGGAATAGCAACCTTAAAGAAAAGATAAGAAAGAGCTAGCTGGGCTTGATGGTGCACACCTGAAATTCCAGCAACTCGGGAGGCTGAGGCAGGAGGATCACAAGTTTCAGGCCAGCCTCAGCAACTGAGCAAAACCTTGTCTCAAAATAAAAAGGGCTGGGGGTATAGCTCAGTGGTAAAAGTGCCCCTGGGTTCACCTCTATACCAAAAAAGAAAAAAAAATTAAAAAAAGGAAAAGAAAAAGATAAGAAAGAGCTAGCCTGCAATCTTAGCAACTTGGGAGATGGAAATTAGAGAATTGCAAGTAGGAGGCCATCCTAGGCAATTTAGTAAGATCCTGTCTTAAAATTAAAAAAAAAAAAAAAAAAAAAAAGACTGGGGATAGTTTAAGTTTAGTAGTACAGCACCCTTGGGTTCAACCCCCAGTACCACAAAGGGTAAAAAGGAAAGAGCTAATTAGATCTCTTTCTGCCGGATCTAGTCTGCCGGATCTAGATATGACAAGAAGTCAACCGCAAATTGGAAGAGGCCCTCACCAGAACTGACCAGGTTGGTACCTGATCTCAAGACTTCCAGACTCCAGAACCACAAGGAATAAATTTCTGTTGCTGTTAAGCCCCAGCCTATGGTGTACTGATAGAGCAGCCCAAATGGACTCAACAGAGAACATCTCTAAATTAAGCAAACACGCACCGTGGCCACAAAAAGCCCCCCTCTCCGCCCATCGGTAGCCCAACTAGCGTGTCAACTCAGTGTGCTTCATGGGGAGGGTCCTGTCACCGAGTAGTCGGTCCTACAGTTCTGCCACACCTTGTTCCTGGAATCTGTCTCTGCATCCATGTTTGGATGTTTTCACATGCACGCACCTGAGACTTACAGGGGCACAGGTAACAGCTCAGAGGGAACCACAGGGTCACGGTGAATACGGGTGGAGGAAGCCAACTGCCCACCGACCTCGCAGCCCAAAACGAAATGATCAGAGAGCCATAGGGCGCGGAGGCCCACGCCTGTAATCCCGGCTACGAGGGAGACTGAGGCGGGAGGATTGCAAGTTCAAAGCCAGCCCCAGCAACTTAGAGAGGCCCTAAGTGAGTTGGTGAGACCCTGTCTCAAAATTTAAAAAAAAAAAAAAAATGAAAAAGACTGGGGATATCGCTCAGCAGTCAAGCGCCCCTGAGTTCAATCCCTGATTACCAAAAAAGAAAACAGAAAAAAAAAGAAATGGCTGGAGAAACGGAAGAAGAAGAAGCTCATTACTAAACCCAGGAGGAGCTAGAATGCACCTCAGAGGTTTCCCCTAGGAGTCTTACCTGTCGGGTTTTTCTTAGACCATTTTTGATAGATTTTGGGAAAAAAAAAAAGCAAAAGCATTTCTTTAACATTAGCCAAGAATAGACATGATTTCACCCCCAAATACTTTGTCATTTCAGTTTGGATTGACCTTGGTGCTCCATCATGAAATTCCCAGACCTCCAGAAAGATTAAAAAAAAAAAAAAAATCCTGTTGTGGAGCCCGAGATGTAGGATGTGAACTTTCTTTTTTTTTTTTCCCCTCTTCCATAGCCGTGGGAAGAGTAGAAAGGGGAGCTTTGTGAGAGGACACAGCTGCGACTCTCCGCCTTTCACAATGTGAGAACATCGCCTGGAGCCCTGGCAGGTGGCTAGGGGACTTGGCAGCTGCCCTAAATAGCTGTCCTTCCCTTCTTCTGGTATGAAAGGGCCCCAGGCCAGGGCTGCCCTACATGGCTCGGGGACCAAGGGAGCCCGAGGAATCTGCCTACAGATTCGCTTCTCCTCTTCCAGCCGGTAAAGGAGCACCCCACCTTGGTTTCAGTTCCATTCTATTTATTGTACTATCATAACAGGATCTGGGCAGCACAGGGAGGGATGGGAACGAGACAGGACCCACGCTGGGGCGGGCTCCCACTTCTTAGCTGGGGTGGGCGCGTGTCCTGAAGTCCCCTGGGGAGATGGGCCTTCTGGAGGCTGGCAGCTAGAGGGAGGGAGGGTGCTCTGGGAAACCTGAGCCCTGACTCTCACCCACTCCACCCCATCCCCTCCCCAAGCCTGTGGATTTGGTTATTGCCAGCCTGTCTGGCCTGAGAATCAGGCAAGTCTTAAGTCTTAAGCTGCTTTAAGGATATAAACAGTTCAATCTTCCTGAAGGTTATAGAAGCTCCATTGTCTACAGACTGAGCTCCCTGGGGCCCCTCAGAGCCCCATGCACACAGAGGGTGTGGGAGCAGAGGACGGCACAGGCTGAACCCCCCCACGGCAGCTCTGGAGCTGTCAAAGGCTGCCCCTGTCTGTGTGTGGTCACCTGGATTCCTCCGTGACTCTCCACCCTTGGCCTGCCAAGTGAGGCAGCAGCCTGAGCTCACATTATCTGTTATGAGGGGGGCCTGGGGGAACCTCCTCTCTCCATCCTTAGCCCACGCGGACGACAGGTCAAATGCTTTCAGTCTCTCTAAAGACTCCCACTGTGCCTCCTCCATCCATCCAGTGATGCATTCAAAAAACATCTCAGGAGCGCTTACTGTGTGCCAGGGATGGCTCTCAGTACTGGGGATACTGCCGAGGAGAAAGAAAAAGATGAGGTTCCTGTCCTTAGAGGGTTGGACAGAAAGCAAAAATGTGTGACTTAAAGTAGTGTCGTGGGAAGTGCTGCAGTGGAGAATGAGGCAGGGTAACAAGGGTGGCGAGTGGGTGAGGAGTGAGATTGGAGGAGAGACCTAAAAGAAGGGAGGAGGAGACACATGGAGATCTGGGAAAAGAGGATCCAGGCAGAGGGAGCAGTGAGTGCAAAGGCCCTGAAGCAGAGGCAAGCTCAGTGGGTCAGGGAAGCAGCATAGAGTCAAGCATGGCTGGAAGTAGAACCAAAAGGGCACCCATTACGGATCCCTAACTTCTTCTCCCCTACGCCCACCCTGAACTGGGGGTTAAGCCCAGGGCACTCTATCACCAAACTACATCCCCAGTCCTTTTTATTTTTTAATTTTGAGACAGGGTCTTTCTAAGTTGCTGAGGCTGACCTCAAATTCTTTTAGCTCCAGTCTATATTTGGAGATATCACTGTCTCTGGCTTTGGTGTCAAAAACAATTATAGGATGGTTGTGGGGATGCTCACCTGTAATCCCAGCAGCTCAGGAGGCTGAGGCAGGAGGATCACAAGTTCAAAGACAGCCTCAGCAAAATCAGGGTGCTGAGCAACTCAGTGAGACCCTGTCTCTAAATAAAATACAAAATAGGGCTGGGGATGTGGCTCAGCGGTTGAGCGCCCCTGAGTTAAAAAAAAAAAAAAAATCTACAGGAACTCTCTGTCACTAATTTGTTGGTTTTTATGTTATTTGTGATCTTTACAATTTCCTCCCAAGTTCCTTTTCATTTATGCATGGAAGTTGGAGTGCAACCCAGGGCAAATCTAACCCTAAACTTCCTTCCACTCCTGTAAAAGGTAGGATGGAGTTACACAGATTAAGCGGAGATGTCTCTGTCACAAAAATCGAGCCACCAGGACGGGCAAGGTGGTGCACACTTATAATCCCAGTGGCTCGGGAGGCTGAGGCAGGAGGATGGAAAGTTCAAAGCCAGCCTCAGCCACTTAGAGAGGCCCTAAGTAAGTCAGCAAGACCCTGTCTCTAAATATAATTCAAAAGAAGGTCAGGCTCAGTGGTTGAGCACCTCTGGGTTCAATCCCTGGTTCTAAAAAAAAAAAAAAAAAAAATTGAGCCACCAGTATGAGGCTGGAAGGAGAAAAACCAGCTGGCAGGCCACCAGCCTTTGGGAGCCAAGTTCCTGCCCCTTCCAACACTCCAAGAATCTCTGCCATCCCAAAGAGGGCGGGGCAGAGCCCTGTGGGACAGAAACAGAAAACAGCACCACATATGCACAGCGTTCAGCAATCAGAGACCCAGAAAAATCAGAACCCAGTTAGAAGAGGCTGCTCATGAAATAAGCCACGGGAGGAACCAGACACAACTGAAAACAACCGATGAACTTCAATCTGATTCAAGTAGGGAACACCAGGGACGGGAAAACGTGACCTTCCAGATTTAAAAATTCAATCAATGAAGGGGTGCAGGATCACCCCCGTGCTTCCGATGAATGACCAGAAAGACAAGAAAAAAGAAAGATCTCACAGTGCAAGAGCCAAATGACAAAGAAGTAGCACAGAAAGAGCAGGAGAATGAGAAGATGGATCCAGAAGACCCAACAGGCAAACCGAGGCATCTGAAATGCAGGAGAGATGATAACTTCAAAAAAAAAAAAATGTCCCCAAATAAAGGTTGAGTCTGTAGAAGGAAAGGCATCCTCGGGTCTAGATAGGGCTGGTACACAAAAACACAACCCAGGCGTATGCTCCTAGAATTTCTGAACTCCAGGGTCAAAGAGAAACTCTTTCCAGCCAGAAAGGACAAGTGACACATGAAAGAGAACAGCTTGTGTTTCTCACCTGCCACCCTGGGGCCAGGGAGACTGTGGGAAAACAGCTACAGAGGCCTTCAAGAAAAGCACCGCATGTGGCTGGTCAGGAAATACCTGGGGCTATGCAAAGAGGGCTCTGACCAAGCACTAAGGAAGCAGGACCAAGACCTCAAGACAGAGGGTGATGAAGGGAAAACCCACCATGTACGGTGGATCCATGCACCATCCACCCTCCATGGGGAAGGCCCATGGTCTGGGACTAGCACCTCAAGCTGAGTCAGGGTGGTTCCGGCAGGAATGCTGGTTAACAGTGTGGAACAGAGGGCACTATTTCATGAAAACCTGGGGAGTCCAAGGGGACTTGTTCCCTCAAACAGACCAGAGGGAACACAAAAAAACATTTCCAAGGGAAAAGAAGGATAATAGAAGTATTATATCTGCTCACCTTATTGGGGCGGGGAGACAAGGCAGAGATGAGATTGAATGCCATTGAATTGCAGGAAAATGTGGCTAATTATAAATATTGAGAAAGCAGCACATTACAAGGTGGGGAAAGTCAGGCAGAACTTCCAAATCAGCAAGGGGAGGAGGGATCAAACAGCAACATGATCCAATCAACCAAAATAAGAGAAAGAAAAAATGAAAAAAAAAAAAAAAATCAAAAAATTTTTAAATTAATTGAATGAAATAAAAATTTGCAGTTGTTACACTGAGTAGGTACGGTTATAAGACAGACGCTGGGGCTGGGGTGCAGCTCAGTGGCAGAGCATTTACCTAGCACGTGTGAAGCCCTGGGTTCCATCCCCAGCACTACAAGGAAACACTCAAGCAAGGAAACAAGACGGACTCTGAATTGTTGACATCAAACAAATCAAAAAGTCCAACAACATATCACTGACCAGGAAGTACTTTAAACTAATTCAGAAAGGAAAGTTCACAAAGTAAGAGCAAAGGATTGCCACCCAGGATGACCCATCCTGAACAAAGTAGAATTTAATGTCAAAAACATTAAGCAGGAAAAGGAGCAACAATATAATGCTCAAAAGCATAATTTGTATATAAGAAAAAAGACACAACAGTCACAAACTTGTCGATACCTAATAATGAAGCAGCTAATGATCTAAGGCAAAAAAAATTATTAAGAATTCAAGAAGTACACGATTAAAAATACAGGAAGGTTTCAATGTATCCCCTGACAGGCCGTCTTAGAGAAGGCTGAATCTAAAGACACAGAGGAACTAAATAAATGATCAACTCGCCTAATTTCACAGTTAGGATACAAAGCTCACATTCCTCAAGTAGACGACGCACGTTGTTTTATATGTACTTTGAACGTTGACAAAATACTAATCGTGGACTGGATCGCAAAGAGGGAACAACTTTTGAAAACCACGTTCTTGGATCATAATTACAAAATAAAGAATTACACCAAATTACAAAATAAAGAATAAAAAAGTGACTAAACAATCCTAAACACTTGAAACTCTCAGATCAAGTCTAGATCAAAGAGGAAATGAAATGCTACCTGAAAAGAGCTGAAAGAGGGAAAAACCCAAACCTTTGAGGCCCAGTAAAAGCCACAGAGAAAATCAGGGAGACCTAAACCACAGGGTCCCTTGATAGGGGACTTCTGGGAAGGACCCCTGTGTCACATGGTCATGTGTTCCTAATAATTACAAAAGTAAGATGTTGTTACATTCCAGTGCCTGTAGAGCATCTCCCATCTCTGCCCTGATGAAGGGACAGCGACACAAAACTCAGATCCATTCAGTTCCGTTCAAATGCCTTCTTTTTTATAATATTCCACAGCAAGAGCTCCTGGAAAAACGACAATCCCAGACGATTTCTCTATGGAGGACTGCTGGCACGTGGCAGGGGCAACTGTTTCCTGAACAGGACCATTTCTGGGCATTGCAGGACACTCAGTATCCTCCCCCACCCCCAGGACTCAAGGCCAGGCATTGCCCCTACTAATTTTGACAGTTTAAAAAAAAAAAAAATCTCTTCCAATTTGGCACAGCCGTGCATGCCTGGAGACTCTGCTAACTCAGGAGACTGAGGTAGGAGGATCACTTGAGTCCGTGAGTTCAAGTCCAGCCTGGACAACACAGTGAGACCCTATTTCAAAAAGAAAAAAAAAAAAAGTCTCTCCCATGCATCTCCAAATCCACGTGGATGGAGAGTGGAGGTAGTGCCAATCCCTGTCGGAAACCTCTGCGCTAGATATTTTGGTCTTGCCCAGGTTGGGTATTAATAACAAGAGAAAAAAGACTAGATTTTTTTTTAATGTTTATTTTTTAGTTTTCGGTGGACACAACATCTTTGTTGGTATGTGGTGCTGAGGATCGAACCCGGGCCGCACGCATGCCAGGTGAGCGCGCTACCGCTTGAGCCACATCCCCAGCCCAAGACTAGATTTTTTTTAAAAAATCATTTTGAGGACTCAAAACAGGTTTCAAATCTGTCACTATCTTATTCAAAGCCCCAAAGGGAAAGCTTCTATTGGAAGCAAACCTTTTGCAGTGTCGAAAACCCTAATTCAAAAGTGATGTCTGAGAGCCTCGGAGCCAGACTGGCATCCAAGGGGAACAGGGTCATTTTTCTAGGGGTGAGCTTGTTACTTTCCCTTCAGGGTCTCAGCTTTCTGTCATTTCATCTCTCCCAAGGACTTGGAGGCTAACTTGGGTCATGGAACTAAAATGCCTACAGGAGGCTGCAGGACAGTGACCGTCCCTCCACTAGCCCTGTCTATGTCGCTAGGGCTGTGCCCCACATTGCAGGGGTGGGCCAACCTTTGTCATTGCTTCCTTATGGGGAGGGTGTCACATGCATTTATCCTTGGAGGCAATGAGAAAGGACCCCAGGCATCACGCTTCCACAGAGCTGAGATGACTTAAGTGCTGACAGCGAAGAGCACCTCTCTAGTGTTCCAGACACTACTACCCCCAGTGTGCAATCACAAAAACACCAAGGGAATAGAAATGCCCAGACAGGGCAAGCC
This sequence comes from Ictidomys tridecemlineatus, assembly GCF_052094955.1. Lineage (NCBI taxonomy): Eukaryota > Metazoa > Chordata > Mammalia > Rodentia > Sciuridae > Ictidomys > Ictidomys tridecemlineatus. The sequence continues at coordinate 53,733,809 of NC_135479.1, read as the reverse complement.
TCAGAAGGGGACTCTGAGGAACTCAGACAAATCCAGAGTGTGTGGGCATGCTCCTAGCAGGGGTAGTGAGAGGCGGGCAGCCAGAATGCCAAATACTGAGGAATACATTAACTAGCTATGACACATGCACCATGACGAACCAGAGGGTTGGATTCAATGATTACCTTGTTGCTTGAAGACTCTATCATATCTATTCACTCATAAATAATGTAACAGGAGCCTGGTACATGCCAGGAACTGTGTTGAGTACTTGACACAGTGGTAACATAAAGTAGAAAGAAACAAGTAGCAAGAAAACACTAGGTCCCAGTGATTCCACTCCTAGGTATACACCCAACAGAAATGCAGACATATATGCACCAAAAGACATGAATAACCAGCAACTCAGGAGGCTGAGGCATGAGGATTGCAAGTCTGAAGCCAGCCTCAACAACTTAGCCACTTACCAACACCTTCTCTCAAAATTAAAATAAATAAATAAAAAGAGTTGGGGATGTAGCTCAGTGGTAAAGCAACCTGGGTTCAATCCTCAGTACCAAAAGGTTTAAAAAAAAAAAAAACAGGCATGAACAAATATAGTCATAGCAGGCTAAGTATCTTAAGTATCCCTTATCCAAAATGTCTGGGACCAGAAGATTTTCAGATGTTGAATTTTTTCAGATTTTGAAATATATGTGGATATATAATGAGATATCTTGGGGATAGGACCCAAGTGTAACATGAAATTCTTTTGTATATCATATATATCTCATGCACACAACCCAAAGGAAATTGTATGTAACATTTTAAATAATTCTGTGCATGAAACAGTTTCATGGTGTGGAATTTTCCACTTGGGGCATCAGTTAGCACTCCAGAAGTTTCAGATTTTGGAACACTTCAGATTTCAAATTTCCAGTTTAGGCAGGCTGTCGTGTTCGTACTTGCTCCAATCTGAAAACAACCCCAAAATTGAATCGCGATAGAATAAATAAATGTGGCCTATTGTTACAATGTGGGAAATTTGGATGCAACAGTGCCATCTACCAAGAAGCAGACACTTTGTGCTCAGATAGTCCATTAAGGAGGTGCCACAGAAAAACATGCATGTGATTTTGGAGAAGCCATGAATATCTCAAAAATCCACACATCTGTAATAACTCAAGGTTCTTCTCTTAACAATCAGGTCGTATTTCTCCAGGTCCCAACAGCAGGCTAGCTTCTGTGGAGCTTCCAGCCCCTCGGTGAACCTACAGGAGGAGGTGGTTCTTCTACCTCGCCCTCCGCACTCTTTTTCCACATCCCTGTCTTTGCTCTTTTATTGACAACAGTCAACAGACTCTTCCCCTCATACATACAGAGAAACTTCTGTGCAGAAAACTATGTATCTCCGAGTTGTTTTTAGTTACAGATAGAATAAACGAAAAATTATTGATATACCTAACATACAAACCTTACAAATAAAAATGTTACACAAAAGGAGCCATTTCTGCAAAATTTTAAATGCAGGTAAAAACTGATCTATGGTGTCAGATGCCAGAATAAAGGCTTACCTCCATGGAAGCAGGAAATGGTAATGACAGAGAGAGAGCCGGGGGAGGAGGGTTCTAGAATTTTCCATTTCTTAACCTGGCACATACCTATGCTCATTTTATAATAATTCATCAGAGGTACACTTGTGATTAGTGTATGAGTGTATGTCACTATGTATGTATGTATGTATGTGTGTGCGTGTGTGTGTGTGTGTGTGTGTGTATATATATATGGTATACATGTTATGATTATATAATAGGTAAAAATATACAAGCATATGCTGTTTATATAGTACTGTATACTCATCACAAGTGTATATTTATTTATTTATTTATTTTAAAGAGAGAGTGAGAGAGGAGAGAGAGAGAGAGAGAGAGAGAGAGAGAGAGAGAGAGAGAGAGAATTTTTAATATTTATTTTTTAGTTCTCGGCGGACACAACATCTTTGTTGGTATGTGGTGCTGAGGATTGAACCCGGGCCGCACGCATGCCAGGCGAGCGCGCTACTGCTTGAGCCACATCCCCAGCCCCACAAGTGTATATTTAATATTTCCATTGTGATCTCTATATATTATGTTTCTATTGAAATTTTATATAAAAACCTAAATTAAGAGATGATAGGAAGTAAGAAAACTAAAAATGTAACGTGACCACTTTAGGGCCCAAGGAGCGCAGAGGTTGAAGAAACACACGCACGTGCACACACAGACACATGAACACACACACACACATGGACACAAAGTTCCGAATGACTTTGTTTCTGTAAAGATCCCCTTGCTGTCCTGCACTAGGAGTCTAGACTACATGGCCTGAATGCTGACATGCTCTGTTACTTCCCACCTGGCAAAGAAAACAAACAGAAACCACAGTCAGCCCCCTGCTCTGCTGCAACTGGCCCCTTGATCACACTGTGGGATGGCCCATGCTGACTGTCACTTCCAGGACCCCAGGCTCTTCTCCACCCATTGCGGCCAGGCTTCCATTCCCTCCAACCCACAGCAGATGCTCTCAGTGCATCACAGGGGACCCTCCATCCTGATGGCCACTTGCCCATCCTCACACTACCCAGCCTCCCAAAAGTATTAGGCACAGCCACTTCCTTTGGCAAGAGTCCGTATTCCGCACTTGGGAGCCATACTTCCCTGGCTAGCTTCCCATGTGGCTCGCTGCTCCATCTTGGTTTTCTCTGCTGACCTCTCCACCTTTGCTTGACCCTGAGAGGGGGCAGAACTCCCAGGCTAGGTCTTTAGTCTCCACTCCTTTCTACCTCTGCTATTTCTCAAGAAGAGCTCAGCACACCGTGTGGCTTTCCATTCCATCCATTTGCTGATGACTCTCAAATACTCATCTCCATTCCCTAGCTATTACATTGATGTGGATGTCTTCTAGGAATCTAAAAATCACCCTGCCAAGAACTGGACTGCCCTCCAGAATTGACTCTATTCCTACCCAACTCATTCCCATCTCATGGGCTACGTGACTATTCACCAAATTATTTATCTTCAAGAGCCTCATTATATCTTGAAGAGCCACCCTGAATCATTCTCTTAGATCCTGCATCCAGCCTCCATGAATCCTGCCAGCCCTGTCTTCAAGACAGAGCCACAGCGTGGCCCTCCCTTCCCTAACAGCAGTCCAAGCCACCGTTTTCTCACAAAAGCCTCTTAACCGACCTCTTCCTTCCTTCCAATCTCGCCCCTCTTCCATGGATTCTTCACACAGCAGCACAGTAGACTTTTAACACTATAAATCAGACCAATTTCTTCCCTGCGGAAAACTCTCCAATTCACTGCTTTTGGAATCAGGTCCAACAGGTTTGTCGTAATCGGCTCCGGTCCACCTTCAGTCCCTCCCAATTCCTCATTCACTCTGCTGGGACCACCGCTCTGCTTTCTTCTGCCCCGCACAACACCCCACGCTCGCTCCCAAAGCACACTCCCAGAATTCCACGTGAGTCACCCTCTCTGACTCGAAGTCACGGTCTCAGAAAGGTCTTCCCCACTCACCCTAGGGAACAGGATTCTGCATCTCTTTCACTTTTGCCTCCATATCTTGTTTCTTGATTATTTATGGTTTGTTCTTATCTCTGCTTAACATCACTTTGCCATCTTAGTTACTGTCCCCAGGTGGGACAGTAAGTTCCATGGGAGCAGAGCAAGAATGTAGAGCCATCTCTACATTCCACAGGGAACTAGTTTCGGGACTCCCTGACGATACTGAAATCCTTGAATGTTTATAAAATGGTGAAGAATTTTAATGAAATCCTTGAATGCTCAAACCCTTGTAAAATAGTGAAGAATTTGCATGTAACCTATATACATCCTCCCAAGTACTTATATCATCTCTAGATTATCAAGCCTAATACAGTGTAAAAGCTATAGAAGTAATTGCAGTATGTTTTCTTGGGAACAACGACAAGATAAAAGGCTGTACATGTTTGGTATAAGCATAATTTTTTCCCCAAAGATTTTCAGTCCATGGTTGGTTGAATCGACTAATATGCATCCTGGAGAAACGGAGGGTCACCGTATTATGGATGGAGGATCATGGAGGGAAGGGGAGAGGCAGACAAAGGCAGGTCGTTGTCAAATGAACAAAGAAGTGAAAGTGTTGATGAAAATATTCATCAGAGCAGTTGCAATAAAATTTTTTTCTCGACGTAAAAAAAAAAAGAGATGAATAAAACTCTTATTATAACATTGTCTACTCGAGGCCATGTCGACCCTGTCATAAAGAGAAGGGACAATGGTTGTGACATAAAATGAAAAGAAAGCCAGCAAAATTGAGCCCACATACCCTTTTCCTGGTGGCAGAGGCTGTTTGGGAGGACAGGAGAGTCAGGCACCTGAGCCAGGGACGGGCAGGGGGCAGAACTCCAGGACAAAAGGCTTCCCCTCGTGCTGTGGCCATTGTTGCTCCCGAGCCTCAGGAGCCAGTGGTCAGACAAGGAGGAGCTGGTGGAGCCTGTGGAGGAAGCACAGACATGTGGAGGCTGGACCCAAAGCCTCCCTTCAGGGCTCAGGGGGAGCTTGCTATGCCCAGATTCCCATTCCTACCACTCAGCCCTGGAACCACGGTCCCAGAGCAGAGCTGCAGATAGAAAAGTGAATGACCAGAGGGGAAACCGGTGATTGGGTATCCATGTGACCAAGTTTAGAGAGAGGAATTTGGTGGCAGAAAGCAAAGTACAGATGAGGAGGTCATTCAGTTGGTAGAGCTCTTGCCTGGTATGCCCAAAGCCCTAGGTTTGATCACTAGCACCAAAAAAAGAAAAGAAAAATGTACTGATGAGTAATGAAATAAATACTTGCATTTTATCCCCAGGACCCACAGCTCCAGTTCCTACAGGTCAACATATAATAATAGCTACACTATAGGAGCATACCCCAACCTCAGGGAAACCAAATCTTTTATAATGGACATGAAGAATGCCTATCTACCCTTTGATCTCAGGAGACATTATTATGCTGAAAAGTATGAAAATCTTTTGTTATCTCTTGTTATGCTAAGTGTTTATTCTTCTTTGAATGTCTACCTTCTACAAATAGAAGGAAGACTTGCATTAGAGTTTACACAGACATGCTGAGGGCCCTTGGTTTTCTATGGTCATTTTCCAATAATTTTTAGAAAATCAGATTACTTTTTTTTTTTTTTTTAATTTAAGTGTTCTCTTGAAACAAAGATAAGGATGGCCACTTTGCAAAGTGGAACAGGTCACATAAAAAGGTCAGCTTTGGCACTTTTCCCCCCCTAGACTCTCAAGCAAGTTTAAGGCTAACAAATGAATTGTTGGGGTGCCATTGAGCAGCTACATTTTCTAGAAAGGCCCTGCACCGCTTTTAACAGCTCTTCCCTTTCTAAGGGTTAATCCGGTTTACATGGCATCAGTTTAATTTAATCTGGCTTGACATGACCAAGATTAGGAAAAATGGAATCACATACCCCCAAGTATCACAAGTCCTGCATACAAGCCAGGTGTGGTGGTGCACGCCTATAATCCCAGAGGATCAGGAGGCTGAGGCAGGAACACGATTAGCGCAATAAGCAACTTCAGTGGACTGTGTCTCTAAATAAATAAAAATGGGAGGGCGTGGTGAATGCCTCTGAGTTCAATCCAATACCAAAAAAAAAAAAAAAAAAGCTAACCCTGCATAGGCCTATACTTACTCCATTTGTCAAGATTGATTTGGAATAGATCCTGCATACAAATACTTACTCTTTCCCCCTATCTTGATTTACAATATATCTATTCCACATCTTGACAAATGGGTTATTGGCCTATGGGGTTCAGACTCTTTTTTTTTTTTTTAACTAAGGATTGAACCCAGAGGCATTATACCACTGTTGAGCTATATCCTCAACTCTTTTTAGTCTTATTTTGAATCATTAAATTGTGGGAAGCTGGCCTCAAACATGTGATCCTCCAGCCTTAGCCTCCTAAGTCTCTGGGATTACATACATGTTTCATGACATCTGGCTCTGGGACTCAAATTTTTATAGCAGCTGCCTATCTTCCTGGTCCTCGATACTCAACTAAACACCTTCATAATTCTTACAGTGACATCCCAAATGCCTTCTTCTAACAAGCAGCTGTACCCACCTCTCATGGAGCTGCTGGCGGACCAGGGAGGGATGCTGTTTCGCTTCTGATAAAACAGGATGTAAGCCCCTCGGGTATTGACCTCATCTTCTCGAAGGGGTTCCACCATGCTGTCATCGTAACTGTACCACTGGCCATCCAGAGAGTTCCGGCAATAGGCTGCAAAGGTCCAAACCCCAAGTCTCAATTATCAGGGCCCCAAAGGGCAGGAGGACATTTTCCACTGGCATAGCTGAAAAACGGACATGCTTATAACAGAATGAGAAAAAGAGTCACGTGGGGCAAGAAACGAATTCTGTGGAATCAGAAAAGATCAGTAGGTCATACTTCTCAATTCTTAATCATAAAGAGCACTTCTCAGCCTTAGCTGAATCCTTATGCTGCAGCTCTCCCTCAGGCAAAATCTCCCATAAAAGGGAGCCCCATATTATGTAGCCACACAATATAGTCTATGTTCACCCCATTTCTTCCAAAAAATTTCAAAGTGCACATCTGTAATTAAATATGCAATAAGTGGAAATAAGAATCACAGTTGGGACTTTGGTCAATGTCTTTTCTACAAGAACTAGAATCAAACATTTCAGGAAAGATAAATGATTCTCCCCACCTCTCAAGTGACCAAAAATATCCCTCTTCTTGCACTTTCTATTTCAGTGAACAATAACAAAACCCACTGATCGGGACTTTAGCAAGCTTTTTCTGTAAAGGACTAGATAAGCAAATAGTTCCAGTTTTGCAGGTCACATAGAGCCACTATACTCTCTGCCACATATTCTTGCTCTTCTTTTTTTTCCACCCATAGAGTTATAAAACTTGTAGGTTAGACAAACACCGGCCCTGCACAGAATATGAACCACGGCCTAAAATTTACTAACCTCTGCACCCATCTGGACCAGGCAGCTCGGAATTCATCTTTGTTCTTCTTTTCTCTTCCCACAAGACCCAGTCCAAAAGTCATTCTTACTAATTCTACTTCCAAAACATGTCTGGAACACTCTGTCAATATCCAGTCAATACTGTTGTGCACCTGAGCCCCAGAAACATCCTCCTAAATGTAATTTCAACTTTTAGTCTCATTGGGATCTGCTGTCTACTCATTCTCTCTAGAGCTGAGCAACTATTTCCATTTGTACACTAGGTTATGCTCTTACTTCTCGACTTAAAACCTTTAAATGGCTTCTGTGACATTGTAAGGATGTTTGCTCCTTGGAATTATAAAAGTTATAGTGTCTTTTTCTATACTAACTGACAGCTCCTGCGTAGCTTTAAGATGGGACCAGTCACCAGAAAGATCAAGGCAGGATTTGTAGGTTGGGACTTTAAGCCAATAGACAAAAAAAAAAAAAAAAAAAAAAAAATCAAAGATCAGAAATACACCCAAACATAAAAATGCAATATCTGATAGCATTGCAAGGAATTAAGTGGACTTTTCAATTAGTGATAGTCTTGGTACAAATTGGTATCTTCTGGGGGTTAGGGAAAAAAGTGGATCTCTCTCTCTCTTTCTCCAGAGCATCATGGAACTCCAAAGAGGAGATTTAAATGTAAAAAATCTAAAACTCTAAAATTGCTAGTAGAAAACACAAGATAAATACTTTTTAATCTTAGAGTGAAAGAAAGGGGTTTTTCATGAATGACTCAAAATTCAAATGTCACAAAAGAAACAATTTATAAGTAGGCTACCTAGAAAAACTACCATAAAAACCTTCTGCATGGCAATATGACCACTGGAAGAGTCAACTGGCAGAAGCTGGGGACTGTTGCACCAATCGGTCTGAAAACAACCAAAGGAAATGCACAGAAAGTTCACAGAAAAGAAGCCACGAGGATCCTTAGACAGATGAAAACAGTCTCAAGCTCACTCTCACACTCACAGGGAGGTATCACTTCCCTCTCTAGAATGGCAAAAATCCAAAGGTTTTATAGTACATTTTACTGGAGGGTTATAAGGAAAGAAGCATTCTCTTACTGCTGAGAGGAGTGTAAAAGTCCTACAACATTTACAACATGTGCAGGGAAATTTGATAGTATTTGTCAAAAATGCAGATCCAGTGCTTGCCTGGCATACACCAGGCCCTGCGTGGGACACCCAGCACCCCACAAAACAAATGCAAACAAAACCACACTGACCAAGCTACCCAATTCTGAGAATTGGTCCTGCCTACAAACTTGTACCTGTAGGAAATGATCTATCTGAAGGATTAGGACAACAATATAGGTAATAGCAAAAGAATGAACCAGTCCAAAGTCCATCAACAGGATACTTAACATAATTCACACACCTATTTGGCAAAATTTATAGAAGAAGACACGGAAACTTTCTGTAAATCTATAAAGATTTCCAAGACAGATTTTAAGAGAGGATTTTTTTAAAAAAAAAGTCAGGTATAAAACAGAAAAATACTACTTTTACTTAACTTAGGGGATGGAGCGGAAATACAGAAAAGGCATACACTTAAGTATCTATGACCATAGACCCACAATTGTTTGCATTTATGTAAAGAAAGCATGAAGAATAGAGAAGAAATTATTAAAAGTAGTTACCCTTGACAGAGGAGGGGGCAGAGAAGGGACAAAGATGGGATCCAGACTTTTCACCGCCCACCCTTTTAGGCTATGTGAACTCTGAAGCCTAGGAACACTGACCCACCACTGTCCCACACATTGAAAATGAAAACGAAGGCATTGTGGATTTCTGAAAATGTCCATTTCTGACATGTAGTGAAATGACCAGACTTCCGGAAAGCAGAAAGGAACAAAGCCACGATGTCAAAAGACACTGGGAGAGAGAGTGACAGCTCAGATTTTGAGAGCCCAGCACACAGATGGAGTGGCAGACTCCACCAGCCGGGCTAAGGGAGTTCAACCCAGATGAGAGTTGCTGCAGAGGAGAGGCAGGAAGGGAGCCTGCACCAGTAGGCAGCAGCCCCAGAGGCTCAGAACGATGGGTCTTGGGTTCTACCAAAGGCTGGGTGAGGTAGAGGCCAAAAACAAAAACCAGGATGCTCCAACAAAGAAACAGGACAAGAAGTTAAATCATGACAGCCATTTAAAAAAAAAAAATGCAGGATCAGGGGTTGAGACTCAGTGGTAAAGCACTTGCTGCCTTGCACTGTGAGGTTCAATCCTCAGCACCACCTCAAAATAAATAAATCAAGATATTGTGTCTATCTACAACTAAAACATATTTTTTTAAAAAATGCAAGAATGTGGTTTCTCCCAGAGTCCATCAAAAAGAGACAAGGAGATGGAAGAGTGACATGAGAGTGTTCCTAGTGTTGCTGTAACAAATCAGCCTATGCTCGGTTCCTTATGACAACACAGATTTATTACTGTGGAGTCCAGGAAGACAAAAGTCCAAAACAGGTCTCGCTGGTCTAAAATCGAGGTGTTAGCAGGGCTGCCATCCTCCCAGTGGCTCTCAGGGAGAATGAGCTTCCTCATTTTTTTAAGCTTCTCAAGGCTGCCCGCATTGCCTGGCTTCTGGCTCCTTCCACCTTCAAAGCCACTGATGGCCAGTTGAGGTGGAGTCTCATCGGCATCAAAGACCATTCTACCTTCACCTTTCACATTTAAAGGATGCTATGATTACATTTGGTACAACAGGTATCTAGGTGCATCTCTTTACCTTGAGGTCAGCTGATCAACCATCTTATCTCCGCCCTTGCCAGGTAAAATAGCATATTCACAGGTTCTAAGCCTTAGGACATGGACGTATTTGGGACATCATTATTCTGCCTACCACAGATGGGGAATGTCCACACACACATGAAGTAATACAATGCACAGAGTTATTTGTTGAGCACAGGTTGAGCATTACTACTCCAAAAATCTGAAATCCACAAATGCTCCAAAAATCCAAAAATTTGTAAGTGTTGACAAGTGGAAAATTCCACACCTGACTTCATGTCATGGGTCACCAGCCAAAGGCAGGCAAACTAAAAATATTGTATAAAATTACCTTCAGAATATGCATGTAAGATATATATGAAACATAAATGAATTTTGTGTTTACACATGGGTTCTCCCCTCAAGATATCTCATTACAAAAATGCAAATATTCCAAAATCTAAAAAAAAATTCCAAAGCAATTCTAGTCGGAAGCATTTCAGATAAGGGATACTCAACTATATGATAGTGAAAGTTTTGGAACAACCAAAATGTCCATGAATAGAAGATTGGTGAAATGAAACTATGGTACGTGCATACCATGAAATACTAAGCAATCGTTTAAAACCAAGAATGGCCTAAGTATACCAATATGGAAATATCTTGAAGATACATTACTAAATGAAAAAAGCCAGGAACAGAATTACATACACCATGTGTTTAAAAGAGAATAGTGGGAAATGAGCTCAGGACTGTGTATCTGCTTATTTCCTCTGGAAGGACACAGAAAACCAATAAAAGTGGTTTGAAGTCCAATGGACAAGGGTCAAGGTTAACAGCAACACTGTTTGTTGTGTGGGTTTTTTGGGGTTTTTTTAAACATCATTAGATTTTTTAAGCCACATGATCTCACTCATGTGGAATCTAAAAAAGTTGACCTCCTAGAATAGAATATATATCTCTGGTTACCAGAGACTGGAGGAGGAGGGCTGGGGAAAGGGTGATCAGTGGGTTTCAAGTCATAGTTAGGGGTAAGAAGTTTGGCACTCTGTTGGGCAGTTAGGGTGACTAGAGGTAATGACACTGTACTGTAATTTTCAAAAAAAAAAAAAAAAAAAAAACTACAAAAAAAAAGATTTTGACTGTTTTCATCCAAAGAAACGTTGAACGTTTGAGGAGATAGATATGCTTTCCTTGATTTGAACACACAATATAACACATATATATATTTCAAAACATCCCATGGTATACCCTAAAAATATGTAAATTTTCTGTGTTAATTTCCTTATCTTAATTTTTAAAAATGAACACAAGGAAATTTCTAGAGCTGAAGATCAGTGCCCAGCAGAAAGGAATGAAATCACCCACACGACGGTCAGCCTGCAAAAATCCAGAGCACTGGTGATAAAGAACCTGAGAGCTTCCAGGAAGAAAAAAAAAAAATAGATCCCAGATAAAGGAACAGAAATGAAACTGGCCTGACCCATTCTGACACGGAGACCTCCATTCCATTCTCATGATGCACCCCTGACCAAAGATGGACAACGACCATCCATCTAGAATTCTATGTCCAACCAGGGTGTCAATCAAGGGTGGGAATAAAGGCACTTTCTGACATGCAGGGACTCAAAATATATGCTCCCATCATCCTCTTAGGAAGTTGCTAGAAGGTGTGCTTCCCCGAAAATGAAGACAGTGGTGCTCATCACAGTATCCTCTGCAGTTTGGAGATTATTCATGTTAGACATCACTCGTCTCTGCAGGCCAGAAACCATGGAGACGGAAGCTGAGTGGCTCAGGGCTCTGCCATTTAAGCAGCAGCGTGGGATCATCAGAAAGAAGATCCTCAAGATGGTCCAGATGAGAGCCCCTGGCCCAGACCCCACCTGGGATTGCACTGCTGCAGACAATCCCCTGCTTCCACTCCTTGCCAGCCCCCTCTTCCTGTGGAATCTTCTCCCCCTGGATTTAATATAAGCAGATTTCCCCCCGCCCCAGGAAAATGGTAGCATATGGTGTAAGCAAAAAGACCCTAAGACACTCTGCAGAAACCGGGTCCCTTATCACCAGCTCAAAATTGCAGATTTTCTTCCCCTTTAACGCTCACCCCAGGAAAGGATCTGGATTTTGCATTTGACGAGACAGTTTTCTGGGCACACACAGACCAACCCTTCCCATTCCTGCATTCCCCCCGATTTTACACCAATGTTCTTAATTTATGCTGGAGATACCGCACGAGTTTATACAAAAGAAGCCAGCCCAGGCAGCCTGTTAAATGACAAGCCCCAAGTTCCAGTTGTCCTTATTTTCATCACTAATGTGTGCACGGGGACTAATTCATCTATGAGGCTCACTGTTAAAAAAAAAAAAAAAAATCTGAGGTTAATACAGCAAGAAAGATGTCTCCCCAGATAAAGACGGATGGCCAAGAATTTCTGTTGAGCTATTTTTAGCCTTGAGAAGGGAGACTGGAGAAGTAGCTGGACAGAATGGTGCTTCAGGCTATGAGGATGGCAAGTCTCTCATCTAGGGAAGGACAGCTATGGGAGAATAGGAAGGTACTGGACAGCAATACAGGAGCAGTACGGTGTCCACTTTAACCTTCAGTATGACCAGCTCAGCTCCACCCTCCAACCCTCCTCTTTGTCCACTCCTGTGCCCCCTGACCTGTTAACTCCATTCTCATTTCTCTCTCCCCAAGGGCATCTATACTGTCCTCCATGGCAGAGAGCACATCCTAACCTCTCAGATCATACAGATCAGCCTCCACTAAGATCCACACAATGGACCCTCAATTGCTGCTGCTACCACTAGTTCTCTGCAGGCTTCCTGTGGTCACTGAGATATTTTCAAGGGACAAAAGTAAGGAATGACACAAGCAAGAACAGTAATGAGTCATGATGCTCTCTAAAAACTTTCACAGGGAAGACTGTGAACGACTGAGAGAGTCTCCTGGTAATTTGTTTCTGTTTCTCAATTCATCTGCTGCTCCCAGTTTCTCCAGATGAACAGAAAGAAAACTTACTGCCACAGAATCAAAAGAGATGAGATCTGATAAGATTTCTTGGGTTAAATCGCAGATGAGGTTAAGCATCATTCTCTAAGGTTCCAATAATGATCCTCCTATGTTTGACATGCCTGAAAATTTAGGCCGTAACTCACTTTTTTATCTCAACCATGAACCTAACTCCACATCAGCTCGACGGGTGGGACCAGGCACCCCCCTCTCTTGCACACATTCTGGTGTGCAGGAGGGAAGGAGTCAGCCAGGCCGAGTGCCCAGTCAGCATCCAAGGAGTGCCGATTCTTTTGAGGCTCAGGCCACAGCCAAGACACACAGCCATGGTCACCCTGTACAAGAGGCATAGCAAGGCTCACCTGTGTAATGCCCACCTTGCAGACTGCCGTGGTGGTTGCAGACCGCGTACAAGTCGTACAGGAAGTCCAGGGGGTAGCTGGTGGGCAGGCAGGCCGGCTGCTTCCAGGAGGGCCAGGGGCCTGGCACTGGCTTGGAACTGGTGCTCCTCTGGGCCACATGGGGAGCCATGTTGAGTCCAGAGAGCGGGAACCTCACCAGCGTGGAAAGCTTGTTTCTTCTCTCCCCCACCTGGCAGAACCTCTTGAGGTGGATGATGAGGATATCAGGCAGGGTCCACAGACTCAGCTTCACCATGCCCCGCTGGAGGACTTTGCAATGGGGGCACTTCCACGCGTCGTCCTGGGCCAGCTGGAAAGGAAGCCACCAGGAGCATGAGGCCTTCGCCAACGCAAGGCGGCCAGCCCCCTTCCCAGCCAGGGGGTGCCCTCCGGGGCGGGACCTGCTCCTCCTTGGTGTAGAACTGAAAACATTCATCCAGGGTACAGCTGGGCTGCTGGTGGGTCTGCTGCTGCCTCCAGACGCTCTCCGCATCCTGCACCCGCTCCTCCTGGAGGCTCCCAAACAGGCTGCACGGAAGGAGGGGACACCGGAGGTGCTCAGCGCTGCAGCCCCCCTCTCTCCTCCTGGACTGGTCTGATCTGTCTCTCCTCGCGGCAAACCCAGTGGGCAGCATCACCAGGTGAGGTCACAGTTCCCAGGACCTCTGCACACTTCCGACCTTGTGCTCACCCTCTCGTACAGGAATCGACTGTCTCCCCCATCAGCTCCTAAAGGAACCAAGCCTCGGGCTCATGCCCCTAACACAATGACTTGTGCCTGGTAAGGGATCAGTAAATACTTGGACTGATAATGTCCTCTTTCAAAGTAAGACTGATGTTTGATAATAAAGAACCTAAACTGGAGGCAGACAGCCTGGGTTCCAATCCCAGCTCTGTCTCATACGAGCTGTATGACCTTAAGCAATGGCTTAACCTCTCTGTGCCTCAGTTTCAACCCAAGAAATGCAGAGTAGAGCACTTACTGCCTCATAGTACCCCACACAGGAGGTCATGAAGATTAAATAAAGTGCTGAGAGCAGTGACTGGCACAGGTGAGAGCTATCTGAGCATGTGCTTCTCCTAGCTCCACCATCATGATGACCATTTCTATCACGACCATTTATACAAGGATGTGTGCACATGGCCCTCTGGTGGCACCGGGGGACACTGGGTCCATGGAAGATGTGAGGGTGCAGGCGGGCCATCTCAGCTCTGGGGAGGTCAGTTCTGTTGACTCACCACTCCTTCGCAGAACTGTCCCACTCCACGGCCAGCTTGACGTGTGGGGGCCCTCCCAGCTTCCTGAGGTGCAAGGCCCTACGGAGGGAACAAGGAACCTGTCAGAAAACAGAGGTCTTCCCACAGCTCCACTGGGCTCCACAGCCTGCCTCCAAATGCAGAAACCCCAAGATGATCAAACCCAGGCAAGCCAGTGACGGGGTTGCTGAGTCTGCTGGCCTAGTCCTAACCCTACCTCTGAACGTTCTCCCCCCGAGTGGGTCGCAGGGGTTTTTGAATACTACGAGGGCACAGACCAACTGTCCCACCACAGCCCCGGCCACCTTCTCAGTGTCTTCACAAGGCAGTTCCACAGGAACATCCCAGACAAATATGCAATACTGATGAAGACCCCAGAGACCTTCTGACTTTCCTACACCACAATGCAGAAGGGGCACCCTCAAGCCCACCCACCCGACCTCAAAAAGTCTCACTCCCAATGTAGAGAAAGTCTGAGTCAACCTACAGCTCCTCCCAACTGCTGGGCCTCAGCCTATTCTAGAAAAGACTGGTTTGGTTTAACAGAGAAGAGAAGGGATCAGAAAGAAGTGTGTGTGTGTGTGTGGCGGGGGGGGGGGGGGGGGGGGGGGTTGGTTTGCTCCAAGATCCATGAGGACAGACGCAAGGGGTGGAGAAGTCCACACCCAAAAGACTGTTGAGAATTTGTAGCCAGACAAAAGAGGGAAACACAGATGAGTCCTAAACTGTCACCAAGATGACTCAATAGAAGTTTCCGAGGGCAGAATCGTCCCAGGGTAGACTCAAGGCGCCTTCCTGCATGACTGAGAACAGGTGGAGCCAGGATCAAGGTGTGGCTGGGAGCAGCTCTCCTGGTGCAGTGAGTCCTCCTTGGTTCAGAGGACATAACACTGGGGAGCTCTCCGTCTAAGCCCCTTTCTTAGAACCCCAAACTCCCCGTTTCTACCGTGAGGAAGGGCTGCAATTGGGAAGCTCTGCCTTGATGGTGGGGGAGTGATTTCACTCTGGGGTAACAAAATTGAAAGTCCAAGTTGGATTCCTGTCTAACTCACATCCGTTGGGCCACAGAAGGGGCAGAGGGATGGCTGGCTGGCCCAATGTTTGCTCTTAGCATGGAAAGAATCATTGGTTGGACAGCTTCATCCCCTCTCATTACAGCCCTGATTCAGACAGGGAAAAGGACATTATTTGATACACAAGGAGAGAGATGCTACGGCAAGCCTAGTGGGTACATAAACATCTCTACCCAGAAGGAGCTCAGAGTCCACCGGGGGAAGCACGCACAGAGATCAATGCAATACACCCACCATGTACGTGGGGTCTCAGAAGAAGCACTTGGCTTCTCTGGAGGGCAGGCAAGGGGCATTAGCCAGGTGAGAAGTTGAGAAGAAGAGTTCAGATTGGCAAACATTTAATGTCTATGAGATGTTTAAGTAGAACAAGCAGGTGTGGCATCTAAAAGAAAAATCTAGGCTGACGCCTTCGGCCTACAGAGAGGTGATAGATCCAAGAGCAGGGTCATCCAGGAATGGAACACAGAGGGAGAAAGCAGAGAGCCAAAGGTAAAACATGGAGGCACAATACTTAAAGTCCCAGAGAGGGAGAGGAATACCTCAAGAAGACCAAAAAAAAAAAAAAAAAAAATCTAGGAGATAAATGTCTATGTGGTATATTCATTCAATGGTATATATTCAGCCTTGAAAAGGAAATTCAGACACATGCAACAATGTGAAAGAACCTTGAAGATATCATACTAAGTAGCCTAAGCCAAATACAAAAGGAATAAACACTGCACAATTGTAAATATATGAGGTATCTAGAGTAATAAAATTCATGAGGAAAAAACTAGAATTGTAGTTGCTAGAAGATAAAGAGAAGGGAAAACTGGGGGAAGCTTAATGGCTACAGAGTTTCAGTTTGGAAGGATGAAAAAATTCTGGAAATGGTGTCAATGGCTGTACAACAATGTACAAGTACATGGCAATGTAATGCCACGGAGCAGCACACTTAAAACTGGTTAAAATGAATGCATTTTATGTCATGTATATTTCATCACAATTTTTTTTTAAAGGAAGAAATTTCTAGAACCAGAAGGAATAGGCAGGGTCAGGCAGGCTAAGATGGGCTGAATGGAGGTCCTGGGAAAGGGGCAAGAGATGGAGACAGCAAGTGCTTGGTAGAGCTGTGCTGGCAGGTTGGGGTCAGAGGGGTGGAACCAGGTGGCAGTGAGATTGGGTGAGTGGCAGGTGTGGGCCAGGAACAGGTGTGCACCCGGGCTCTAGGGCCTCTCAAACCACCTATTGCAAAAGACCAGTTGGCTGGCTTGTTTCCAAACCACACAGAACACTACTTTGATCAAAAATAATAAAAACGTAACTTGGGTACAAGGTCCATTCTTTTTAAAAAAAAAAAAAAATTACTACATGCATCGTTATCTTACATCACGCTATCTGACTGCTTGGACATTTCTCAATGTCTCCTCTCAAGCTCTTATCATGGACCTGGGACAATCAGCCTGTAGGCTGGCACTGGCCTGCTGAACGGATTTTAAGGAACATAGTTCTCTGAGCACCAAGAAGAGAGCCTTCTGCCCAGTGCTGCCCAAACAAGCCCTGATGGACATGTATCCTGCTTCCCTCTCTCTCTAGAGCACCCACCAGCCCAGGGATGTAGATGGTATCTAAGTCCCCAAATCTTCCAGACTGCCCCAACCTACTTCTAGTAAAGGGAGATAATTTTTTTAAATAATAGAACTTGTACCCAAATTACATTTTTTGTTATTTGTGATCAAAGTAGTATTCTGTAATGGTTAGGAAACCAACCAACCGACTGGTCTTTCGTCATATGGAGTTTGAGACACCCTAGGAAAGAGCACACCTGTACACCTGTCCACATCAGGAAATCCTTAGGGTCTATGAGAAAATGAGCAAAAATGGGGGTGACCCACACAGAGAGCAAAATCACCCCTTAGGTAACGCACTGGCCCTTGTGGACGGCCCTGCCAAGGCTACGCACGGTGACGGGCTGTAGAGGGGGACATGGGGAGAATCAGGAAGTCACAGGCATGGCAGACACAGCCACACTGGCTTTGTCCTCTGCCCTACTTCACAGCTTTTCAGAGTTTCGGGCCAATGTTTGGGTGTCAGCCTTTCACCCACTCTAGGGGGACCCAACAGCTGGATTCAGTAGCGCAACCTCTTTGAATAAATGTGGGCATTTAGTTAGACCAATCTGGATTCCAACTTGGGCTTGCCTGTTAACTAGATGTGTGAATGTAAGCAAGTTAACTAATCTCTGAAAAGTTCAGCATCCCACCACCTTTGAAGTGGCCATAATAATATTTCTCTGGCCATAAGGGGTCAAAGAGCAGAAATTCTCTAAGGACCCAACGAGGCTGAGGATGAAGAGGGAAGAGATCAAGAATGGCTAGTACTGTGAGTGATTTTATGAATGCATTTGTTTTCTTACTGATTCTTTTATTAAAACATTTGTTTTCTTACCAAACCTTCAGCTTCCTTACCTGTCAACTGCCCAGTGACAGAGCGGCCGACTGTCCTGTGGGGATAAGTAACTACAGGCCAGAGAAAGTCCCACAACCCGGATGGAGAACAGAGACCCCAGGTTCTGTTGAGACAAAAGGAGAGGAGAGGGGTCATCAAATGGTCCTTGTGTTATATGAAAAAAAAAAAATGTTCAACATCTCTAGCAATTAGAGAAATGCAAATCAAAGCCACTGTAGTAAATGTTGGCGAGGATGTGGAGAAAAAGGTACATTCATACGTTGCTGGTGGGACTGCAAATTGGAACAACCATTATGGAAAGCAGGATGGAGATTCCTCAGAAAACTTGGAATGGAACCATCACTTGACCCAGCTATCCTGGGTCAAATGGGTCCTGACACCTCAGTTTGTATCCAAATGACTTAAAATTGGCATACTACAGTGACACAGCCAATTTAATGTTTATAGCAGCCCAACTCACAATAAACTATGGAACCTACCTAGATGCCCTTCAACAAATGAATGGATAAAGAAAATGTGGTACATACACACAATGGAATATTACCCATCCTTAAAAAAGAATGAAATTATGGCATTTGGCAGTATATGGATTTAAATTAGACTCAAGTGGCATAGAAATGACTCAAAACATGTCCATCACTTTTTTCTATAGTTTTTGTTTGTTTGTTTGTTGCAATACTAGGAATTGAACCTGGAATGCTCTGCCCCTGAGCTACATCCCCAGCCCTTTTTGAGACAGAGTCTTGCTACGTTGCCCAGACTGGCTTTCTCAACATCTTCTCTCAGCCTCGGAGTCACTGAAATTACAGGTACAAGCCCCCACACCAGGCATTCTTCAATGTGTTTTGAACATTCCTTTAATAACCAGAATTTAAATTGCCCAGGCTGGCCTTGAACTTGTGATCCTCTGGCTGGCAGGGGGGAGACAGATGTGAGTGGTGGGAATATGAAGCTAAGGGAATAACTCTATAAACGGAGCCCACTGCACTGAACCCCCACATGCTTTCACTTCTAAAAAGCAATTTACCTGCAGCCCTGCCTGGCTTCAGTCGACAGGATATGTTACATTCCTCAGCAAGCTGCCTGTTATCTGCAGGAGAAATGCAGGCCCCAAATAACACTGATCAGAGGAACACCAGTTAAGTTACCATGAAGGTGGGACTCTTGTGAACTTTACACAGACCAGATCCTTATCTACTCAGGTAGATAAGGATAATTCCCCCTAGCCATAAAATGTCCCAATTCAAACTGGTCAACATGGGCCAAAGTGACCTAGAATAGACTTGGCTCTGGGGACTTGAAAGTTTATCATCATCCTACTCTCAGTCAAAAGTCAAGAGATGGACCTGGGAGGAATTGTCTGGAAACTTCCCTGGGACCAATTTCCTACTAAACTGGGGGGCAGGAGAGATGTGCTGTCCATTTTCTCTCTGAGAGGACCCACGCCCTCCCTTGGGAGTGTCCCCTTTTCCTGTCCCTTCTCATGCCTGTTAATCTGAGCAAAATGCCTGAAACCTTTCTGACCTGATGGCAAGAAACAGGTTTTGAAGGGGTGGGACGAGGGGCCTTCATGTTGCTCCTAAAGGGCTGGGTATATTGCTCAGCAGTAAAGTTTCCCTGGGTTCAGTCCCTAGTACAAGAAAATCAAACAAACAAAAACTCAGTACTTAAAACTCAAGAGCTAGCTGGGCGTGGTAGTGTATGCCTGTAATTCCAGCCAGAAGGTTGAAGTAGGAGGACTGCAGATTTAAAGCCAGCCTCAGCAACTTAAGGAAGCCCTAAGTGAGACCCTGTCTCTAATAAAATACAAAAAAAAAAAAAAAGGGCTGGGGATGTGGCTCAGTGGTTAAGCATCCCTGAGTTCAATCCCTGGTACAGGGAAAAAAAAAAAATCCAGAGATACAAAGTTTTCATATATTAAGCAATCATTTTTTAAAATATTTATATTCTTTTAACACAGTAACCTGTTTAATACATGAAACCTTCCTCCAGATATGAATGCAGTGTATTTAAATAACCAGTGTTTAACTGGAGAAGATACTTATACAGGTCAGTAATTTAACCTATTTTATTAAGTAATTACCATCACCACCAATGAAACAATTATTTAGAAACAAGTTAATGCATATTTTACATACCACATGCAAAAGAAATGTTTATATATTTTGTAGACTCTCATCTAAATACACATTTTATCATAGTAAAATTGAATTTGAAGTGAATCCTACAGTCAATGATCTGTTTTGATGATAGATGTTTCTTAAAAATTCAGTGGAGGGGGTGGGGTTGTGGCTCAGCAGTAGAGTGCTCGCCTAGCATGTGTGAGGCCCTGGGTTTGAACCTCAGCACCACATAAGAATAAATAAATAAAACAAAGGTATGTGTCCAACTACAACTAAAAAGTAAATATTTTTTTAAAAAATTCAGTGGAGGAGCTAGGGTTATGGCTCAGTGGTAGAACACTGGGTTCAATCCTCAGCATCACATAAATGTAAAATAAAGATATTGTGCCCACCTAAAACTAAAAATAAATATTTAAAAAAAAATTAAGACTGGGGCTATAGCTCAGTGGTAGAGCACTTGCCTAGCATATGTGAGACACTGGGTTCAACCCACCCATACCGCATAAAAATTAAAAAATAAATAAAATAAAGGTACTGTGTCCATCTCCAACTTTAAAAAAATTTTTTAAAAAAAGAAATTAAAGGGATACGTATAAGGTAGGGAAGGGGCAGGGGGTTAGCAAGGATGGTGGAATGTGATGGACATCATTATCCAGACATGAATTGGTGTGAATATACTTTATATTCCACAAAAGATATGAAAAATTGTGCTCTATATGTGAATAGAATTATCATGCATTCTGCTGTCATTTATTTTTTAAAAAATCAAAAAGAAAGAAAGAAAATTCACTACAATAGTGAATTACATCATGTTTAAAAAAAAAAAAACTCTGAACCCTTGTGCATTGCTGGTGGAAATGTAAAATGGTGCGGTTGCCGTGGAAAACGGTATGGCAGTTTCTGATAACATGGTACTTCCATATCACCAATCACTTCTACCCCTAGGTCCACATCCAAGAGAACTATAAGCAGGGACTCCAACAGATATTTGTACCCCAATGTTTCCAGCAACATTATTCAAGACTGATAAAAAATGGAAACAACCAAGTGTCCATCAACTGAGGGACAAATAAACAAAATGTGGTACATACACACAATGGGATCTCAGCCTTAAGAATAAAGGAATGGGCTGGGATGTAGTTCAGTGGTAGAGTGTATGCTAAGCTGGCTCTGGAGTTAATTCCCAGCACCACAAAAATACAAATAAGTAAAGAAAGAAATCGGTCAATCAATCTACTAACTGCATGTTAGCAACTGATTCCTTAATTAACACCTTCAGCCTGAACTACTTCTAGGGCTGAGGGTGTAATTCAGTGGTAAAGCATTTTCCTAGCATGCCTCAGGCCCTGCATGTCTCCCCAGCACTGCAAAAGGAAAAGGAGGAGGTGGGTGGCTGGGGGGGGGGGGGGGGATTCTGGCATATGCTACAATATGGATGAACCTTGAATACATCATGATCAGTGAAACATGCCAGATACAAAAGGAGAAATATCATAATTCTTAATTATATGGCGTATCCAGAATAGGCAAATTCATAGTTAAAAAAAATAGAATGGTAGAGGGGGGAGGTAGGGGAAACTGGTTTCATGGGTTTAAAGTTTCTGTTAAGAATGATGAAAAATTGGCGTTATAGATAGTAGCGACGGTTACACAACATGGCTAAATGTAATTAATGTACATTTATGAATAGTTAAGATAAATAAATGTCATACATATTTTACCACAATGAATAAAATCTGCACTCAAAGAAATGAAATGTAGTTCTTCACATATCACTGATGCAGCTATAATTGGAAAAAACAATTTTTTTCTTCGAACGCGATGGGAGACATCTATAAACATACTGATGAAATGTAGGTTGAATTTTGACAAGGGAAGAAGAGAAAAGCATTAAAATTCCAGGAAAATCCAGGAGTGGTGGCGCATGCCTGTAATCTCAGCTACTCAGGAGGATTCAGCAACTTGGGGAGACCCTGATTCAAAATTTTAAAAATTTTAAAAAAAATTAAAAGGCCTAGAGATGTAGCTCAGTAGTAAAGCATCCTTAGGTTCAATCTTTAGTACCAAAAAAAAAAAAAAAAAAGTTCCTGAAAAGATGACCAGTAAGCACCTGGGAAAACAGAATGATCCAAAACAGATTCAGAGAATTGAGTGTATTCCTTTGGCTGTGGCAGCTTATATGTACTGGGAGCAATGTCATGGGGACAGGAGGTGAACCAGAACCTAGCTGTAGAGGGTTGCTATGATTTGGATATCATTTGTTTAATGTAATTATTCACCAAGGGACCATTGTCATTGAAGGTATGGTCCATAGGGTGGCACTATTAGGAGCTAATAGAACCTTTGAAAGGTGAAGCCTTGTGAGAGGTCATCGGGTCACTGGGGCATATCTTGGTAGGGACTGTGGGACCTTTGCCCATTCTCTCTTTGCTCTACTTGGACACATGATGATTTTGCTCCTACATACACTTCCACCATGATGTGTGCCATCTGCTGTCCTCGCCAGAACTGAGGCAGTCAGTACCCGTGTCCTTGAACCTCCAAAAACTATGTGCTAAATAAACCTTTTCTCTCTACAAGTCAGATTCACTGGAGTCATGAAATGCTAACTAGTACAAAGGTCTTGAGTGTGAAGTTCAGGGAGTGTGTACATTTGCCTAATCTATAACCACATTCTAGTTGAGCTGTGGTTTCAACAAAGAAAAATCAATGGCTAGAAGCCAGCTGACTTCGGAGGCGGTGGGGATAGATTCAGGGTTGGCCATGGGAGGATATACTTCCTAAGAAGACCATTAATTTCAATCTGGGAAGAAAACATTTTTCTCTGCCACCCCAACTGAGCCTCGCTGTGTGCATGGCAAGACCATCTATCAAGGAGGCACCAACATCTGCATGAAGGCAAGCGATCCTGCCCTCACACAAAGGAGTACTGCTGGCCACACGTGCACGATTTTACAAAGTGACCATAAAAATGTTTCCGCAATAATAACTTTTTTTTCGTAATTCATGCAAATAAATTCTGTCCGGCAAACTGGTCACTTTCATAAGAAATATTTTATTGTCTTCTATTCTTGGCTAAGGGAGATTCATTTTTAGAACCTTCAACAGATGTTCACAATGTTTAATGTCTTCAGTTCACTGTTGAGAATTTTTAATATATTCTCTTCAAATTATTACCATATTGAGCCAATATTTAATATAGTATTAAAAGAATGAGCCAGTGCCGTGGTGCATGTCTGTCATCCCAGTGGCTCAGAAGGCTGAGACAGGAGGATCACAAGTTCAAAGCCAGCCTCAGCAAAAGTCAGGCGCTAAGCAACTCAGTGAAACCCTCCTGTCTCTAAATAAAATACAAAATAGGGCTGGGGATGTGGCTCAGTGGTTGAATGCCTGAGTTCAATCCCCAGTACAAAAAAAAAAAAAAAAAAATGTCCAGGAACCTCACAACCATTTGGGGCACATTTTTCCTACAGAAAATTACACCTGACCACATATTTACAAATGCATCTATGGGAAAGCATCTGTGGTCAAGTTGAAGGTTTCCTGTATTTGAATTCTGCTGTCCCCATGGATGGCTAGATAAGTTCTGAAAATCAAAATGACTGTAAAGATACAGAAATAAAAGTATACATGTGGACTAGGTAAAGAACCAGGGCAGCTGAGATCAATGTTCACATAAAAGTGGTTTCACCCACTTTCAACCAGCAGCAGCAACCAATTTAGGAGATGGCTAAAGTTATTACTAGATTCTCTGACCTACTTGTAGAGAAGTTAGTTTCTAATTTGGGCACCATGGCAGATCTGCTCTGCAGTACCATTAACAAAATCCTTTAGAGATAAAGGTTGGAACAAATGTACTGAAGGTCCTTAACAAAGTGGCATTTGGTATAAACCCTAAAATCAAATGTATGGTCTTTGTTTTCTAAAAAAGGAAGAAGGCACACTAATTATGAGAGTTATCTCTGAAATCAGAGTGGTATATCCCCCAAATGAAAGACTCAAAGAGGATAGTTGGGAAGAAACAAGATTCTGATGCTACTGACGTGTCTCTAAAAATTTCAATATCTTCTGCACCAGGTAGCCATTGAAAGGGTATCTGATATCATAGAAACTGAAAACTAAAGACTTTATAAATGCCAAATATCCATGATTTTTTTAAATTTGGGAACTGCCAATCTGAGAATAACTGAACAAGGCATAAAGGTGTTTCCCCTTGAGTCCTTACTCTTAGTTTCTCAAAAACTGGAATTTATTTTAATATCTAGATTTTTCACATGTGGACTTCATCCTCAATTGTAACTTTCCACAGAAAAGATACCTCCAGTCTCTTGCAATTTTTTGATCTTACAATATAAATTTATGGCACTTATCAATTTTACAATTTATCACAATGTGCTATCCTCTAGGAAAAAACCATAGATTTACAAAATTGAGAATAATAATAATGTAAATGTTTCCCTTGATTCCAATAGTGTTTGGAAAAAGTAAAGAAAAAGTTCCGTGCATGAAATGTGTTTGGTAATAATGCAAAGATTAAAACATCATAAGCCATAAAGTGGTTACTTTCTTGCACATAAACCCAAGTTGTTTGATAAAGCAATGAGCACTGTTATTCACAGCAAATTCTTCTCTCTCATGAGTCATCCCTGGATTCCACCCTCTTACACACACACACACACACACACACACACACACTGACCTGTGAGAATTCACACTGACCTGTGCGGGGGCCTCACTCCTCATGAGATAGCGAACCTTACTGAGAATACACTGCTGGAGTTGAGCCCAGGAAATAGTTCTGTCTTCCCTTATCAGGAAAGGTGGTCCAAATCTGAAAATCCAAGGAAATCAGGTTATTTTATTTTAGCAGAGGAGAGTCCCCAACAATACCCAACAATCATGAGTGTTGGCTCCACTCATGGGTCCTTTCCATTGGGTAAGTAAAAGGTTAAGAGTCAAATACAATACAAAACCACCAATCAGAAAGCATCATCACTTAAGAGACAGGGCCTTGAGTGTCTGTGTATACAAGAGGCCCAGAGATGCAAAGCTTGGGAGGTACTGCAATGCAAAAAGACTACTCCACTGACTGGTAAAATCCACAGTAGAAGAAAGAGACCAGAACATCAGAACCAGAGGGAAGCAGGGTGGAGATGAATCCAGATGACACTATTGTCAGCTTTGTATTTGGGGAAAACTCTCATTACTGGAGATATTTTCCACATCCCAACCTACAGAACTCACAGAAATGAACTTGTCGGGCAAAAGAACACTGGATGTGCCTGTGGTTGCAGGTCCTAACTCTGCCTGAGCATCACCAACCTTATTCACTCTTCCCTGATCATGGGAAGAGCCAATGTAGCAAGAATGTGCAGTAAACTTTGCTAAAACACAGCACAAAGATGAGGTGATGTGTGTGCGCACCCATTGAATGGAAGATCAGTTCATTTAACTAACCCTGTATTATTAAACATTCAAGTTGCTTCCAATTTTTTATTTAAATACTACTTGCTTATGGCAGGAACTGCAATGTATTCTCATACATACACGTTGGCTATAGATGACCAATCGTTCCTTTGGAATAAAGTTCTGGAAGTGCAAAGGCAAGAAGGCCAAAGCTGTTTATCCGCAAACTGCCCTCCAGAAAAGCAATACCAATTTGCTAGTGAGGCAAGTTCCCAATTCTCTGGACTCTTGCCTGGAATGAGTATTTTCAATTTCTAAAGATTTCTCAATAATTTGAAAGGCTAACAATAGTATTTTGCCATTGCAATCAGAATTTCTCCTACTAATGCACTGAATATTTTCACCGATGCCTGTATTTCTTCTGTGAACTCGGGTTCATCTCTGTGGTCTCATTTTACTGAGAGTGTATTTATCTCATTAGTTTCAGAGAGGGGAGAGCTAGGTTTGTACATAATGGACATGAATCCTTCCCCTCTCACAGGACATGAATATTTTTTCTCATTTGTCTTTTACCTTTTAAATTTGTTTTTTGTTTAAAATGTTACATATATTTTAAAGATTAACCTTTTCCTTTATGGCCTCCTCCTGCCTTACGTGTTCAGTAGCCCCACCACCCAAAGACATAAATATTCCCCTACACTGTCTTAGAGAGTTTATGGTTTCCTTTTCTATAATTACCTCTCTGATCAATCTGTGATTTATTTATATAAAGTTATGGCAAGGATAAAGAATTGATTATTTAAAATAAAACAAATGAAAAAGTCAATTAGCTAAGCATATTTACTGAATAATTCATTCACTCCCTAAAAATGTAAAAGAGTTACCATTTTATCATAATAGATACTTTAGACTATAGTACATTGATTTAATTGTATATATTATAGTATTTCAATAAATAAATTTTATCGTGTTTTAATCATAATTCCTCTTTATCCTTCCCTCTTTTAATATTTTCTGTTTTTTCTTAACAACTTATTATTCCAGAAAAATTTTAGAAACATTTTTATCAATCTAAACATATCTTCTCAGAATTCCATCTCTCTCTCTTTTTCTTTTTT
Source organism: Ictidomys tridecemlineatus (assembly GCF_052094955.1). Lineage (NCBI taxonomy): Eukaryota > Metazoa > Chordata > Mammalia > Rodentia > Sciuridae > Ictidomys > Ictidomys tridecemlineatus. The sequence continues at coordinate 53,707,246 of NC_135479.1, read as the reverse complement.
GGCAGTGCTAAGAATTGAATCCCAGGCTTTGTATATTATTAAGCATGTGCTCTACCACTGAGTTACATCCCCAGCCTGGGATTCTATCTTTTAACACGTTGTTTGTATTTTAAAAATTTTATTCTATTTTGAGTAGATAAATAATTACACATATTTATAGGGTTGTTTTAATACATGTATATAACATGGAATGATCAAATCAGGGGAATCAGAATATCCATTACCTCAAAACATTTATCATTTCTTTGTGAACACTATTTAGACCTAATAAGAAAGCTATCTGGTTTTATTTATTTGTAAGGTAACCAAACGATTGCTTTCCTGAATGTTTCCATCCATTCTAATCACTTTCCGTTTCTTGATTTTTCTGGACAGACTACCCTATAATATACAAATAGTGGCAATTTCATTTCCTCTTTCATTTATTTATTTATCTGTTTGGTTTTACTCATTGAGATGGAATCTTGCTAACTGTCCAGGGTGGCCTTGAACTCATGATCCTCCCACCTCAGCCTTCCAAGTAGCTGGGACTACAGGTGTGTACCACGACACCCTGCTTTTTGCAGTACTGGGAATTGAATCCCCAGGGCCATGCACATGCCAGACAAATGTCCTGCCTCTGAGTAAACACCCTTTCCTCTTTTCTTAGAGCCAATTTCTTTGAGCTCAGCTGACCGCACTGCCAACCCTCACAACACAATATAAAATAATAGTTGGTGAGGGCAGGAATAATTGTTCTTGCAATTAGCAAGAAAACTCTGATGTTTAATTGAGGATGATGTTAGCCATCTGCTGAAAGCAATTATTTCTAATTCTCTTGTTCGGAAAAATCCCTTACTCCCTTCTCCTGGTTTATTAACCTTGGGAGTGGATATTTAATTTTATCAAGTTAAAATTATTCTAGACAGAATCCCAAGTACAGGTCCACAAATCCCAGACATGAGGTAGAAAAAAAAAAAAAAAATGGTTGAAGTGAAACATACCTGCTAGCCTGTTGCCCTGACCCCACCAGGTTACAGAAAAGGATTAGCACCTTGTTCTCACTGTGGAGAGGCAGGGAGAATCGCTGACCCTCTCGGGCTGCCAAGCGTGGAGACCCCAACAGACCCGATGGATGAGCTGGAGGAGACAAAGGGTGTTAAAGAAGCTCCTTCGCCGGCCCAGAGCCTTGGCTTCTCTACCCTCTTCCTTTCTGAGCATCTATTCTCCACCAGAGGAAGGACATCGGGGTTATCAAGCAGGAGACAATAAGGTTCATGGTACCTGTGCCATCAGGCATCTGCTACACAAAGATCACATGCATGAATTTGGAGTTGTATTTGGCCAATAATTTTAAAATCAAGGCAGAGGTTTAATGGACTCCAAAAGTTGCTTTTATGCCTTGATCAGAGGGCCCCCAGACCAAGATGGTGAAAGGCTTATTTATGGAGGAAGAAGAGGGATTCGACTATTCTCTATTGTTCCAGATTCCAAAGCTCAGAGTGTCCCTGTGGATTCAGAGAACATCAAGCATCCAGTTCTCCCAGCCTGCAGCCACAGTCGGCTGAGGATTTGGAGCCAGAGCACAGGATTCATAGGGGGTATGGCAGTCATCCCTTACCAAAAGGAGACACATCCCAAGGTGTTCCACAGATGCCTGAAACCTCAGATACTACCAAACCCTTAAAAGCTATTGTTTTTTTCTTATACATTTATGCCTATGATAAAGCTTAATTTATAAATTAGGCACAGAAAGGGATTAACAACAACAAAAAAACAAAACAGAAAGAAAAATTATGGGTTTGGGCTATATCTCAGTGAAAGAGCACTGTCTAGCATGTATGAGGCCCTGGGTCTGATCCCCAGCACCACCAAAAAAGTTATGATATGTCACAATGTATCCCACTATTATGTGTAAACATAATGTACCAATAAAATATGTAATCATTCTAAAATTTATGAGTTGTTATTTCTGGAATTTTCCATTGAATATCTTCAGCCCACAGTTGAACATGCGTAACTGAGACTGCAGATAAGAAAGCCATGGATAAAGTGAGGACAGTTATTATACTATAATACTGGCACAAAGTCCTTTAAAGAAGAAATAGGAGCCTTCTAGACTGGCTAATTGGGCCAAAAGAGAGACTATTAGAAATTGACTGTGTCAGTTTAAGATTTAGGAAACTATGCATCAGGAAGTGGAAGTATTAACAAAAAAGTCATTTAACTAATTTCTTGGGCCATCTACTGCACAAATTTGTAGAAATTTTACTTCAAGCACAGACCTTGAATCATAAGCATCCCAGAAATGAAGATCCTACCAGTACCTACACGAAATAGTGCTTCTCAAACTGCTGTCCCTGAATCAGCAGCATCCAAATCTCCTGGGAACTTGTTAGATATGTGAATTCTCAGCTCCATCCCTACTCAAGGCCTACAGAATCAGAAACTCTGAAGACAGAGCCCAGAAATCTGTTTTAAGAAGCCCTCTGGGTGATTCTAATATTCACTAAGGTTCTGAAAACCCCACTATTAGCTGAATAATTTCTAATATCAACCTGTGCACATCAAATTGCAAGAAAAATAAACCTGAAACTTTAAACACTAAACTCAATGTTTTGTGACTCAGCACTCAAAGAGGACCTCTCAAACCCATAACTCATTATATCCAAATAAAAATTATTGAAAGCACTATTATACCTGAGAGAGTCCCTTGGCCCGGTGACGGAGGAACTTGGAAGGCATACACATTATCTCCCTCTGCAATGGTATTCAAGTCCTCTTCATCAAAGAAAGACCGCTGGAATCCATTGGGATACAGTTCAACCAAGATCACCTGAAATGAGAAGGATCATTTTTCCTTTTGATTTCTCTAAGAGAACCTAACAGATAAGAAATTGAAGTGACAGAGAGTCTTAAAACTCCTTTTACCCTTTCCTTGCAAAGTGCCTACACATTTTAAATAATAAAAATCAGATTGACCACAGACATCTCAACCACAATCCATACCCCCCAAAAAAACCTTGAAAATCTAAAGTTTTATATCCAGCTAAAGTATCATTGAATAATAATAATAATAATTACTATTATTATTATTATTAAATAAAGACCCTTCAGATAAAAACTGAGCATTTACCACTTACAGAAGTTCAATGAGAGAATTTCCAAGTAATTTTACTAACCTTTTTTACATTATGCCATATGTGAAAAATATGTTTATGGAACACAGATTAAACACAGGAGATGGTTTGGTAATGGAGGAGAAGGGTGACTACCTTGAGGATCCTAGCTGCCCCAGACCTAACTCTGCTGCCCCAAGACCAAAGTAATCAATAACCTAGCATTTATAACATTTATAACTATATAATCCATTCAAGGCACATTTGCTGGGAAATTCTCTTGTAAAAGATACATTTCAATATTTAGGGGAAAAAACCGAATCAGAAGGAAAATGAGTTGTAAGAAGAAAGGATAAATCAAAGAAAATGGAAAACATAATGAATACTACTTTTGCTACAAGTAGGAGAGAAGGGAAGAGGTATTAGGTTACAAAAAATAATACCTATCTATAGTTGTCTAAATCAAAAGGTAAAAGGGTAAGCCAGACACAGTAGTACATGCCTGTAATCCCAGAGGCTCAGGAGGCTGAGGTAGGAGAATCACGATTTCAAAGCCAGCCTCAGCAACTTAGAAAGGCCCTAAGTAACTCAGCGAGACCCTGTCTCTAAATAAAATATAAAAAAGGGCTGGAAATGTGGTTCAGTGATTATGCATCCTGGATTTACACCCCAATACCAATAAATAAATGTAAAAGTAAAAAAGGGACAAGGATGTAGCTCAGTGGTAAAGTTTCCTGGGTTCAATCTCCAGTTCCAAAACAAAAACTACTTTAAAAAAAAACAGTATAAAGGTAATTAAAATACACCAAGATCTTAACATTAGCCTTTGTTAATGATGCATACTAACATTTTTATAATAAACATTAAAAGCAATAAATAAAATATATATGTCCCAAATCACAAGACAAAAAGTTGTGAATTCAAAAGAAGCAATAAAGCTGTAAGAGTCAAAAAAAAAAAAAAAAAAAAAAACAGGAAAAGCAGGGTGAGTAAAAATCATAAAATAAGATGGCAGAAATACTTTTAAATGTATCTGTAATCATAGATTTTTTTTTAAAAGTGGAAAAAACTGCTAACAAAAAAAATCAAAATAGATTTCAAGTGCCACTCAAAAAAGTTCCTACATGCCATGCATGACAGTGCATGCCTATAATCCCAATGACTAGGGACACTGAAGCAGGAAAATCCAAAATTTGAGGCCAGCCTCAGCAATTCAGCAAGACCCTGTCTCAAAATTTTAGAAAAAAGTGAGAGGCTGGGGTTTTAGCTCCATGCTACAGTGGGGTGAAAAAATAAAAGAAATTCCTATACTAGCATCCCCAGTTTTTTCTATCTCCTTGAACTAATATATCACACCTTTCACATTTCTGACCATCCTTCTACTATTATTCAAACTCTACCTCTCCAGAATTTTGATCTTTTAGGACTTCCATTTTCCCCCAAAACTTCCCTCACCACCACCCCCAGCCCCCTTCCCCTGACACACATGTGCACAATAAGTCTCCTAGAGTATTTTAGAGTTTACAAAGCAAGATACATATTTTCCCCCTATTTAAAATCCTCATTAAAAAAAAACAAAAAAACAAAACACTGTAGCTGGGCACCGTGGCACATGCCTGTAATTCCAGTGGCTCGGGAAGCTGAGGCAGGAGGATGGAGAGTTCAAAGCCAGCCTTAGCAAAAGCGAGGCTCTAAGCAACTCTATGAGACCTATCTCTAAATAAAATATATAATAGGGCTAGGGATGTGGCTCAGTGGTCGAGTGCCCCTGAGTTCAATCCCCAGTACCCCCTCCCCCCCAAAAAAAAAAAAAATACAGAGAGCGGTTGAGATCAGAGAGACTGTTGAAATGGGGGCAGGAAGGAGATGCAGGGATGGTGGAAAGGCTCAGGAACCATGGTGGCTATATGGGTGTGCACGTAAGTAAAACTCAACAAACCACAACTTTAAGGCCTGTACACTGTATCGCAAATATGCACACCTTAACAAAAAAGTTAAAAATATTTTTTAATTTAGCAAAAATTCTATGAGGTAATCAGAGAAGTAAAAAAAAAAAAAAAAAAAAAAGTTCAATTTACAGCTAAAGAAGGAGAAAGGAGAGGTGATGACCAATCACTTACATGGTCCAAAGTCAAGGGGCCTAAGTATGGCTGAACCCCTCTGAGCCCTTCCCATTCGGCCATACTGCTTGTCACCTCTAACCCCACTGTGTTACAAGGACCCCTCCAGTCAGAGTGAATTCGGTCCTATACCAGGACTCCTTTAACAACAAGAGAGAGCCATCCCACCTTCCCCTGATCTCCTCTCTCATGTCACATATCTTTGTCTCTCCTAGTTGTTCCTCATATTTCATTTACTGTCCCTTCAGCATCCTGGTTTATATTTTCAGGAGTAAAAATACAGAAGAGAAGCTCAGGCTCTAGAAACAAAATACCTGAGTTCAAATCCTGGCTCAGCCACTTCCTGGCTGTGTGACCGTGGGCAAGTCACTCAACCTCTCATGACTTCTTCCCTTGCTATCACAATGAGGATACTTTAGTAATAGCCACTTTATAAGAGGGGTTGTGATCAAATTGGCTATGAATAGAAATGAACATAAAATTCACAGAATGGTGCCAGGCACTTGGTAAACGTGACTGAGGTTAGCTACGGTCAGAACTATCCCCATCCCAGTCACCATCGCCTTCTCGGAAGGCAAAGCATCCTTCTGAGGTCATCCTGCGGGACGTGGAGAAAGCCAAGGCTGGGTAACCTCAGACACCAGGAACTACTCATCAGACAAGAAACCCATGAGACATGCTGGAGTCACCTGGGAACCACAAATTAGCCTAGGCAGCTGGCCAGGTCAGCATTCTGTCATCCAGTGACCAGGCCCCCATGCAATTCCATCACACCTCATCTGCAGGGACGCCTCCTTCCTCCGCAACCATCTTCCTCAGGGAGGCCACTGTGCTGAGGATCGGCACAGCCAGGCCAACCCGCAGGAACCGCTGGCTCTTACAGAGGAAGACCAAGGTGACGCTCAAGAACCTGGAAAATAGGAATGAGCCACATGGTTAAAGAACGGACAGGGCACAGTTTGGTTCCTTGTTGGGTCCCTGCACTTTAGGTATACTGCCACCAGGTGGCAGCAGAGAGCCAAATCTCTTTAAACTGCTTTTTCAAAGAGTTAAAAAATGAAACAGTTTGGGATGAAGAAACACTTCACTACTCTAATGGTTAATAAATAAAATGAAGCAAAAATAAATTGTAAAGTTTGTAAAGCAACCAATCTGCTTCTAGTACAAATCAACCCTATTAATGATTCTCTCCTTTTCATTTTTTTTTTTTTTTCCTGGTACTAGGGATCAAACCCACCGTGCTTACTGCGGTACATTCCCAGTCCTGGCTTTTTATTTTGAGACAGGATTTTTGCTAAGTCACTGAACATCTCCCTAAAGATGCTGGGGCTGGCCTCAAACTTGTGATCCTCCTGCCTCAACCTCCAGAGTCACTGGGATTACTGGTGTGCACCACAGCACCTGGCTGATTCTCACCTTTATAAATTAAATTTACCCTGGGAAATATCTGCTTCCACTTCCCACTCTCCCTGCTGATTTACCAAGGGCCATTTTCCTGACTGACGTTTCTCCTATCCTATCCTATTCTGTAGTAGTGGCCCAAGTCCCATAGCTAGTTAGTAGGGCTTAGCCTTGAACCTAGGCAGCCTCAGAGGCCACAGTCTCAGCCCTGGGCTATGCTGCATCAGGCCAGGAGTTTTAGGGCCCTATCTAATGGTAGCATAAGTCATGACACAGCATAAGTCAGTAGTTAACATTTGTGACACACAGCACAGGAGATCGGAGCAGAAACAGAGGTTAACCTGGGAAAGATTTATGAAGGTGTGTCTGCAGCTACATCCTACAGATGCAGAAATGTCAATAGGTAAAGGGCAGGAGAAACGATATTTAAGGAGGTGGGGAACACAATGAAGAAATGTGTCCATCTCAGTGGCTCCCAACCTTCAAGCTCACGAATATTCCATGACACTGACATGGGCCAGGTGACTTCCTGGCCACTGCTGGGATGGCCTTCTGTATAGCAGGCTGCAGAGCCCTGAAGCCTTTCTCCATCCCAGCCCCTGCTTCCCTTTATCTCATCTCCCCTCTTCCTCTTTCCTTGCTCCTTTAAGAAATCATTTCTCTACAACTTCACAAAGAAGAAAAAACACTTTGAAAATAAAAACAAAGGGAATCCGTAGTGACTGATTTGCTCTGACCTGCTCCTGTCTGACCAGGGGCCAGCTTCTCAATGGGACACAGGCCTGGTGCCCACACACACAGTGTTATGGTGTTCATTATTCCCTCCTCTGCTAAGGAAGGGATGTAACTTTGTCACATTTCATAACTGATGGCCACGTGGCTACAAGACTGGCTTCTAGAGAAACTCTGAGTTTTGTTTTTGTTTTTTTTGTTTTGTTTTGGAAGCAAAAGGAAGAAAAAAAAAAAAACATGGCGGACTCATATCTCACATACCTCGTCTGGCGCAAGGGGATGGGAAGGGACACACACAGGAAAGGATCAAAGGTGTTGCTCTGTTTCAGGCAGTGGGGGCAGGTCAAGGAAGATCTGTGAGGACAAAGAACAGAGAGCCAAGTGTGAACACGCAAACAGTTGGGTGGCCCCTTGAAAAGTTCAACATAAAATTCCCATTGCCCCTCCACTCCCAGCAATTCCACTCTGGAAGAACTGGAAACAGGCATTTAATGGATCCTTGTACATAAATGTTCCTAATGGTCCTGCTGCCCCCAAGAGCCAAGAGGTAGAAATAACACAACTGTCCATCAACAGATAAGTGGCCAAGCAGAATGTAGTGTAAGCACGCCGTGAAATATCACTCAGCCATAAAAAGGAGTCAGTCCTGATATAACGTGGGTGAGCCTTGAGAAAATGATGCTAAGTGCTCAGAAAAGTCTCAGATGCAGCCAGGTGCAGTGGCACGTGCCTGAAACCCCAGCAGCTCAGGAGGCTGAGACAGGAAAATCGCGAGTTCAAAACCGGCCTCAGCAAAAGCCAGGTGGTGAGCAACTCAGTGAGACCTTGTGTCTAAATAAAATACAAAATAGGGCTGGGGATGTGGTTCAGTGGTGCAGTGCCCCTGAGTTCAATCCCTGGTAACATACACACACACACACAAAAAAAAAATCTCAGATGCAAAAGGCCACATTATGTATGATTCCATTTATAGGAAATATCCAGATCAGGTTAAGCCACAGAGACAGAAAGCAAATTGGTGGTCATCAGGGGTTGCAGAAGGGAGAATGGAGCATGGCTGCTGACTGGGTAGCAGAACTTTATTTTTCTGGGTGATAAAAATGTTTAGGAACTACACAGAAGTAGTAGTTGCATGGTGAATGTAATGTAAGGCCACCGAATGGTACATGTTTAACATCACTTTAAAAGAAAAGTAAAATGGTCTATTTTTATAGCAAAGGACTTTTACCCCAATAAAAAAGAAAAGAAGAAAGCTTAACCACATGTTAGTGCATTAAAATGGGGACGGGCCCTATAACCCCTCTGGATAGTAACAGCATGCCAGTTTTCAAACTGAAGGGCTCTCAGGACCATCTTTGCCCCTGCGTCTCACCTTCCTGGGTCCCAGGATTATATAGGCAACTTTTTAAATATTTGGATGCCCAGGCCCTACCCCAAAGAGGTTCTATTTCAAAGCAGATGGGGAGGGGGCCCAGACATCAGAATTTTAAAAGTTCCCTAAATGACTCTAGTGCTCACCTGGAATGGCCATTGATGTATTCTGCCCTCATTATTATACAGAGCAAGAAGCAATAAAGCTCAGGAAACACCGGCAAATTGTAACAGTTGACATTGAAATGACATTTACTAGGAACTGGGCATCCCTCTAAGCATCAAGCACATATTACCCCACGTAGTTCCCATCAACAGTCAGCATTTCACCCATTTTACAGAAGAGAAAACTGAAGCACAGAGAGGTTAAGTAGCTTGTCAAAGGACACACCACTCTGAAGTTCCAAAGTGAGGCTCCATTTCTGTGCTCCTCATCATTCCTGAATTCTTGAGTATAAATGAGTAAGGAATTGCTTACTTCGGAGTAGATATTTATATATTTATATTCTTTCAACTCCACCTTTAACACTTCCTTACTTCAACATGAACCACTGAAAAGTGAAGCACAATTTTATATTCCACATGGGTGCACGAATTTGATTTCCCTGACTGTATAATTCACCATATTATTCCAAGATACAAGGGGTTTCCGCACACTCTGCTCCTTATCCTAAAATCTGCATGAACTTCGTTGGGGATACAGAACGATGCCCTCCCTCCCCAGTAGCCTGACTCTGTGTTCTTTGCTCTGGACAGTCTCGCCTGGGTTAAGTCAGCAGGTAAGCTGGAGCAGGTTTCAGGACCAGGCTTCCTGAGTCCCTTTGGAAAGTGCTGGTCCTGCTCAATTGGTTTTCCACTGAGCAGACAAAACAGGAAAACCCAGAGGCAAGCAAGAATGCAAACCTGGGGTTGCCACCCAAGGAGAACCTGAGGCCTCTGCTCACGGTGAAGTGAATCTTTCAGATGTCAATTAACAGAATGAACACAAGTTATCAGAAGGTCAACAAGTGATTTTAGGAAACAAGACTTCCAGTGGTTTGGGAAATATTTTGGTTGTATCATGAGGAATTTTGGGTGAGTGTTTTGCTTTGTTTTTTGTTTTGTTGTTTTCTAGTTCTGGGGGCTTGAACTCAGGACCTTGTACATGCTAGGCAAGCGCTTGACCACTGAGCTACCTCCCTGGCCCCCATTGTTTTATGTTTGATCTAATATCCCTACTCACTGCCTCTGGCAAATTTCCCCTTGGAGAACCATGGTAGTGTTTTGGTAAAAGCAGCATAAAAACCACAGTCAGGACTTGGCAATCCTGGGGTCTGCTCTGTAGCTGCCCTTTCCCCTCCCAGTCCCCCTCCCCTTTCCCTTATTACCTAGGGAGATATAAAATTGTCCTGAAGGATGTACTTTTGTCTTTGGGGAATTTCCAAATCTCCATTTCACATTTATGCAAACAAAGAGAGTATTTTTTGTTGACTTCTTCATTTTTTCAGCCTATTTCAACTAAGCTGGGCTGCATTTTTTTTTTTTCTCCTTAGAGTTACATCATATTAAACCGGGCCAGGGATATGACCTTTACATTGAGCCCCAAATGTGTATCAGGGAGTAAGAGATGTATAGTTTGCAGAAAATTCAGAATGGGCTAATATTATTTTATTCATGCGTTCATTCATCCTGTAGTGCTGGAAATAGGACCCAGGAACCCCGCACATGTTAACCCAATGCCCTATGACACTGAACGACATCCCCTTTAAATACTAACTGGGGATGTCGCTTCAATGTTAAAGTGCATTATTGAAAATATGATATTGTTTTCAAAATAAACTATAGAAAGAATAGGAAATACACCCGTTCCACCAAAGTGGAGAAATGAGGATAGGAAATGTGACCAATAGATCTGACATAAGGCCACTTCACTCTTACAGAAAGCTCTGGCTATGGGAACAGGCTGTTGTGATACCCCAAATGTGGCCTGAGAGGTCCTTTCCCTCTCCCTACCTCCTCCAGAGCTCTTGCTATCCTGTCCTATTAAACCCTGGGCTCTCTTAAAAGAAGGGGACAGAAAACCATCCCAACTGCCTTTCCATGTTCAGGGACCCAATTCCCCTATGATATTCATTGTCCTTGTCAAATTGTTTCAAAAACATACTCTGCCTCGTTGGGCAGGGTGACACACACCTGTAATCCCAGTTACGAGAGACTCAGGCAGGAGGATGGCAAGTTTCAGACCAGCCCCAGCCACTTAGTGAGTTCAAAGGGCTGGGAACGTAGCTCAGTGGGCGAGCAACCCTGGGTTCAATCCTCAGTGCCAAAAATCAATTAATTAAATTAAAAACATACTCTGCCTAAAAGGAAATGTTGTCTGAAATGGGAACAACAGATTAGACTTTCTGAAAATCAAGTCTAGGAATGACAGGAAGAATTTGGAAGACACACACACACACACACACACACACACACACACACACACACACAATCTCTGCTCAAGCCAAAACTCCAACATCACAACAACATTTTTCCTAAAACCCATAATCTCCAGCACCTAATACTATTCCCTCTTCTCTCCTTCAGCTCAAAAAAAAAAAAAGACCCTTAAAAAGAGCTTCAGAGGGGGATGGGGTTATGGCTCAATGGTAGAGCACTCGCCTGGCACATGCGAGACCCTGGATTCGATCCTCAGCACCACATAAAAATAAATAAGTGAAATAAGGGTGTTGTGTCCAAATACAACTAAAAAACTAAAATATCTTTTTAAAAAGGGTTAAAAAAAAAAAAAAGCTTCAGAGGGCTGGGGATGTAGCTCAGTGGTAGAGTGTTTGCCTAGCATACATGAGGGCCTGGAGGAGAGCCCCAATATATTTAAAAAAAAAAAAAGTTTAATGGGAAATGGAAGAGGGAGAACCTCAGTGTGCAGAGGCCTGTGAATTACTCCATAGTTTCACATCCATTCCCGATTTCACGCAATTCCATAAGGAAGGTTGATACCATCCAGGCATGCCCTTCTGCATGGAAACAGACAAAGGACAGCAAGTGCCAACCCTCCCAGGCCACCAGCTGTCCCCACCCCACTGCTGCAGAAAGTCATTTTCCTGCACCCTGAAAGCCGTCACCTGGATGGGGTTTCTAATGACACTTTACTACAGATGCTCAGGCACCAAGCAAGTATTTTTAGCAGTCACCAGTCCATTTTTAGCATCAATGCCTGACGTCTTACTCATCATCCTACAGGGGAGGACTCTACTGAAGACAGCGCTACTCCTTAATATCTGATCAGCTCAATGTCCCTTGCTCAGGGATCTCCCGACTCACCCACACCAAGGCAGGCACTGGAGACAATGTACTGGAAGACACCCTCCTCAGCGATCACCAGGTAAGAGTTCAAAAAAGCCCTGGAGTCACCCTACGATCTCATCTTTCCCTCAGTCCCTTCACCCCTAGGCCTAAGTCCACTAGCAAGCCTTGGTGACAATGTCCAAAACATACCCCAAATCCAGCCATTTCCCTCCATCTCCATGCTACCTTCATGGTTCCAGGCACTGCTATCCCCCACTGTGATGACTATGTAGCAACATCAAATTCCACTTCCACTGTCACGTCCCTCCACTGCCATGACAACCGGGTCATCTCCTAAAATGTAGAGCTAGAACACACCCTGCTTTAACCTCTGCAGCAGCTTCCTGTGTTCCCCCAGCCGACCTTCACCTGCAGGGTACTGAGGACTGAACCTGGGGGTCTTCTATCACTGAGTTACATCCCCAACCCCTTTAGTTTTTGATTTTAGAGCAGGTCTCTCTCTAAGCTGCTGAACATCTCACTAAGTTGCTGAGGCTATCCTCAAATGTGGGATCCTCCTGCCTCGGCCTCCTAAGGAGCAGTAATTACAGATATGCACCACCACACCTGGCTTCCTGTGTCCTTCTGACTGAAACTCACACATGGACTAAAAAACCTGCCTTACCAGGCTCTGGCCCACCTCCCTGGCCCCGTCTCCTGCTCTCTCACCACCTGGCAGTCACATTAGCCTTCCCATCTCTTGAACTTGCCGAGATCAGCCCCTTGGCCTTCGCCCCTGTCTGGAGTGCCCCGTCCCTGGTTACTTGAATGGTGAACTCCTTTTACCCAAGGCTTGGCTCAAATGTTCCTCTGAAAACAAGCTTTGATGATCACCTATCTATGCTGGCTGCCTCCCCACCTCCCAGGTTGCTCCCTCTCATTCTCTGAGCCCCAGCTCAGGTTGTTGGTTGACTGGTGTATTGTCTCCTGTGCCCCCAGCAGAATGTGAGCTCCATGGGAACAGGGGCTGGGCATTGTTCGCAGCACCTCGCACAGAACCAGGCACATGGTAGGGCACAAACTAAATATCTAGAGAATGGGAAGAGCTGTTCCACATATCCTCAGGATTGGTCCCAGGACCCCACTGCAGATACCAAATTCTGTGCATGTCCCTGTCCCTCACATAAGAGGGAATAATATTTGCACAGAACCTACACATCCTCCCACAGACTCTAAACCACCTCTAGATGGTTTATCACACCTAATACAATGTAAATGCTACGTAAAGAATTGTCCTACCAATTGATTAGGAAATAATGACAAGAACAATCTGTATATGTTCAATACAGATGCAATTTTTTCTCGGTACTGGTGATTGAACCCAGGGGTACTTTACCACTGAGCTGCATCCCCAACACCCCCTGCCATTTTTTTTTTTTTTTTTGGAAGGATTAACAAAAGTTTCCAGGCCCTTTTATTTATTTATTTATTTATTTTACTTTGAGACAGGGTCTTGCTAGGTTGCCCAGACTGACCTCAAATTTGTGATCCTCTAGCCTCAGCCTCCCAAATAGCTGAGATTACAGGCATGCACCACCATTTGGCCAGAAGTGACTGTTTTCTAATATCTTTACCCTCGGTTGGTTGAGTATGCAAATACAGAAGCTGTGGATACAGAAAGTCAAACACACGCACAAATAGATATATGTATGTACATATATGTAAAAATATGTATATACGTGTATACACACAATGTACACATATGTGTGCATGCATACATGTGTGAGTTATATGTGTAGATATGCATTATATATATATATAGATATATATAGATATATACACTTGAACATTTAAAAGAAAGGGGAAAAAAAGTGCATACATAAACATGAGGAGAGAAGCATAGAGAAAACAAAGTGAAAAAATAACCAGGTTAATTTATGGCACAAGGACAGCAAGGAACGGGACACCGCCCCACTCTCTAATACGGACTCTCCTTGGTCTCCCCCTTTCCCTCCTCGATGTCTTCTTCCTCTTCCTCTATTCTGTTTTTTCCTTCTGTCTCTTTATTTTTTGTTCCTGGCAACCTCTGCTTTGGATACCTGAGGATAAGACGGAGGCCCTGTCATGGCTAGGAGCTTTCAAGGTCGGCAGGCACAACATCTAGGTTTGCTCTCTGCATACCTCCCGGAGGATCACTCACCTCTCAGGGAAGAAGCTGGTCTTCCTTCAAGCCCAGCAAAGAAAGTCAGGCTCATTTAGAGGGGATTTTTGTTACCCAGTATTTCAGCATCCCAGGGCAGGAATGGAATGCCACCCCCTCTCCCCGCCCCCTGGCACTCGGTGGCAGTGTCTTCAAGCTCCTCCTTCTCTGAGTCAGCAGAGAACCTCAACTTCTCACATGCTATGAGTCTGGGGTGCTCGAAAAGTGCTCTATTGACTCTTTGACCTTTCTAAATACACAAGCACCCTCAAAGAGGGTGATCATATCTTACTGATCACTGCTTACGGAATGTAATTTAAATCCTAAAGCAGGACAGTTTCTGGGCAGTTTTAAGTGACCTCCACCTGATCACACACAAAGAATGCAATCCCCTGAAAGTACGGAAGGCAATGACTGCAGGTTGGGAGGTTCTACAAGATGGAGCGGGTGTCACCTTGTTTAAAGAAAAGTAATTAAAAGAAGAAAACCAACAGGACAGGGACTGCCAATCCAGAAGAATCCTGAGCAAAGCTCCACTTTGAAATGATTTATTGCAACCTCCAGAAGGGAAAAAATGTTGGAAGGTTTTGGTATCCACAATAGAAGACAAGACAGCCCCGCTTAGGTGCAGTTGGAGATCACAATGAACAATCAAGATGAGATGGAAAAGCAACGGAAGAGGAAGAATCACAAAGGGAGCGAAGGCAGGGCTCACACTTCAGGGAGTCACAGGACAGATGCTGGCTCTGCAACTCTGTGCAAAAAGCCCTACCTCCCAGATCTTAGCACTCACCTCCTGGAGTCTTATAGGATTACAGAAAAAGCCTATTTTACACATATGGGCATATTTACACTACACCAAAAGGGCTAATGGTAGAGCACTTGCCTAGCACGCATAAGGCCCTGGTTCAATTCCAGCATTGCAAGATAATAACATACCATATAAATGTAATAGCACATAATAATACATTATTTTATATATTCCATATATTATAAATATGCGATTATATTATGTAATCTAGCATATGCTGTATTTTATGACATATATTTCTTAGACTTTATCTAACTATCTGATAAATACTATTTTTTTCAATTATTTTTTAGTTGTAGTTGTACATAATACCTTTATTTTATTTATTTATTTTTATGTGGTGCTGAGGATCGAACCCAGGGCCTTGCACATGCGAGTCAAGCGCTCTACTACTGAGCCACAACCCCAGCCCAATACTATTACATATAAATATATGTTAAAAGCCAAATGCTGTGCACATGCCTGGAATCCCAGCAACTCGGAAGGCTGAGGCAGGAAGATCGCAAGTTCCAGGTTAGCCTGGGCAAGTTACCAAGTCTGTTTCAAAATAAGAAATAGGGCTGGGGTTGGTAAAGCACTAGCCTAGCATGTGTGAGGCACTGGGTTTGATTCTCAGCACTGCATATAAATAAAAATAAAGGTCCATTGACAACTAAAAAAAAAAAAGAAAGAAAGAAAACAGAAGTCTAGGCATCCACTTCTAAATAATTAAAAAAATAAAATTAAATAAAAATGGCTAGGGATATAACTCAATGGTAGAGTGTTTTTGGGTTCAATCCCCAGTATCCAAAAAAAATGTGTGTATATATAAAAATTATATTATATTAATATTTAAATTATATATCATGTATAAGGCCATGGTATGTGTGTATGTATACACACACACACACACTCTCTCTCTCTCTCTCTCTCTCTCTCTCTCTCTCTAAAAAAAAAGTTGATCTTGTAGCGGTTGAGAGTGGAAAGGAGGTCACCAGAAGCTGGGAGAGAAGGAAAGATGCAGAGATGGGGAAAGGTTGATTAGGTTGCTCAATGGCCACTTAGAGGGAGCCACATCTCTGGGGTGCTATTGCACAGTAGGGTGACGACAGATAACAAAAATCTGTACATTTCAAAAAGCCAAAAGAAAGGATTTTAAAAGTTTCCACCATAAAGAAATGATAAATGTTTGAGGAAATATGTTTAACGTGACTTAAAGACTGCACAGTGTTCACACATGAAAACATGATATGGTACACCCATTAATAGGCACACATTTATATATCAGTTAAGAATAAAGTTTAAGCATTGATATTTAAAAATAAATAAATGCACATGTGTGCTTACTCACAGACAAGCAAGCGTTTCACCCAAAGGTTTTCTGTAACTAATGGTTTCCCCTAAATCCTGATCACTGATGGTTTTCCCCTATATCCTGATTCTCACCTTTCAACCTGACTCATTCTTGTTGAATCTGCTCCCTCCCACTCACTGGATCCTATGCACCCTTCAGACCCCTCAACAGGCATGCTCCTTTGAGAACCCGGGGGCAGGGTGGGGGCCTCCTCTCTGACCTATCACAGCAATAAATGCTTTCACTAAATGCTGTGATACTTGGAGATTCTGCCTATGTCAAGTCTCTGTACTTTCATATAAAAATGCCCAGGAGCAACACATGCTTTTTGAAGTCAAAGGCTTGGCAATTTATCTGTTTTTATATTCTCCATAACACTGGCAACTCTTGAACTCAGAATGACTTGTTCAGCTGGGCTCTCTGGCCATAAAGAGCAAAGAGGAAGTCTCTCCCCAGCTTTGGGGTGATTGCTCACTAGTGATAGCCCAGCCTCCACATTCATCCTCTGCAGACTCACCCTCTATCACCCCTCCTTCAAGGGGAGGTAGAAGGCCTGGAAACTGGGAAGGAGGAAAAGAAGAAATACTACAGGTCAGAGACGACAGGAGTGAGTGGTTAATTGGGGGTTATCATAGGAAAGAGAAAGGTTTTTTTTATGGATTTTGTTACTTTGTCATCTCAGGGCCAATGGCCAGGGGACAGCAGTTACCAGCAAGTGTTCTGAGCCCTTGGATGATACATGACTGATCTTACCTGTATTGTGCTTGAAAGTGGCTTTGCACAAAGCTTTGGCCTAAAGAAAGCTGGGCGGATGAGGATAAGAAGTTCTCTGAGGGTTGACTGGCTTCAGGTGGCAGCTAAAAAGAAAGAAAGGACTTCAGATGAGAGGCCATATCCAGGACACCCGTCTTGTGACCGCTCCCAGAACTCAGACCATCGCTCAATCCTGGGCCCACACTATCCCTTTCTGAGCCTCTTGGACTCCGATACTGCCTATGGCATCACTCAATGCTCTCCCAACCCCTCGAGCTCTCCAAATGCTTGAGAGAGCACGCTGCAGGTACCAGAGAAGCAAGACAGGAGCATGATCCTTGGCAAATGCTCACTCCTACCTGCCCGCCTCAACTCGTCCCTCAGGATGGACGGCCCCATTCTTTACCTCTGTCCTGCTGGGTCCTCACTGACTAGATGACCCTTGTACATTTCACCAGGGTGAGCGTCCATCACTCAAAACATACACACCAAATCTCTCCCTAACCCACCTATTAAATGTGCCTGTCCACATTTTCTGGTGAGCCCGGTTCCATCTTTTGCAAAGGAAGCAGGCTTTGCATTTTGTGATTTGATACACAGCTTCCTTCCCTCCACATATACCATCCGTTCTCCTGTGAGCGTCTTTGGACGCCCTTGTGTATTAGTTTCCTGTAGCTGCTGTAACAAATTATCACAAACTGGTAGCTTCAAACAACAAATTTATTTTCTCACAGTTCTTAAGACTAGACCATCAAAATCAGCATGAATGGGCCAAAAATCAAGGTGTTGGCAGAGCTAGACTCCTTCCACACACTCCAAGGAGAATCCACTCCTTGCTTTTTTCCAACAATGGCCAGCTGCTAGAATTCCTTGGCTTATGGACATGTCACTCTGGTCTTTTTTGACTCTCTCTCAGCTTTGTCTTCTCTGTGTGTCTCTAATCGCGGCCTCTTTTCTAACTGATATTGCTTTAAAGGTCCATCTAGATAATCTAGGATAATCACTCATCTCAAGATCCTTAACTTAAACACCTCTGCAGAGTCTTTACTATATAAAATAATATTTAGAGGATGGATATATTTGGATCCGATATCCTTGGGGGTCATCTTCTCACTATCCAATCTTGGGGGCTTTTGCCTGCCCCAATGCCACCAACTTCCTCTGGACTCCTACCACTCCCAATAGGAATTACTCCAAGTTCCCAGTTTCTCTAAATTTGTTTTTAACCCCTTGCATTATTAGTCCCTACAACCCACGAAACACAATTACTCATGAAAGCCCTGCTATGTAAAATCACTGTCCTTGAAAGGTCTGTCCCTAAGGGCAATCCCAGAATCAAAGCCACTCATACTACAAAGCTAATTAGTAAGATATAAAATTAAACTACAAGAGCATCCAGAAGGCCACCGTAAAACATGCCCTAGATGAGTGTTTCCCGGCTGTTCATCACTGATCCCCTCAAGGAGTCTTGTTAGATTTTTTTCCTAATCGCCCCCCATCCCCCGGAAACCAGGAAGTCACAGGGAAACTGTGCAGGTGCCTATTTACTGTTTGAATATCTGAGCATAATTTTTGGTGCTTCTTGAGTGCTTGTGGGATATCCTCCCATAGAAGGGAAAAAAAAAAAACTGATTAGAAGAACAGGCGGTGAGTGGTAGAGGAAGACTTGGGTGGAATCTCAGATGACTGTCTTTGAAAGCTGAGGATGGAAGGAATACATGTGAACTATCTGGGGTAAAGTGTGCTGATGTGCACAGTTCACTTCAAAGTGCATCGGAAAATAAGCTAGAAAAGAAAGACGGGGAGAAGGGTGAACGTGTCATAAAGTAGATTTAATAAACATAAACTGCAGGTTCCCTGTAGTAGGTGTGAACGTTCACTGTATAATTAATCTGACATTTCCATGGTATGAAATTTTTCATAATAAACTATTAGAACAAATAAGTGACAAGCACTCAGGATGGTCACTCTTATTTGTCCCAATATTTCCTTATGGTCAGTTTGACCTAAAATACAGGAAGTACATAGGGAAGTAGAAAATGGCTGAGGAAAGAGTCGGGTGCCACATTTGGTGCCTTCAACATCCTGAGGAACTGTGCTTCTACTTCAGGAAATACCAAAGACCCCATTCAAGAATATTGACTCTGGATCTGGGTATCATGGTACATGCCTTGTATAGTCTCAGCTACTCAGGAGGCTGAGGCAGGAGGATCACCAAGTTGGAGATCCAGCTTAGCAAGGCTCTACACAACTCAGTGAGACCCTGTCTCAAAAAATTAAAAGGGCTGGGGATATAGCTCAGTGGTTTAAAAAAAAAAAAAATACAAACTCAGGAGTCCGAATGGTGGATTCAAAATCCCTGCACTAGTATTTGGCTATCTGAGTTACTCAACATCTCTAATCCATTCTAAGTTACTCTTTATTTGCTCCATTTCATCCATTTTGGTAGAGCACTTGCCTAGCACGTGTGAGGCACTAGGTTCGATCCTCAGCACCACATAAAAATAAATAAATAAAGTTAAGATACTGCATCCATCTACAGCTAAATAATTAAAAAAAAAAAAAAGTGAAGGGCATCCCAAGGTCTTTCACTCACTGGGGTCATTCTTCCAAGCCACAAATACCATCATGGGGACCCCTCTTTGTGACCTCATCTAATCTTTATTACCTTCCAAAGGCCCAACTTCCAAATCCACTAACATGAATTTGTGGATTAAGTTTCCAACACATGAACTTTTAGGGAAACACAAACTGGACCGCCTTTCCAACTGTAACAGGAGGGTCCTGATACCAATCTGACAGCTCTGTTTTGAGGCTTTAAAGAATATATATATTTTTTATTTACATGTTATTACTTACATATATTACTTACATGTACATCATACAACACACACGCGCGCGCGCACACACACACACACACACACACACACACACACACACACACACTGTGTAGGAGGTGGCTGGCACAATGTGGAGTCTCTGATGGGTTTTAACAGGTGCTTGGAGAGATGCTTTAACCTGACAGCCATTCCCAGGCAAGGAAGGCTCAGTTTGAGGACACGGGTTAAAAGGCTCAAGGGCGCAGGTAACAGCTAGGTCACCCAGAGCAGAAGCCATGAAGAGGAAAGAAAGGAGTGGCTTCAAGATGCCCCGTGAGCCCAGCTCATAACCCAGCACGGGAGCAGAGGGAGGAAGAGGAAGGGGATAAACACCATCAGCTCCCGGGTTCCAATGCAGCACCCCCTGGAGAATACCCACTCCATAAACAGGAAGTAGGAAAGCCAAGAGGAGAAGCAGGCTTGGAGGGGACACGTGGGGTGTGAGGGTAACTCAACCCCCAGGCAGAGACGTCTGGCTGCCAACAGACGTAGGCCCTGGAGGAGGGATGCTGGGCCAGCATGAACACTGTAATGCTCTGGCTGCCTGGGGCTCTCTCCTCCATCTTCATTTGTAGCACCCCCTCTTGGGACCCTGAATCCAGTCCCTGCGTGAGGAGGGCTCTTCCATCAGGGATCCTGCTCACCCCTACAAAGGAACGTGTCCACAGCCTAAGCTACTACACGGATGAGATGTTCCTGCCCTGGGCATGAATCATGGGTAAAGTGACCAATGGGCGGACCATGTTCCTTCTGGCAGCTGGGTCCAGGCTATTGAGACACCCTCACGGTCCCAGAGCCGTCTGATCCTTGACTGTTTCAAAGTTGTTTTCAGCCTGCTGTTTGTTCCTCCTGGGCCAACTCTTCAGTTCCCTCTTAGGGTCAGCTCAAATAGGCTGAGTTCTTTGCAACCAAAGAACTCAGAAGAGCACAGGATGCTTCCTCACAGGTGACAGTGGAAGACTTTGGGAGTGGCTGTGGATGGGATCAGCTAGGATGGGGGTCTGGAAAGAAAATCCCGAACAAGGCCAGGGTGAGAAGCAGGAACAGTCCTCCATGCAGCGTGGACCACGACGTCACGCTCCTGCTCTAGTCTTGGGTATCTCTCAAAGGTTCATTCTACACCGAGAAGAAATCACATCCCCTCGACATCATGCAGCTATGGTGAAAATCAAGAGACGGCATGTGTGCCCTGTGCCTAAGCACGCAGTAGATGCTTAATACATGTTAGCTTGCCACCTCTCTCCCCGGTCACATCACCTCCTTTATTCTACAAGAATGGCATTTTCTGGAAAACAGATGGCCACCATGATTTCTTATGTATTGCTGTTGATAGGGTAGTAAAAAAAAATATGCCTTTTGGAGAGGGTGAAAACACTTGAGAATTGTTCAAAGTAATGGAAAAGAAAGGGGTCCTTGTGTTTTCTATTCCAGTTACAAATACCTCTAGCTATATGGCTTTCCTATGTCCTCAAAACAAAAATAACTTCAAAAAGAAAAAGATCATTCAGACTTACACAGAGAACAGCAGCTTCCCTTCTCCAAAAGGGAAAAGTGAAGTTTCATGCCAAATCATCCCAACAGCTCTGCTGCTCTCGACCTTCAAGCAAACAGAGGCTGGCTTCCTTGGGCAGCCCTATTTCCGGAGAGCAAATTTCAGAACAGGCTTTAAAAAAAAAAAAAAAAAAAAAAGTCTTCTGGTTTCACTGGGTCAAAGTAAGGGCTGGATAAGCTCCTCTCTCTGACCAACAGCCACGCCCTGGTCCTGCCTGGGGAATGCCATGCTCCTAATACACTGGGCCCACTGAGGGACACAAAGCAGGGGACTGGGGGTGGAGTCTAGATTCTAAGTGCCATACAAAGCAGGGGAGTGACATGATCTCATTTCCTTCCTGAGGAGATCTGGCTGCATGATAGAGAATATGGGAGAGGGACGTATTGGAGTTGGGGGTGGGGATGGAGATGGTACTCAGTGGTGAGAGCACTTGCCCGGCAAGTATTGCCCCCGCATCTCCTTCATCCCAAAATAAGAAGAAAGTTGGGAGACCAAATATGTCTGCTTTTTTTTTTTGAAATCTTAAAGATATGGAGAGGAATTATTGGCAGGTCCTCTTGGGCTTAAATAAACTCAACAATATGTTAAAGACAGGTTGGGGACAGTGCACCCTTGTTAGGAACAGAAGTTCTAGGGCAGGGCTTCTCAACTGGTGACGGAGGTGATTTTGCCTCCTTGCAGGGGCACATCCAGCAATGTCTGGAGACAATTTTTTGGTTATTTTTATATTTATATTTATATTTTGTGTGCTGATGTGCACAATTCACTGGGGATTTACACTGGCATCTAGTGGGAAGAGACAGTACAAATGCTACCATGAACAGTCAGTCACACACTCCGACAAAGACTTATTTGACCCAAAATGCCAAAAGGGCTGAGGTGAAGAAACCCTGGAATAGCACTGTATTTCCTGCATTTGGGCCCTTCCCGCCTCTCCCATTTACTAGTTGTGTGACTTGCCACAAGTTACTTAACCTCTCTGTGATCTTCTTAAGCCCAGGGACTTTTCCTGCTACCAAAGGACAGAAGGAAAAAAAAAAAAATGAAAGGCAACTTGGAAGTCTGTTCCTATAATTTGTAACCAGAATATCCTTCAAGAGCCTGTGCATTAAAGGCTTGGTCCCCAGCCTTAGCTATGAAAGCCTTAACCAAATCAGTGAATTAAGGTGGGTAGGGTGTGGCTGAAGGAGGTGGGTCATTGGGAGCATGCCCTTGGGGTATATTGTATCTAGCAAGTGGAATCTCTCGGCTTTCTCATCATCATATGAACCAGGTCCTTCCACCACACTCTTACTCTTAATGCCATGATGTTCAGCCTCACCTGGAGCCCTAAGAAGTTCAGTCAGCTTTCTATGGACTGAAACCTCTGAGACCGTGAGCCCCCAAATAAATTTTTCCTCTTCTAAAATTGTTCTTATCAGGTCTTTTAGCCAGAGCAGTGAAAAAGCTGACTAAAACAGCCATAAACTTACAGAAGAGACAGGGCGGTGGACACATGTTTATCTGCTGAGCATTCTATTCTTTGGGGAGAAAAAAGTTCTGATCCTATAAAAGCTCTCCTTGAGCCTCGTTCACCCCCAGAGGCATGTGACTCAAGTGTGCCCCTTCAGAATATCCCATTCTTCTGGCCACATGCCAGGAATGGCCCTGTGAACCAGCTGGGGCAATCCACTCTTCCCTGGGTGTTCTCTGGAATCCAGGCTCTGAAGACTATCAGAGCATCACAGAAGAGGTTCTTGTGACCATGTGGGCAGAGCCAGTGTGACACAGAAGCCAGAGAGGAGAGGCAGGGTGAGTCAAAGACCTTGGTGACATTGTCTGAGTCCTAGGAGCCAGTCCTGCCAGAAGCCACTTCAACCCTTGGACTTGCAGGTTACAGAAGGCAACAAATGCTTTTCCTTAAGTTGGATAAATTTACATTTCTATCACTCACAATCAAAAGAGTTTAAATAAGATAAACAAAATCATTGTAAATAAAAGAAAAATCGCCCATACCCCCACAGCCCATAGGAACCACAGTGACCTTGGAGTAACCTTGGAGGTCCTTCCAGGTAATCACTGGCTATGTTTTTGGGATGGGGAGTCATTAGGATGATTTTTATTTTTATTTTTTGTAGTTGTAGATGGACAGAATACCTTTATGTTATTTGTTTATTTTTAAGGATCAAACCCAGGGCCTCACACATGCTAGACAAATGCTCTGCCAGTGAGCTACAGCCCCAGTCCCATGGGTGATGATTTTTAAAACAACAGAATTTTAAGCCAGATTCTCTTGAGCTAGAATCTTGATTCTGTCCCTTCTTTGTGTGGCTTTGAGAAAGTGACCCAACCTAACATATGAGACATACATAAGTGATCACGTTGCAGATTTTATTTATCATAGTATTGAAGACTGAATCCATGGACACTATACCATTAAGCAACATCTCCAGGCCTTTTTATTTTTAGGCGGGGGTCTCACTAAGTTGCTGAGGCTGGCTTGAACTTTCTATCCTCCTGCCTCAGCTTCCCAAATTGCTGGGATTACAGGCATAAGCCACTGTGCCAGAAGCACCTTCTCATTTAAAAGAGAAAAACTCAGAGAATAGCTATCTAGTGGATGAGTTTTAAAAAGAATAAAAGCCTGAGGTTCCTGGGCCCTCCATTCTTTATTACTCCAAAATGATGGGCTCCAAGCAAATTATGAAGAGATGGGAAACTGGGATGGACCAATCAAAATGTTTTCCATGACCTTTTTTTTTTTCTCTTGATTTGTGAGTGAGTTAGAAATCAAATATTCAGATTTAAAACAAAACAAAGCAAAATTAATAAAGGAGTTCTCCTAGGTACATCTGGATCAGTCATGAGAGATATTAAGAGTAGTATTTACTTGATTAGTTACCAAAGGTCATGAAACATCTTTTTAGATGACAGCAGATTATTCAAAAAAAAAAATTTTTTTTTTATTTTGCCACCAGGGATCAGATCCAGAGGCACTTAAACACTGAGCCACATCCCTAGCCGGTTTTTTTTAATTTTTATTTGAGACAGGGTCTCCCTAAATTGCTTAGGGACTCAATAAATTGCTGAGGCTGTCTTGAACTTGAGATCCTCCTGCCTCAGCCTTCCAAACAACTGCAATTATAGGCGTGTGCATTCAATAATATTGTTACAATACCTTTGCTTACTCATGATATAATTTCACTCACTTTTACTCTCTTAAGTGGAAAATAAAGGGATAGCTCTAAAGCATAAGCCATTATTGATCTTGATTTAGCAAACTCCATAAAGAACATAACTGATGTATCAATTAAATGTGGCTATTACAAATTAGTGGAATGCTTTCCTCCTCCTCCCAAAGGTCTGAGGTTTCCTCGAAACTGCAAATGCTAAATGCACATGTGTAAAAAATTATCCTTCCTGCTTCTTGAGAAAAAAAGATTAGGAATCGCTGCCCCGTGAGATATGTAACTGAGAAAGCAATGGTGGAACTGAAATGGCAAATCATGGCGCTCAGCCTCGGAGGGCCAGATGAATGCAAAGAATATAGACCAAAAACACATTCTTTTCATTTTCAAATTACGATTCAAAGTGAAACCTTACACACTACCTCACGGGGATGAGGAAGGATGAGACATACTGCAAGGGGAAGAAACAAGAGCTCAAAGAAGGAAGCAGAGAACAGCACTGTGTGTACAGTAGGCAGAACACACAGGAATCCACGTTGAATAAACATTCATAGGAGAAAGGAGAAAGGAGGAGGAGAAAAGAGGAGGAGGGGGAGGGAGAGGGGGAGAGGATGGGGAGGGGAGGGGGAGGGGGAGGGGAGGGAAGGGGAGGGGAGGGGAGGGGGAGGGGGAGGAGAAGAAGAAGAAGAATCCTATACAATGATTTGTTTAGCAAGTCACCAACCTTCTCGGACACCAGCCCTCGGGATGAGCCCTCCAAGTCCTCATGGACGCGATCCAGCAACCAGAGCAAGAATTCCAGAGCATCATGTTGGGAATTACCTTGGAATTGAGAGCCATACTTGGAAACAGCATTCTGAAAGGGAATCAGAACAGAGGTCCAGAGGTCATTTCAAACCCTGATACAACCAAATGAAGGTCCTGTAAGCACCAAGCTATTGAGTGATCATCCTTCAGCCTTGATCTGAGAGGATCATATGCAAACAACCCCAGGGTAGAACGGTTCTGGTTCTTTGCTGCTGATGCTGCTCCAAAATGGTATGAGGGTCCCGGTACAGAAGGCCCCTTCCCTAGAAGGACCATCACTGTGTCCTATGCCTTGAACATCCAGTGTCGTCTCTGAGGATTTGGATCCGATGGGCGTCTGTGCTGCCTGAAGCTCTGGTCCTTTGATCACTGGGGTCCCAGGCTCTGCTGGATTCCCATGCTGTCACAAGCAAACATCCTTCCCGCCCTGCTTTCTCCTTTGCTGATGTCCTGCTAGCTCTTGCTTGGGAATGACCACGCCAGCAGAAGAGCTGACGCTGGAAGACATACTGTATGTAGCTCCTTTACTGCCTCTTTCAAATAGGGATGAAAATTGAAAAACACAAAATTCTCTTTCTGTGGTTTGATCCGTAAAAGATTGATCCAGCCCTTTCTTCCTTTAATAAATTGGTCCTGAATGCCGCCCACATGCTTGGGACTATTCCAAGGACTGGGCCACAGTGAACAAGACAGACAAGACCTCCCGCCCTGGTGATCCTCATGTTCCCTATCCCTTTTGCACTGTCCATCTCTTGAACTATGTAGCAATTTTTGTCATTTTCTGTGTAAATGCACATTCCAGCTTTTGGAAAGTGTATTTCAAAAGGTGATGGATGTATATACTAAGAAAAAAAGAATTCAAAATATAAAGAACAGCAAACAGAAGTGTTTCTTCTATTGGAACACTACTGTTCTCCATCCCCTAATGACCCTGGCCAGCAGGGAGCCACTCCCAGCAGCTTCTGAAGCATCTTTCTAGGGATTTCTGTTGTGCATGTACAAGCACCCAAGCAAACCAGTGTGAGCAACTCGCACACATGCACATGCACAGTACATTAGAGCTGTTTGTCCCACTCCTAGAATCCAGAGCCTCTAACATTCAGAGATAGCAAGAGTAATATGTTCTTGATTAGTTACCAAAGGTCATGAAACATCTTTTTAAATGACAGCAGATTATTTAAATATTACTTTGAGACAGGGTCTTCCTAAGTTGCTTAGGAAGGTCTGTCATCTGCTCATGCCTGCCAAAGGGGACAGTCTGAGCAAATTGAGAGAGAGGGTCGATCCTCGCCACTGCCACATGGCCTGAGCATTTTTCTTTTCTTTTTCTTTTAATCGTCCCTTGAGACTTAAGGAAAACTTTAGGATGAGATGAAGCCAAATTCAAGATCTAATTAACCGAAATGGTGGTTCTGGGTCTTTATTCTGATCACATTAGGTTGGATTCTTCTCTAAGCCTTTCTACACTTAGATTCTTCAAGGGCCTCACCCCAAAGTAGGGCTGCCTGATTTCGCAAATCAAAACAGAAGACACAGGGACTAGAAGATGTAGCTCAGTAGTGCAGCTCTTGCCTAGCCCACACCAGGCTCCAGCACCTCACACACACACCAAAAAAAAAAAAAAAAAAAAGTGCTCAGTTAAATAAACAATGAATAAGTATTTCAGTAAAAATATGTTCCTATGTCCCATGCAATACTGGGAATATTTTTAT
The DNA here is from genome assembly GCF_052094955.1 of Ictidomys tridecemlineatus. Classification (NCBI taxonomy): domain Eukaryota; kingdom Metazoa; phylum Chordata; class Mammalia; order Rodentia; family Sciuridae; genus Ictidomys; species Ictidomys tridecemlineatus. The sequence goes on along the minus strand of NC_135479.1, from coordinate 53,680,043 downwards.
ACTAAAAAAATGTACTCATTGTTTATCTGCAATTAAAATCAGCTGGGCATTCTGTATTCTATCTGGCAAGCCCACCCCGCAAAGAATCATCAAGCCTACATCCTAGTACTGACATTCTCTTCTGGGTGAGCAGTCAGCCCCCATCCAACTCAGAATCTCTAAAACCAGCCCTTCCTCTTCAGGTAGGTGTCTTCTCACAGATTCTCCCTCATATCCGCAGCCCTCAAGTCATCTGTCAAGCAGTGTGGCTCCCAAAATGTCTCCACCCTTCCTGGATTCAGCAGACTCTCATGGCCAGCATTGAGTTCTATTAGAACTCACCCAGATGAGAACATGTCCCTAAGGAGGAGCCAGGCTCTGAGAATCCCCACTCCACCCACCACCACCACCATTAAACCACTGCACTCAGGGCTGGGGCTGGGGCTCAGCAATAGCGTGCACTTGTCTGGCATGTGTGAGGCACTGGGTTCAATTCTCAACACTGTGTATAAATAAATAAAATAAAGGTCTATCAACAACTAAAAAAAATTAGAAAAAAAAACCACTGCACTCATGGTAGACCAGGCCAATCTTCCTGCAGCCCAGTAGATACTCAAAATCCTTCTGTGCTCTTCTACTCCCTACCTAATAGTTTAAACTTCTTTTGTGGTCTTGCCCCAATGCATGTCTTCTACAAACAAACTGCTCAGGTACACCTTCTTTCCATCTTCTGTAGTTTATATCTTTATTTTTGCTCTTTCTTCCAAATAGAATCCATTCCTTTCCAATAAATCAAATTAATCCTTTAAAATGGATTCTATTCATCTTAGCCTGGCTATATTGCCATAAGACCTCTCCAAAAAGAATATGACAACTTCAAGAAGGTAGACAAGATAGGACCTTAAAAATGTCCCTCTACATAAACACAGTAATTCCATTGTGTGTGGGGGCTTAGTCTAAGTGAATGAGAGATACAAGCGAAGATATTTCTCTGTATATCAAAGTTACCTGGTGGAAAACCTGTGGCACACTAATATTAGGTGGCCAAAATATAGGACTGATGAAGAAGGAATCCTTGTTTTTTTTTTTTTTTAAAAGCAATGCCTCTAGTACATCACTGAGGATCTAAAATTGATTTTAAGCACATAAGCTAAGATAAACTCCAGATGGCCAAAAACCTTAATATAGCCTTAGAAAAACTAGAAGTACATAAAATAGAACATCAAAAGGCATGACATAAATAAACCAAAAGCTTCCAGTACTGGGGTAGGGGGAAAGGGGGACACTTTAGAGAAAATATATGCAGCAAATATGACAAGGCTGAGGAACTTATGGCAACAAATGAAAGAAACATTAAGGGCTGGGGTTGTGGCTCAGCGGTAGGGCGCTCGCCTGGCACGTGCAAGACCCTGGGTTCGATCCTCAGCTCCCCATAAAAATAAATAAGTAAAATAAAGGTATTGTGTCCAACTACAACTAAAAAAAATAAATATTTTTTTAAAAAAGAAAAGAACATTAAGACCAAAGCAGAATGGAAACAAGCAACATGAAGAGAGATGGCAAGAAAAGACTTACAACTAGTCAAGAAACACAGAAAAATCTTCCACCTTTCTCCTAACCAGAGGCACAAAAACAAGATGTGATTTTCTTTTTGTTCAATAAACTTATAGGTGATGGAGCACAGTGACTATAATTAGCATTAATATAGTATGCACTTGAAAAATGCAAAGAGAATACAACTTAAATATTTTTACCACCAGAAAAAAAGGTAAGTTTGGAAGATTGGTGGACATGTTATTTAGCTTGAATGAATCATTTGACCATATACACATATATCAAGACATCATGTTATACATTGTAAATATGTATGTTTTTTGTCATTTGTAAGTGTCATAAAGTTGAGGAAAAATTAATGAGAAAAAGATATTCAATGTCCAGGAAAATATGCATCACTGGTATTATCTGAAACTTGTCATAATTATTTGGAAGGAAAATTATCAATGTGAGTGATAAAAAATAATCAAACTTGATAAAGTGGATTAAAAAGTAAAAACAAAATCATATATTTGAAATTGGGGTGATGATCACAAAGATACATACATTTGTTAAAACTCATTAAATTCTATGCTAAAAACAAAAAAAAATTGGTTACCTCTCCAGGTAACTACCAAGTTGCTCCTCAGTATACATAATTTATTAATTTATACCTCAATGAAGTTCATTTTAAAACAACAGAAAGATAATAAAATAGTTACACCTTTGCTTTGACTATGTCATGCCCCTATAGGAATTAAGTTTATGGAAATAAACAGAACTGAGGACAATGATTTAAATACAAGAAATTTCAATTCAGTGTGATAACTAGAAGACTGTACAGTATATCAATATCTCCACCGAAGACTGGTTCATTTAACAATATATATAATTATCAAGTTTTGTAGAATATTTTAATGACCAGGAGAAAGTCTTATGACATGTCTTAAGACTCACGTGACAAAAACAGGCTACAGAAATGGAATTTCCAGTTTGTTTATTTGCTCAGATAGATTTTGAAACACATCAGTATTTTTAAGATGATTAGATCTTTACATTTTCCAATTTTTTTGCAGTACACCTTTAACTGCATCACCAGAAAAACAAAGGATTATAGATGAGACAGGATTTTTAAAAATGTTTTTATTCATTTGCTGTTAAAACAAAGAGTGGTCCTCCTATCTGTGAGAGGTTAGAGCTGAGTATACACATCCTCTCGTATGCTGGCCCCTTTCTGGGTCTAAAGCTAAAAATCCATCATAAAGACAGGTGTCCTTAACAAAACCTTATGTAACTTGGCCTCTACAATTCTCCAGCCACATAAACTTTCATTAATACATTTGGCGGAGGGGAATCTCAGCCCCACCTGCTTTTTCAGTTCCCAGGGTTTGGAATGCACTTTCCCATCATCCATGTCCTTGTGAATAGCTCATCCTTCAAAACCCAACTCAATATTTGGTTACCTTGGGCTGGGGTTGTGGCTCAGAGGTAGAGGGCTTGCCTAGCACATGTGAGACACTGAGTTCAATCCTCAGCACCACATTTAAAAAATAAATAAAGGTATTGTGTTCATCTACAACTATTAAAAAAAAAAAGAAAGAAAGAAAATTGGTTACCTCTCCAGGTAAGTCTTCTCCAGTCACCCCAGGATACCTTCCCCAATCAAATCAAAGCCACCTGCCATTATCGTCACAGCACACTGTATTTTGCTTTCCTAGCATGTCACCATCTAATCATGTGCCTGTGGGATCAGTTCGTTAACATCCATTTCTCCCCTAGACCGTATGCTCCTGGAGAAGCTGGCTTTGGGCTCATCACACATTCCATGTTCCCGATACACTTTCTAGACATTCAATAAGTACACGCTGAATGAATGAAAGTTTCACCACCAGTAAGAAAAGGAGCCCTCCCAGATTTCAGCCCCTAATGTTTGACAGCCCAGATTCTGGAATCCTCCACTTTACTCTCCAAGGCTGGTTACCTGAAAGACCTAGGAAACCCCAGATGATATCTCCCTCATTAACAGATTAACAACAACTCAATTATCCTTCAATTCCCCAAGGTTCACTGGGGAGTTCCCAGGCCCTGGGGAGAGAGAGGAAATGCTGGTGAGTCACTGAGAGTGATTACTAATTGGAGAGTTTTTTTTTTTCCCAAACTACTCCATCTCTCTCCATGCTGTAGTAACTGGGTGGGGAATGCATCTGGCAAGGGAACAGTTATTCAAAGATTACCCCCCCTTCCTTCCTTGAGGTTTTTCCAGGTGAGGAGGTGTAATTCTGTTAAAATGAACACTTCTTAGGTGCCAGGCTAATTCTATAAAAATGAACACTTCTTAGGTGCCAGTACTCTAGGTATAACTCAATACAACGACCTTATGGTCCCACTTTACAGATGAGAAAAGTTAAGGCATGGTAAGATTCAGAAACTTGCTTAAGGTCCCGAAGCCTCAAAGACATCGCCCTTAACCACTATTAGTATTGCCTCTCATATTTAAAAAGCTAATGTTGCCAAAAAGAGACATTAATGACACCCACGTGACTGCTGCAGAACAGAGCTTCTTCATTAATGGAGGCAGGAGAGAGGAAGGTGGGGGTTGGCATCCTTGCAGATCACATGGGGAAGACTGCTTTCTCAGGCTGAAACTCAAGAGCTGTGATGCTTGTGGAATGAACACTGACAGGTTCCCCCCTCCCCCCCAGGAACAACAATCACTGGTCTGTGGGGAGCTTCAGCTCTCTGCCCAGAGCTGTGGGTTTTCAGCAGGAAGCAAGCCATGTGCATCAATTATTAGGAACTCTTTCATCTAACTGGGACCCCCCAAACACACACCCCACTTTAACCCCAGGCAAAGCGATACGATTTGATTTACAATGTCTCCTGACCCTGCAGCATCCAGAGCAAGTAGACCGTGATCCTGCAGACAATAAACGCAACCCCAAGCTAACACATTATAGGGGGGTTAATGCGCCTGAAACAAAAGAATGCCATCTCCAAACTAGCATACCCACTGCCTCCCCCACCCCTCCCCCTCAGCACATTACCCGGCCTAGGAGTTGGTTCTCAGGGGCGAACCTGTCCGCTTCCTGAGCTCCAGCGACACTTTTCTCTCCAGCCTCCCTACTCGGCTCCTCGGAAGGGCCTTGGGGTACTTGATTCCTTTGCCTGGATTACGCCTAGATCTAGAGCCCGCAGCATCCTTCTCAACAATTATTTAGATCTCAACATAAGCATCACCGCCTTCCCCTGAGGCTTCGACCTTTAAAAGTCTCGATTCCCCACCCCGCACCCTTCCAGATTGGAAGCCCTGGCGTCGGAACCTCGGCCCACAAGCCTTCGGATACTTCAACAAATGTTTGTTGAATGCAAAAAAAAAAAAAAAAATGCTAAATACTCTTAAACCTGCCAACTCTCTCCACCCCCGCTCAAAATACTTGGGAGAAATTAATTCATAAAGAAAACATAGAAAAGCAACACCGTAACTCTACATCGCAAAACAAAGGCGATCACCGAGACTAAACTGATAAATGAACCACAGAAGACCCCAAGAAAAGCATCCCCTGGTAGGGCACACACTTTGCAAGAAGCGAAACCCCTAGGGCCAGAAAGAGGTTGCCGCCGAGCGGCGAGGGCTGGTGGCGGCTGAGCGCTGCCTACCTTGAACTCGGCGGAAAGTTGGGGCGTATATTCGCGAGTCCAGAGCGCGCGCACCAGCGCCGCCAGCTGCTCGGTGACCTCCGCGCGGCCGGGCGCCGCCCGGTAGCGCCCCAGCGCCAGGAACTCAGCCAGCAGGTCGGTGTTGCTGAGACACTGCACCACGGCGTTCATGAAACAGGTGTTGCCGTGGTTCTTCAAGCCCTGAGCGCCCGGCGGCCGCGCCCCGTCGCCCGCGAGGATCGGGGGCTGGGATCCCGGGGGATACTCTGCCCCGGGGCTCCCGGGGGCCGCAGGAGCCGGGCCCGGAGGGCAGACAAAGCCCCCTTCGCCGTCGCCATCGCAATGTCCCTGCTGGGGCTGGGATCGGGACCGGAGCGGCGAGTCCCCGGAGCGGGAGCGACTACCCAGCGCCAGCAGGAAGCGGTTGAAGAGGCGGCGCAGGGAGCGGCGGCGGCGGGGCCGGGGCGCGGGCGGCCCCTCTCCAGCCGCGTCCCCCGGGCCCGGGTCCATGGCTCCCTCCGGTGTGACTCCCGGAGCGCAGCCCCCGGGCCCGAGGCCGACCAGCAGCTCTCAGGACCTTACAATCCGGGAAAGGCGCCGAGCACCGGCTACCTGCGGGCCAGGTGTGCGCGGACGGGGCGGAGGCGGAGCCAAGGGCGGGGCCGCCCCGCCCCGCGCGGGAATCCGGCTGCAGGGCCGGCCTTAGGGCAGTGCTGGGCCACCCGCACCCCCCCGCCTGGTCCCTCCCCCACGGTACAGACAGGAATAAAAGCGCTGGGAGACTGTCGTCGTCTGGTTCCCCACCCTTCCTTACCTCTTAAAAACCGAGACAACTGGGTTTCACCTCTGCGCCCGTTCCCCGCCCATCCTTCAAGCTTTGGAAATAAAACAGGAATGGAAATTTCGAAAATGCCTAGGAAATGGCAAAGCCCTGGCTATTAGTAATTTTCTTGGTTTTTAAGTCCAGATGAAAACCAAGAAAAGGGAGAAAGTCTCCCAAGGGCAGCCTCAGATGTGGTGAGAGACGCGCTTTGGGAGCTGTGAAGGGGTGGGGGAGCGCTTTTGTGCACCGCTGGTTCCCCCGCAGGCTCAGGTGTGTGCGGACAGGTGTTGCCATCTCCTAGCAGCTCATCCGCCCCTGGGAACAGGCAGAGCCTTCCCAGGACCTGAACTGGGATCCGCGTTGTTGCCCTAGGAAGAAACATCCAAACTGCTTGCGGGTTTCTTTTTTAGGCTACAGACTATAGTCGTATTCCAAAAATTTGCGAGACTTGATCATCCTCGTTTTAATTGGTGGAGAAGTGGGCTTTGAGAGGTTCACGCAACGTAGGGGAGGCCACCCGACCTGTAAGGAGAACCGGAACTCGACCCGGCTCTAAGGATTGGCAAGCTCAGGCCCTTTCCAACCTCAGTATTTGCTCAGCAGGAAGTTTTCCGGCTCTCAGGCGCGCCCCCTACGCCTTTGCCGGTTCACTCAACGCAAAATCCTAGCTGCATCGTGGCCCAATCAGTAAGTTTGGCTCTGCCCGCCCTTGATTCCCTGGGTAACCCTAGGGGCTTCTGCTCACTTTATCCCATAACTTTCAGGTTTATAATTAATCAGACCAGTCTTGCAAAATGAATTTCTCATCAGTTTCTAGCTGATGAAAGAGTTCAGCAGGATGCAGTGTTTCAACAGTGCCCTGAAATGTTATTTAATAAATAAGTGATCATCATTTATTAAATATCCTTGATCTTTCAAACAGGGTAATGACAATTACCCTGGTATAACAAAAGCAGCATTAAAGGATACAGAACGTGCTTAAAACTTAAGACTGCTGTGGCCTGGAGACTTGAAGGGTTTCTGGGAAAAGGCCATCATTTACCTTCCCTGGGAAAAGATACCCAGGTGGATGATTAATACACACATTTCATGTCATTACTATTCTGGTGATGAGCACTGGAGAAGGATATCATGGCCAAGTTCCATAAAGCATCTCTGAAATTTCATCTTTGAGAATTGCCCCAAGATCCCAACAGTCAGTTTCTTTAAGAACCCGTTTGTGCCCCTCTCTCTATGAGAAATTCTGCTGATGCTTTGACATGATTCCACTCAATTCTCACAATGGCCTTTTGAGCAAGACTTGACAAAAGAGAAAAGTCAGGTGGAGGGTATTTTAAAAGCCTGCCCAAGGTCTGGGTTTAAACCTAAAAGTCTTGCCCCATGCAGCTTGACCAATGAAAGGTCTTATTTTTAGAGAATAATGTCAATGCTCTCTGAGGACAGATCATAAGGAAAGTCTGTGGGTTTGGCAGAGTCACAGAAAAGAGATTATGACAGGAAGCCAATAATTGGGAATGTATTTATAATTTAAAAAAAACTTTTTTAAAAAATGTACGTCTGGACAAATTATTCTTGAACATATTCAATTTTATGTGCAATTTAAGAATGTAAAATGCATTCTATATAGGAAAGGAGAAACTTAGAGATAAAATATTTAGACTAAAGAACAAAGACGCCAATGAAAGAAATCAAGACTAGTGTGGAGCTGCCCAAATTCAGTCTTCAGCAGGACTGCGAAGCACGGTGGCCAGGGAGGTCCGGTGCCTCAGGAGGCAAACGGGTACTTCCATCGCAAAATGGCTCCATCTTCACTTACGCTTATGATGTATTGATTTCCAGGACTTATGCGGAGGCCCATGATGTTGCCACTGTGTCCCACACCGACGTGAGTCACTTCACCCTCATTATAATCCCAAACTTTAACCAGATGGTCACTTCCACCTGAAAAACACAGTTATATGGCATCACTGCAGTAGACTAGAGAGAAATGGCCCTGGTCTCAAAAAAAGTTTGGGTTTTTTTTTTTTTTTGGTTTTGTTTTATTTTTATTTATTTATTTATTATTTTTTTTGAGACAGGGTCTTGCCAAGCTGCTTGTCTGTCCTCAACCTTGCAATCTTCATGCCTCAACTTCCCTAGTCACTGGGATTACAGGTGTGGGCCACTGAGCCTGGCAACCAGATTATTGTCAACACATTCTCATGTGCCAACTTAAAGAAAAATCTATCTTTATATAATGCTTTGATTATAAAAATCTAGCATGCCTGGGAATGGTAACCACATACTTGTAGTCCCTGGAGACAAAGGAGGGAGAATCCCTGGATCCCAGGAAACCCAGACCAACCTGGTATAATTGCCCATAGTTGAAAAAAAAAAAAAAATCTATGTGTGTTATAGTAAATTCAGAGGGAAAAATCAAAGAGATGTATTCACCCTTCATTCTATCACCCAGAAATAACCACTAATAACATCTTGGTTCAATCCCTGTCAGTCTTTTCTATATATGTATATATATATGTATAGACAGGTATATACATATACCTGTATATATGATTGGATCACACTGTGTCTAGTTTTTTTAATATTTTTTAGTTGTAAATGGACACAATATCTTTATTTTTTATTTATGTATTTTTATGTGGTGCTGAGGATTGAACACAGTGTCTCACACTTGCTAGGCAAGCGCTCTACCACCAAGCCACAACCCCAGCCCACACTGTGTCTAGTTTGAAATCTTGCTTTAAGTCAATGTGTTTGCAGAATTTTAATTCATTTAGAGTGTTTGTTAATGTCCTGAAGAATCAATCAGACTGGCAGGAAGTTATGTTGATATTGTTCCAGTCATCATATTGTGTAGTAAATGCTCCCTTGAAATAATGGTTAATTCATTTATTGGAGGTGGGGGCACACATTACAGCATTCGACAATAAAAGGGAATGAAAAGACTGGTATTTGGGACTTCAGTAGAACACAGTGAAGGAAGCAACTGGACAACCCAGGACACTTTAAATGTCCATTCCAGTCATCCATACCCACTACATAAAGCAAACCCAGCAATATAAGACTTAGCTGTTATTTGTATCCTTAAGTCTCCTCTGCAAATGTTTCCTCTCATTGAATGTGTCTTCTGGATCTTTCTCTTCCAGAACAAATTGGCTATTGTCTTCAGATCTGAGTCTAACCCAACTGCCCTTGAGACCCTTTTGCCAGCTCTTCCAAATTGCCTCCCACAAGAGAGTCCACCCCCCACCTCCCCATTCCCATCTAAATAAGCCAAGCTTGGCTTTCTTTTCTAATCCAGGACCAACCTGTGACAAAGTGCACTCCTTCCTGGGTGATATCCATACCATTTATTGACCCAGACAAAGAACCTTCCAACTCTCTGATGACTGACCCATCAAATACTTCCCAGTAAGCAATCTGGAATTCAGGAAAAAAAGCATTAGGCAGGATTCAGCTCAGTGGAATCATCCACACACATACAGACATGCTAACAAAAGATGGCTCTACTTTATATAGAAGGAAGTGAAAATACACCATGGGATGGTATGGGCTGAAATTATAAATAGGCTACAGCAGGGGGTGGAGAAACCATTTTAATATTTTTAGTATTCCTTTTAAAATTTGCATGCTATTTAAAGGGAATGTTGATATGCTGATAAACTGAGATTGTGACAGAAAGAGCTTTTGATAAGACTAAGCAGATTGAGTCTGTAGCAAAATGTAAAATAAAGAACCACTCATGGTTCTGCTTCTGCACCAAGAGGAGGACCGAGAGGAGGACTGAAAAGCTGCAGAGCAGGTGGGAGAGGAAGTGCCTCCCTTCCAGCTGGGGAGAAGAGTAGGGAATGAGCACCCCCCAGAGTTCTGGAGCCTGGGCCTTTCAAAGCCACCTCCCTGCTGTGGTTGGACCCTCCCTCTTCCTGGACCTACACACCCATTCCCAACCTCCCCTTCTGCTCCAAAGCAGCAAAATATTCCATAGGGTGTGATTTATGTTCCCTCCTATAAAGGGGAACATAATAGGGGTAGAGAGAGTAAGGTATTGAAAGCAGGGAGACTTTTATAGTAGCTATCAGCCAGGGAGGTTGGTTCCAGGATCGCCCCGTGGATACCAAGATATGAGGATGCTCAAGCCCCTTATATAAAATGGCATAGTATTTCCATAGAACCTATGCAAATCCTCCTGTACAGTTTTGGGAATAATGGCAAGAAAAAAAAAAACTGTGTACATGTTCAATACCGATAAATTTTTTTTTCAAAGTATTTTTGATACACAGTGGATCTGATCTGTGGGCCTAAAACCCACAGAAACAGAAGGCCAACTGTGCTTACCTTTCTATCTGTCCCACTGGTGATGATCTGGAATTCTTCAGGATGATAACAAACACACTGGAATAGGGTATTGGCCAGGATCATCTGATTTCTCCTAAGACGCCTGAAAAGTAGATTCAAAAGCTGTGAATCTCAACTTTCTCTTCCCTAGAAAATGTATTTAGTATTCAAACTGCATTTGGTATAAGCTTAGACTTGGGGCGGTTAATCTGTCTCAAAGTTCTCACCCTGCTCATCAGGGTAGCATTTGCATTTCTTCAAAATAGACTTCTGGTTATACTGCCTTTCTACTTCTGTATGGATACCTCTCAACACATCCATCAGCGACTGTCAGATGATGTTGGGCAGATAGCAGGGGCCTTTTTCTAAAGACAGCACAAAACCTAATGAGAATCCTCAAGTTCCAGTAAAAAAGGAGAAAAGACTGAATTCAGAGCCAGCCCACTATCTCCTGCACAGTGTAGTTGATTCTCCAGGCCAACATTTGGAGCTAAGTGGAGCTCCCTTTATAGGAGTGGCTCAGTGTGGGGAAGAATCTTTTTAATGGGTATTATTGGGCCCACCTGTAGGCAGTTGGACTCAGTGGGTGGGATGGGGTCCCAGATGTGTATTTAAAACCAGCTTGTCAACTGATCTGTTTTCAACTGTTTAGAAACCTCTGTCTTGGATGCTATACAGATTGAGTATCACTTATCCAGAACACTTGAGACCAGAAATAGTTTGCATTCTGGAGTTTTGAGAATTTGGGAATATTGCATAGACTTAACAAGTCATCCCTAATCTGAAAATCTGAAATCTGGAATGCTCTTAAAATTTCAAACTTTTTGAATGCTGACATAAAGCTAAGAAAGATTCAGATTCAGAGCACTTTAGATTTGGGGTTTTTATGTTTGTTAGGGTATTCAACCTGTACCAAGACGTTAAGATTGTTTCTCCTTCCATGGGTCCATCTTACAGGCCAGGCTCTCCTGGTTTAAAAAAAAAAAAAAAAATGGACCTTCTGCCAGTTTCTCCTCTTTATGGAAGTTTTCGGATGTGGTATCTGAGCTGAGTGTTTTAAAAGGTTTGGGCACAATTGAGCAAAATATTCCTGCTGCCCAGTTGGAAGTCTTTAAGGATGTGAAGTGGACACAGACCATGCATAGTTTAGACATTCCCTTCTGGCTGCAAATTTTCCCAATGTTGAAGGTCAAGGGTAGACTGATCCTTTCTACAAGTGTGGTTCTTGGACCAGAATTATCACTTGGAAGTTTATTAGAATTGCAGAATCTCAGGTGCCACTCTAAACCTATTACAGCAAAATCTACATTTGGGGAACATCTCCAGGAGATCAGGGATCAAGGAGATATGCAGGGCTAGAAGACAGAGGTTTGCTTTCCTTTTTGCTCTTTAATGTATTAACCCTGCCTTTGCTTTCAGTCCTCAATCCCTCTCTCCATTCAAAACATTTCATATTCTTTCACCAAATCTCCCCCCACCATTTTTGACTTATTTTTAGTCTCTCTTGTGTAGTTTTACAGTGGCAGAGAGTCCCAAGAGTGGTAGTGGTGTGATGGGTGGGTAGATGAGGGGAGAGCTTCGGAGGTCGGGGTGTGGTTCCAAAATAAAAACGTATACTACAAGTGGGGTGCAGTGGTACACACCTGCAATCCCAGCAACTCAGGAAGTTGAGGAAGGAGGATAGCAAATTCCAGGTGAACCCAAAGGAAGGAAGGAAGGAGGAAAGAAAGAAAGAAAGAAAGAAAGAAAGAAAGAAAGAAAGAAAGAAAGAAAGGAAGGAAGGAAGGAAGGAAGGAAGGAAGGAAGGAAGGAAGGAAGGAAGAAAGGAGAGAGATGCATCTCAGTGGTAAAGCACCCTGGTTCAATACCCAGTACCAAAAAAAAAAAAAGAAAGAAAGAAAGAAAGAAAGTTAAAAATCACCTTTGAAAATTCTTGACTTAACTCCTGTTCACATGCCTTGGCCTGGTTAGTTTGGAGTTATCACATTCCATGGAGATGTGATATGCTCATAGTATGAGAGTTCTCTGGGAATGTGGCCAACCAAGGGGAAGGACAAATTCATGCCTCTCCTGTATTTCCCTCCAATGGCAAGCTCATCCAGGACTTCACATGACTGAGCAGAATGTTGGGAGGAACTGCTTGCATTACTTATTTCCCTTGTGCCTTTTCTTTGGAACATTTTTAAAAATTTGTTTTTCTTAGTTGTTGACAGATCTTTATTTTATTCACTTATGTATATGTGGTACTGAGAATTAAACCCAGTGTCTCACACATGCAAGGCAAGTGTTCTACCACTGAGCCACAACCCCAGCCCCTTCTTTGGAACATTTAAAGTTGAATGAAGTGCAAGTTAAATCATGCTTGGCTACTTCTGTGTCTGTACAGAAACTCCTGATATTCATGTCTTCCCATCAGCACCTCTAAAACACGGACAGCCCATGGAGGCCAAGGGCTTCTGCGGAACCTCCCTTTAGTGTTAAATCCACCCTCCTTTGGAGTCTCTGCTCATGGCTCAGTAAAATACGGACGTGATTGGGTTTTGCATGGGTCTTGCCATCCTCCCCAACCCAGGTACCTACACGAGGTCCCAAATGATGCAAGTCCCATCGTTGCTGGCAGTGACACACTCCTCGTTGTTCTTCTTCACCCGGATGCAGGACACAGAGGACTTGTGCTCCTTTAAGGCCTCCTCCAGTTTCTGGGTCTGGCAACCTATCTGCCACACTCTCACCTGAAAGGTCCCAAGAGCATGCTCTCAATACCAATTGGGAACTTTGTTTCATTGTTTATTTTTGGTACTAGAGATGAAATTCATGGGATGCTTTACCACTAAGCCACACTCCCAGCCCTTGTTTTTTTTTTTTTTTTTATCTTGAGGCGTGGTCTCACTAAGTTGCTGAGGCCAGCCTCAGACTTACGATTCTTCTGCCTCAGCCTCCTGAGTTGCTAGGATTACAGGTGTGTGCCACCGCAACGGGCTACAAACTTGGGACTTTGAAAGGGATCAAAAAGATCCCAGGAGACTTTTCACCTGCTGTGTGTGTGTGACTTGGTTTTTGAATTTCCTATTCTCCTCTTAGTTGGGTTAAAATGCTATGACTGAAGGGCAGAAATATTCCCATGTAAGATGTGATCATCTCCCTTGGAGCTTGGAATATGCCACCAAGGATCCTAGGCCTGTTTTTACTTTCAGGCTGAGAAATTTATCAGACACTCACTAGGAAAATCGATAATGCAAGGGCCTCTGTTAAACCCAGCGAGATATTATGTCTACTTATTTCTGCTGAACATTGCTCTCAAATTTCTGGTGCCATCAGGAAATTTCTTGGGTACCCGCAGCCTCTTTTAAACTGTCACATCAGCTGTTCAATTTTAATCATTTAAAACCCTATAAAACCCAGCACCCATTTTCTATTACAAATATTTTGTCCTCTCTGTTCTGAAATGAAATCCACAGGTAAATCGACAACCCACACATATTTCTAAACAATAAACATGACACCCTAATTGTAATTTTAAAAATCATATATGAAAGTTCTTTAGTTATTATAGTAAGTCTTTTAATAGATAGAGGCTGTTACAAGGACACCAGATAACAGTAAGATAGTCAGAGGCTCACACCTTAGAACGAATATGATAGATTTATGAAAAAAGAGCAGAGAGCTAGGAATGATATAGCTCAGTGGTAGAGTGCTATGCTGTGTGAGCTTTGGGTACCATTGTCAGAACCAGGGAGAAGAAGAAGGAGAAGGAGGAGAGCACAACCATTGCATATACATAGTACAAGACAGGGAAAGAACAGTGGTCCAGGTGAACACTACGTTAAAAACTAGTGTTAGGATAAGTAATAACAGACTGAACATGATTGGACATGATAAGAGGAAATAGCCTTAAATGAAGTAATGAAAGCATTCTTAAGAGCTTCCTACATGGTCAAAGTAAAAAAAATGAAGCCAGGTGCAGTGGCTTGTACCTGTAATTTCTGCTACTCAGAAGACTGAGGCAGGAGGATCTCAGCTGGAGTCCAGCCTCATCAATTTAGAGAGAACCAGTCTCAAAATACAAAGGGCTAGGGATGGAGCTTAGTGGTAGAGCACTTGCCTAGAATGTGTGATACCCATTACTAGGGTGGGGGGGGGAATAGGAGTATCATTATCTTTACACTTCAGGAAACTGAGGCAGTGAGGTTAAAGCATGTGCCTAGGTCACACAGTGGAAGTGGAGAAGTGAAACTTGAGCCCCAGCATTCATCTGAGTCGCCTAAGTTCTGCTAATGGCTCCCTCAAGATCTTTCTTCTCTCTGATAAATTCTTCCAATGAGAACTGAGAAAGGAGAAGAGAATGCCCAGTGTAGACACAGGGAAGGATTTAGGAGTTTTTTTAAAACGGCTGGGGAATAGAGGGGAGGAGACCCTGACAGAATCAAGAAAGTGAAAGGTGTTTTAGACGCCTGGGAACGATGAAAGGAAAAGATGGAGTGTAATCCTTTCAAAACAATGGCCGGAATGTCTGGGGTATTAAAGAACAGATTCTAAAAATATCATCTGCTTTAAAAGATTTTTTAAAAAGTAACTGGGCATCATGGTGCACATCTGTAATCCCAGCTACACTGGAGACCGAGGCAGAGGGATCAAAAGTGTGAGGCCAATACCAGCAACTTAGTGAGACCCTGTTTCAAAATAAAACGAAAAAGAACTAGGGGTGTGGTTCACGGGTAGAGCATCCCTGGGATCAATCCCTGGTACCAAAAAGGAAAAAGAAAGTGGGGGTGGGGAGAAAGAGGGAGAGGGGGAGGGAGAGAGAGAGAGAGAGAGAGAGAAGAAGAAGAGAGGAGGAGGAGGAGGAGGAGGAGGAGAAGGAGGGGGAGGAGGGGGAGGAGGAGGAGGAGAGGGAGGAAGGAAGGAAGGAAGGAAGGAAGGGAGAAAGAAAAGATAAAGTATACAACTATGGTTCTCAGAGGAAAGAACAAGTATGTGAATAAACCAATAAACCAATTTGGATCCATTTGGATCCATAACTTGATTCCATATAGAGTGCTTTCATATTTGTACTTTAAATATCCTGTATGTAAACAAGTACATTGATGTCTATTTATGCTATTATAACTTTACTTTATGATGCATTTTAGAGTTTCATCAAATTTTTAATTTGGCCCTGCCTGACTCCTAGTATAGGTACATATTAAAAAATCAAATAGGGCGTCCTATGAGTAAGTTACTCAAACTGATGGGTTGTTTTTTTAATAAATAATAATAATAATCTGTTTTCAAGAACAATACCTCCCCTTCCCCACCGCCACTGATGACCCTTTTACAGTCACTGGTGGTCGCGATGGCAGTCACTCCGATCCTGTGGGCGCTGTTAATGACATACATCAGCCGGCCCGTCTCGGGGGCGAAGGCGCGGATTTTCCCATCGTCCCAAGCTGGCGTGGGAGGAAGACAGAAGGCCACAGGGTCAGCTCAGGCCCCCTTTTTGCAGACCGAGGCTCCCCTGCACCCTGAACCAGAGTCCCAGTGCGGAGAAGTGGTCTGGAGGGAAGGGACAGCCAGCCGCCACCCACTTCCAGGAACCAGAAGCCCTGGTGCATCAAACCACTCACACCTGGCTCAGGGAAAGGAGGGGTCCCTCCAGGTTGAACCTGCCCACAGGTGTGTCCCAGGCCAGGTGAGGGCAAGTGGGGAGGGGAGGGAGGAGGAAGGACGGCTCCCACCACGCATGAGCCGCAGCCAAGCACACACAACTAGTCCATGTGATACCTGGGATGTCATTAATAATCCCCAAAGCTACCGGCTTGCCACCCACACCCCACCTTTAAATCTGATGTTCCTCCCCACTTTCTCGCCATCTTTCCCATCTTAGTAAAAGTCTCCACCATCATCCAGCCAGCTGCTTAAGCCCAGAACCTCGGGGTTATTCTTGATTCCTCTCTATCCAGCCACCGCCTAATCCGACAGCCAGTCCATCCGCAAGTCCCATCCCCTCTACTGTTAAAAACACCATCTTTCAACCCCTCCGCTGGCAGCACCTTATCCAAGCCTCAGTCACCTCTCTCCTGGATTATTTTACCAGTTTCCTCTCTGGCCTTTTAATTTGCTTCCAAGCAGTCATCTGTAGATGAATTAACTGCCCCCCCCATGACCTTTGTAAAACCAGGTCACCTTCCTGATCAAGAACATCCAAAAGTGCTTCTTACTGTACCTAGAATGAAAATCCAAATTCTTTATCCTGCATAGTCACTAGTAACAACCCACCCACCTCTTCCATCTCCCTGAGGCTCCACCCCAACTGTAATCACTAAGCTCCAGACACGCTGACTTCCTTGTTATTCCTCAGATATACCAAGTGACTTCCTACCCAGTGGCCCTTTGCACTTGCTCTTCTCTCTGCCTGGAATGCCTCCCCCCACCCCAGGTCTTTTCAAGGCTGGAAACTTCTCATCGGCTTTAGTGTCACCTCTTGACCTTAGCAATTTGAAACAGGATGCTCAAGGTAGATAGATCCCATTACAGTGAAGATTTGAGGAAGTGAAAGCATGGGGGAGGACACCTTGGGGGTGTTTGGGGAGAGTGACTTTTCATGAAGATCGAACAGCCAGAGAAAAGCCCTAAGCCTGATGTGTTTAAGGAAGACCAAAGAAGCAAGTATGGCTGGAGAGGGGATGCAGTAAGAAAAAAATCAAAGCTCCTGGTGCCTGTGATTTCAGGCTAGAGATTGTAATCCCAGCAGCTCAGGAGGCTGAGGCAGGAGGATTGCAAGTTCAAGGCCAGCCTCAGCAATTTAGCAAGACCTTGTATCAAAATTTAAAAAAAATAAGAAGGGCTGGGGGTGTAGCTCAGTGGTAAAGCAAAGCTCAGTTCAATCCCTGGTACAAAAAAAGAAAGAAGGAAGGAAGGAGGGAGGGAAGAAAGGAAAAGGAAAAGAAACCAAAGGCAAGAAGGTAGATGTGGGAGAAG
Source organism: Ictidomys tridecemlineatus (assembly GCF_052094955.1). Classification (NCBI taxonomy): domain Eukaryota; kingdom Metazoa; phylum Chordata; class Mammalia; order Rodentia; family Sciuridae; genus Ictidomys; species Ictidomys tridecemlineatus. Next base: position 53,662,759 of record NC_135479.1, on the reverse strand, counting down.
AGAGAAGGTTGTGTATGGTCTTTGCAGTAACTACATCTGCCCAGCCTACTGCTTCAGTCTTCTCTATATCAGTTTCCCTGAGCTCCCCACTGCCCCCAACTGAGACTTTGTCTTTCAGAGGGTAAAAGACTTTTGAGCCCTGTAAATGTCAATGATCTGAATTAACATTGCATTTTGTTTCATTTTGCAGGGCTGGGGATTGGCAATCACTCTACCCCTGACCCATGCCCTAAGCCCTGACTTAGCATTTCAAGACAGATTTCTGGCTTCTGTGTCGAGAATAGACAGGGCAAGAGTTGAAGCAGAGAGCCCTGTTAGGAAGCTACTGGAGTTACTTTGGGGAGAGATGATGGTGGCTGAGATGAGGGTAGAGGTGAGAAGTGATGGAACTTTGATATACCTTCAAATGAGAGCCACCAGGGCAGGGAGGTGGACCCAAGAGAAAAGCAGAGGCAGTAACAGCTCCAAGATTTTTGTTTGCTTGTTTTGGTGCTGGGGAAAGCCAGGTTCTTTCTTGTACATAGAATATAAATTATCAATATATATGAGTTATCCATAAGTGCTCTACCACTGTGCTACACCCCAGCCCACACTCTAAGGTGTCGGACCTGAGGATTTGTCAGCTCTTGGTGGAACGTAAACCAAGAGCTCCTGGTGACCACTCTGTGGAGAAGAAATGCAGGTGGGTGGGGAACAGAACCAAAAAATAAGGAAGGGCTGGGGATGTGGCTCAAGCGGTAGCTTGCCTGGCATGCGTGCAGCCCGGGTTCGATCCTCAGCACCACATATCAACAAAGATGTTGTGTCTGCCGAGAACTAAAAAATAAATATTAAAAATTCTCTCTCATTCTCTTTAAAAAAAAAAAAGGGACTAAGATGGGTTCGTGCTGTCAATTTCATAGCTGCGCCTGAAGATGAACTTGACCTTCATCCATGTGACCCAGTAAAATTTACTTATTGACCACTGGAGAAATTTGCCAATGGATTAAACATAAAGCAATCTTAATAAATTATCCTTTCATAGGATAATATTTTTTAGATTTTTAGATTATACTGAAGTATTTAGAGGTGGAATATCATGGCATCTATAATATGTGTTAAAAATACTCCGGCATAAATTGGGTTGAAAAAGTTCCCTTTGAAGCAGAACTTAGTTTTGAGTCGGGTTTTTTATCTCTTGTACAACAAAAAGGATTCTCACCCAAGAGTCCTGTAATCACGAAAGCCTCAAATACATTTCAAAATTGGATTACTCAATTTCCCTACTGAGAGAAAGATCGGTTGCACGCAACGATTGGAGAGAAGAAAAATTGCTTATTGGGTTCTTCCTGGCTCAGACAATCTCCCAGCTGGAAGGGGACTTTGAGGATAGGCTGAGGAGAAGCAAAGAGCGGAGGACAGTCCCAGGGTATCTTCACATAACGACTAGTGGGGACAGAGGGACACAGATGGAAACCACAGCCAGGGCTGGGCTGAATCTTTTTTCTTCCCCAAGACAGAGACAGAGGTGTATTTAGGAAGGTAGACCCACGTCCAAGGGAGAACAGCCCCAGGGGATAAGGCTGGCCATCTCCGGGAGGGACAGGCAGGGCCAAACCTTAGCAGGGAGAGGTCACCTGAAATGATGCTCTTGCCATCTCTCATGAAGTCCAGGCCATGGCAGGTCATGTTGGGCACAGTGATCCGCAGCAGCTCCCTGTTGGACATCGTGTGCCACACCCTGATGTCTTTCTTGGCACAGGTGGCAAATAGCTCAGCAGTGCCACTGCAAAGAAGCCATCGAGAGATAAGAGAGGCAGCCGAAAAAAGGCTCACAGTGTTTCTCAGAGGCGGATGTGACAATAGGAGGTGTGACGGAGGGCAGGATGTGTTTTAGATGCTGATTCCCCCCAAGGCCTGGTGATCTTAGAGATCCCTTATGTGAACTGGTATTGGATGCCCTCAAACCATCCGTGAAAATCTTTTGTAGTTCTTTCCCTTCAGGAAGGGTTGGGACCAATTCGCCAAAAAAGAAAGTCAATTTGAAATCTAAATCTTTGAGGACTGTAGAATAGCAACATTTTATTTTTTAAAAATCCGTTTATTCAAGATCATTGTACTGTCTGTCATGTGTAATAACTAATTAAACCAAATAAAAAAATTTAAAAAATTAAAAAATCAGTTTATTGCGGTACAGTTGACACAAAAGGCCATACATATTGAATGTATGTAACTTGATGAGTTGTATACACTTGGTGAGTAGCATTTCTTGAGATAAATACATCCATTGCATATCTATAACAAACGAGGAAACCCTTTCCTGTAAAGTAGAAAAATTTATTAAAATGTCTTTTTGTTTTGTTTTGTTTTTGTTACTGGGGATTGAACCCAGGGATACTTTTACCACTGAACTACAACCCTGGCCCTTTTTATTTTTAGTTTTGCCACAAGGGCCTCACTAAGTTGCTTAGGGCCTTGCTAAATTGCTGAGGCTGGCTCTGAACTTGCCATCTTCCTGCCTCAGCCTCCTGAGTCTCTGGAATTACAGGCATTCGCCATTGCACCCAGCTAATTAAAATTTCAAGGAAGAAAATGACAATGGTGATAGAATTCACATATGCAGATAACCCAAGACCCTTCTTTGGTTAGTTATCAGAAAATATGAGGTTATAGACAAAGAAGAGTACCCCAGAGGGATTGTCTGTCAGGCTCAAAAGAAAAATAAAAAGTAATTTGTACATAGACTATAAATTATCAAAATACATGAGTTATCCATAATCTTTGATAAGAAAAAGGGGTGTGTGGGGAGAGAGTAAACTGGTTTAGAAGTTTCAAGCTAGTCTCCGCAGAGACCAAAGCTACCCTTTAGATGTGAGCACTTCTCAGGCATTTTCTACATTTCCTCACAAACATATTTAAAAAAGGGAAAGAGATGGGCTGGAGATGTGGCTCAAGCGGTAGCACGCTCGCCTAGCATGCGCCGGGCGCTGGGTTCGATCCTCAGCGCCACATAAAAATAAAATAAAGATGTTGTGTCCACTGAAAACTAAAAAATAAATATTAAAAAAAAATATCCCTCTCTCTTTAAAAAAAAGGCAGGGGAGAAGAGCACCTCTCTCTTATTTTAAGATCCACTTGGTTTGCAATTAATAGAAAAACTAAGTGGATCCCTTCTACACATTTGGGGCTCGGAATTAAAATTATGAGCAGGACCAGTAACTTAGAAAGGATACTGGTCAGAGGCAGGCAGGAACTGCAGCGGAGCTTCTGCCAGCCAGTCCTGATAGACAGAGACCCAGTCAACCCTATATTAGAATTAATGGATTTTATAAAATAAGACCTGTTTTATATCAGATAGTGCCTTCAGAGAATGAGCTCCTTTCTTTTTCTGCTGCTGTTGTCGATGAACATTTATTTATTTATTTACATGTGGTGCTGAGAATCGAACCCAGTGCCTCACACCTGCTAGACAAGCACTCTACCACTGAGTCACAACCCCAGTCCAGAAGGGGCTTTTAATGAGACATATGGAGGCTCATGAAAATCCTTTATCATGAAAAAGAATGCCCCTAGAGAACTTTCCCAATTCCCCACCCTTGATGGGCAATCCACTTCTTCAGCAGTCTCAGACAATCACTTGGGCCTAATCTGAAATGAGCCACTCAAGTAGGAAACTGTACTGAATTTAGAATCAGAGAGATTAAGGTCCAGAAAGAACCAACCCAACTGGAGCATGAAGATGTACTAGGTCCACAGGCTCCCTCCTTCCCACTTAAAATCCTACAAAATGAAGATATAGAGAGAGTTAGAGGTAGATATAAATATATTTTCAGTGACTCATAAATCATGGAAAGGATAGCTTCATCTCTGCATGAACCCTTTGGTTGCTGCATAACAGGGCAAGCTCACAGGGGAACACAGGGTCAGGCTAAAACACTGCCGTGGGGAGCAACAGGAATATCAGCTTGTGCACACCATGGGGAAGACAAAATTTGCAGTTTGAATCCAGGCCAGTAATCCCTGGAGAACACAGTTGCTACAACATATTGTATGTAATGGCAAGTTTTCAGTGAAAAACTCCCAGATATGCAAAGAAACAGGACAATGTGATTCAGGAAAAGGCTGTCAAAAAAAACTGATCCTGGGTTGGGGGTGCAGTGCAGTGGTAGAGCACACATGTTTAACATGTGTGAGGTCCCAGATTCAATATTCAATTCCCGGCATGAAAAGAAAAAAAAGAAACTGACTCCAAGTAGACCCAAGTATTAGATTGACAGATTTTCAAAGTGACTACTTACAACTTTTAAATATATTCAAAACATTAAGGGAAACTATAATATCAATAAGCACACAGGTAATCTCATCAGAGAACTAGAAATTATGTATGTATTATGATCATGTATTTTGTGACAATTATGTTTCTTCTATAGGTGAAAAGTACAAAAACTGAAATAAATTTACTATATGCGCTCATTTGGAGATGGTAAAAGAATCTACGTACTTGAAGCAGATATGATAGAAATTATAAAATGGAAAAAGACAGAAGAAAGAGAAGTGAGCAACCTTAGAAACCAATGGGAAGGGCTGGGGACCTAGCTCGGTTGGTAGAGTGTGGGGAGCACTCTGAATGACCTGCGCCTTCCATTCTGAAACAAGAGGCCTAGGCTCTGACCAATCACTACATTTCCTAGTGACTTGGGCATTGATTCAGTTCATGAAATTGAGGGCATGTCTTTAGATGTAGGTGACACCCCTTGGGTTGAATTACACTCACCTGCCCCTTGTAACCCTGCCCTTTCTGGCCTTTTTTGGATAGAACTTTCTAAGAACAAGGGTCCCCCCTTTAAAAGCCCACTTCAAATGTGTTCCCTCTCTCTCACTAGCCTCCTGTGAGGGGCAGCAGTAGAGTGCTTGCCTTGCGTGTACAAAGCCCTGGGTTCAATCCTTAGCACCACACACAAGAAAAAAAGGAGAGGGAGGGAGGGAGGGAGGGAGGGAGAGAGAGAGAGAGAGAGAGAGAGAGAGAGAGAGAGAGAGAGAGAGAGAAAGGAAGGAAGAAAGAAAGAAACCCATGGGAAATATCAATTTTTTTTCAACATGTATAATTTGAATCTCAGGAAGATAGGATTTAGAAAGGGTGAATTTTTTTTTTTTTTAAGAATAATGGCGGAAACCCTCTCAATTTGGTGGAAAACATCCATTTACAAATTCAAAAAGCTTAATAAACTCCTAGCAGGATAAACACAAAGAGAAAGACACTTCATAATCAAACTGACAAAAGGCAAAAACAAAGAGATAATCTTGAAAATACATAAAAAGTGACACATTACAAAGAGGGGAAGAGTAGTGAGAATACAGAATGACTCCTCATTAGAAACCATGGAATCCAGAAGGCACTAGAACGATGTATTCAAATGTTAAAGTTCTTAGGCTGAGAGGGAAAGATAACAGATGGCAAGTAGCTCTATAAAATGAAGAGTATCAGAAATTCTTGTAGATAAACACATGCACATGCATTTTTTTAAAAAATTTCATTTCTTAATTTCCTTAAAATATTTGTGATTATTTAAAGCCAAAATTATAATATTGTATCAAGGGATATATTTCCAAGTAGGTAAGAAGGAAATATGTGAGATCTAAAAGAAATGTACTGCCATCAGATTCTTATATGTTATTTTACTTGAATAAAATTACTTTACTTAATGTTTACTCTAAGTAGATTATGATATGTTAAAAATGTAATCTGCCATCCTTAGAGCAACCACTAAAAAAAACCAATGCACAGATACATAGCTAGAAAGCCAACAGAGTAATTAAGTAATAAAATGTTGAAAAAGGTTAATTGACACAAGAGAAGGCAGCTAAGATGCAACTGAACAAATAACAGGTAAAGAAGAAAACAAATTACACTAAATGTAAGTGCACTAAATATTCCAAATATAAAGCAGAGATTTTCTTTTTCTTTTTCTTTTTTGATACCAGGGATTGAACTCAGAGGCACTTGACCACTGAGTCACATCCCTACCCCTTTTTTGTTTTTTATTTAGAGACAGGGTCTCACTGAGTTGCTAAGTACCTCACTTTCTCTGAGGCTGACTTTGAACTCGTGATCCTCCTGCCTCAGCCTTCAGACCCACTGGGATTACAGGCATGCACCATGGCACCCAGCTAAAAGCAGAGATTTTTGGGACTGAATAGAAAAGCAAGAATCAATTATATACTATTTCAAGAGATGCACATTAAATATAAATATATACGGCCAATAATAGGATAAAAAGGATATATCATGAAAAGAGAAAGGTTGAATATGCATATTAATGTCATACAAAAGAGCCGGGCATTGTGGCACACACCTGTAATCACAGTGACTCAGGAGACTGAGGCAGGAGACTCGCAAGTTAGAGGCTAGCCTCAGGAATTTAGGGAGCCCCGTCTCAAATTAAAAAATAAAAAGGGCTGGGGATATGGCTCAGTGGTAAAGTGTCCCTGGGCTCAATCACCAGTACCAAAAAGTAAAAAATTAAATAATAATATTATCATACAAAACACACTTTAAATCAAACAGAATTACTAAAGATGAAAAGGAATACTCAATAATTATAAAAATGTTAAGAAAGCAGGAAGATGACAAATAACTTATGACACCTAATTAACAGAGCTTCAAAATATATAAAGCAAAAACTGATGGAAATAAAGGAAGAAATCTACATTTATGTCTTGAGACTTTTTTTAACACTTCTCTCAGTAACTAATGAAACAAGTAGACTAGAAGTCAATAAGGATAAGAAGATATATATATATATATATATATATATATATATATATATATATATATATATATATATATATATATATATATATGACACTACCAACATTAAATGTTTCCACGGAGAAAAAATATCATCTCCAAAGTATATATGAAATTATTTCACTTACATGAAGTTCAAAAGTAGGGAAACTCATCTCAGGGGATAAAAATCCAGGAAGTAATTATCTTCAAGTAGAAAGGTGAGGATAGTGATTGGAAGGGGTGTTTGGGAGATGAAAATATTTTAATGTTGTACCAGGGTGATAGTCATATGGGGTAATGATTCATGCAGCTACATCCTTATGATTTATGTACTTTCTGCATGCATGTTGTACATCATTCAAATTCTTTTTACACCTTTACAAACTATCATTCAAATCTGAGGGTAAAACAAAGACTTTCGGATAAATAAGAAGCAACTTTTCCATACAAAGACTATTTCTGAAAATGTGGTCTATATACACTATGGAGTCTTATTTGGCCATAAAGAAAAATGAAATTGGGTCGTTTGCTTGAAAATGGATGGAACTAGAGACCATTGTGTTAAGCAAAATAAGTAAAACTCAGAAGGTCAAGGGTTTATATTTTCTCTCATATGTGGAAGCTGGAGAGAAAGAAAGAAAGATAGTTGTGGTGGGGCAGGGATCTCATGAAAATCAAAGGGTGCTGGGGAGGAAGGGTTAACCGCTGGACAGTGATATTGGCCAAGTCCCATTGTTACACTGTGTCCATGTATGAAAATGTAATAACAAATCCCATCATTATGTACAACAACTAGAATTCACCAATAAAAAATGTGGAAAGAGGAAAAAAAGATTGTCTCTGAATTTTCAAAACAGAAGAATCTAAGAGGATTCCACTGGCATGTGAAACAAGCATAACAAAAGCAAAGAACATAATTTAGTTAAATCTAAGTACTTACTTGGAAAAAAAATAAGCAATGATAATGTAATATGCATCTATAATTCCCCATTAATTTTAGCATGGGAGATAGTGGAAGAATGATGGAGAGAGAAATAAAAATATACTTATTCTTAGCTGAGTGTGGTGGTACACACCTGTAATCCCAGCTGCTGGAGGTCAAAGCTGGGGGATCACAAGTTGGAGGCCAGTCTGGGCAACTTAGTAAGATCCTGACTCAAAATAAAAAGGGCTGGGGATGTTACTTAGTGGTAGGCTGCTTGCCTGACATGCATGATCCCCTGGGTTTATTCCCCATTAACACACACACATAAATACTCTTGCCTTTATGGAAGACAGGATATCAATGTTTGTTAATTCCAGTGTTTGACAAAAACATTTATTTGAATATGTATATTAAAAGCTAGCCGGGCATGGTGGTACATATCTGTAATTCCAGCAACTCAGGAAGCCAGGGCAGGAAAATCACAAGCCTGAGGCCAGCCTCATCAACTTTGCAAGACTCTCAGCAACTTAGCAAGACCTTGTCTCAAAATAAAAATTAAAAGGACTAGGGAATGTAGCTCAGTGGTAAAGCACCCCTGGATTCATCCCCAGGACCTGAAAAAAATAAGGATTACAATTAAATGAGTAAAATAAATAGTTTCCAAGTTGTGTGTAGCAGGGAAGGAGGTTGGGCCAAATAAAACATAATCACTAAAACAAAAGACAGGAAAAGAAAAAAAGGAAACATTAAACTTGAACTCTCCAGGTACAGGCCCGCCTCCCTTGCCTAACTATTTTTCTTTTCTTTTCTTCTTCTTCTTTTCTTTCTTTTTTTTTTTTCTACACTAGGGATTGAACCCAGGGCTACAAGCCCTCTACCCCTGAATATATCCTGGCCATTTTAATTTTATTTATTTATTTTATTTTGTTTTGAGACAGGGTATCACTAAATTGCCCAGACTGGTATAGAACTTATGATCCACTTGCCTCAGACTCCTGAGTCGCTAGAATTACAGGAGTATGCTGCTATGCTTGGTCTGACTTTTTCTTACATCTGATACTATCCAAAGAGATTTTCCCATGATTTCCAAAACAGAAATTATGATTCAAAAGACATTCTTCTCTATATTTATAAGGCCCCTGTTTCACTCTATGAACGTGGCCACAGTCTTACCATCTCCCTTGCTTGACAAAGACCCTTCTAGCCCTCAGCTTTGTAAGTTGATCATATATATATATATATATATATATATATATATATATATATATATATAAATTTATGCCAACGAGATAGAATGGGTGCATTTTAGGAATATACAAATTGCTAAAATGGATGATGCAGAAAGGCATAACTATTCATAAAAGTAAAAAAAAAATATGGAACCAACACAAATAGCCATCAATGAATAAACAGATAATAAAGCAGAGCCATATAACGGAACGTATTGAGCAATAAAAAAGGAGTGAAGTACTCTTGCATCCTATATAGATTGTTCTTAAAAACATTATGTTAAGGGAAAGAAGCCAGTCACAAACGATCATACGTATTGTAAATGTCCAAAACAGGAAAATCCCATTGACAGTGTTTGCCCAGGACTGGGGGATGGGAAGAGAGCAAAGAAGGATGAGCGGTGAATTGTTGGCAGGGTTTAGTTTTGTTTTGGGTTTTGAAGGATAATGAAATGTTTTAAAAATTAGATGGGTTGTGGCCATGGTGGCAAATCTTTGTGACTATGATCAAAACCACTGAACTGTATACTCTAAACGGTTGAACTTTGTGGTATTTAAATTACATTTCAATGAACCTTTTTGTTTAAAGCCAAGAAAAGAAAAAAAAGGAGAAGTACAAAAACTTGAACAACAACTATACAAAAATCGAAAAGATCATTGAAAAATCTACTTTGATAAAAAGCACAGGGACTGGGGCTGGGGATGTGGCTCAAGCGGTAGCGCGCTCGCCTGGCATGCGTGCGGCCCGGGTTCGATCCTCAGCACCACATACCAACAAAGATGTTGTGTCCGCCGAGAACTAAAAAATAAAAAAAAAAAAAAAAAAAAAAAGCACAGGGACCAAACAATTTCAAAGATTGAATCTACCAAGCTTAGAAAAAGAGGAAAAATTGAAACAGAAATGATCCCAATTCAAATGAAGACTCACTTAATTGGAAAGCATGTGCCATTTACCCATTAGAAATATTTAGGAGAACTGAATCACAAGGACTTAGGGAATCCAAACTACAGCTCATTGTCTCAAGGGCTTTCTTTTGTTGTTTTGTTTCATTTCTGGTGTCGTGAATTATTTTAAAAGACTTCCTATCTTCTTTGCTATGAAGTTACACTGGTTTTCCCAACTCAAATCTGGACTTTCTTAGAATGTTGACTTTTTAAATAAACCCCTCATGGAACGGATATGTATGTGTCTGTCAAAACTTTTCTGTTTGGTTAGTCGCTTTTCTGTTACAGTGCTAGGGATCAAATCCAGGGCCTTCATTCAGTCTGCTAAGGAAAGCTTCTGCCACTGATCTGCACCCCCCCTCAGGGTCTGAGTTTTTGCAAATAAGACTTGCTGACCTATAGAACAGTGATTTTGAGTTTTATAAGTTCAGGTTGAACACTGAGGAAGTTCAGAGCAAAAACCTGTCTGACGAGTTGCATGGGATGGATCTCACCAAAGACAAAATGTGTTTCAAAGTCAAGTAACGGCAAACAATGATGGAAGCCCAAAAGGACATCAAAATTGGGCTGGGGATGTGGCTCAAGCGGTAGCGCGCTCGCCTGGCATGCATGAGGCCCAGGTTGGATCCTCAGCACCACATACCAACAAAGATGTTGTGTCCGCCGATAACTAAAAAATAAACATTAAAAAAATTCTCTCTCTCTCTCTCTCCTCTCTCACTCTGTCTTAAAAAAAAAAAAAGGACATCAAAATTGCTGATGGATATTTGTTTTACTTGTTTGGAGTGAAACTGACCAAGAATTATAGCCATTAGATGCAGAAGAGCTCATGTCCACTACCATGAAGTCTGTCAAATCTAGAAGAGACCCAGAGGTCCTGAAAAATGACTGGACAGAAATTTGGGAGAAAAATATTGCTAAGTTGTTTTTTTTTTTTTTTTCAGATGGCATTGGGAAAACAGAAAAGTTTTGACAGGCACATACCACTTTCTATGATGGGTCTATTTAAAAAGTCAACATTCTTTTTTTTTTTTTTTTTGGTACTAGGAATTGAACCCAGGGTGCTTACCCACCAAACCACATCCCTAACCCTTTTAAATATTTTATTTAGTGACAGGGCCTCGCTAAGTTGCTTAGGGACTCGCTAAATTACTGAAGCTGGCTTTCAACTTGCAAACCTTCTGCCTCAGCCTCCAGAGCCACTGGGATTACAGGTGTGCGCCCCTGCAAAAAGTCAACATTCTAAAGAAGTCCAAATTTCAATTGGGAAATGAATGTAACTGCATAGAAGACACTAGGAAGTTTATTAAAATAATTCACTACACTAGAAAAATTTGAGGCAGAAAAAAAATCATAATTGTGCTAGAAGATGTTGAAAATACATTCATAAATTAAAAATTCCCTTGCACACTGCATCAGACTTCTACATTCCCATTTTCTTGTTCTACTTACAATGGAAAGACAATGTCCTGGACAGCTTCAAAGTGGCATGTTAGAATGAGAGTCTCTTTGAAATCTGTGAAGTTGACACGGTATATGTGTGATTCTTCTGTTCCTACAAAAAACTGGTGTCCTTCTCCTCGCAGGGCAATAGAAGAGATGCCACCTTGTAACTGAATTTTCCTTTAAGGAGAAGCAAAAAGGTAAAGTAGGTTCACTCAAATTAATGGATATTTTTTGTACCTTTGAATTTTGTATATGTATCATCTATTCAGAAATACTTAAAGAACAGGACGAGGGAAAATGTAAGTTGAAATGAAGCAGCTTAACTTCATTTTTTTTTTTTTCTGGAAGGAAAAAAAAAGTAGACTCACTCAACCATCAAGTTATATTGACCATCTGAAGCATTGCAGAGGATATAAGTCAGGCAGGTGATTTGGGACATGCCCTCAAGGAAGTGACACAGTTGGAAAGGCATGGGTTATTTACATTGTTGTGTCCCTAAGGCCAGAAAAGTGAGAGGTCCTCAAATGTTACAATAGTCAGAGGAGATTCTTCAGTGAGAGGTAGTTTGAAATGGGTTGTGCAAGATGGGCTTGTGGGTACCATGACCATGACTCAGTGATTGATTTATTAATTCCATTTCTTGAAAATAACCCTAAAATTGGGGCATGGGAGATCCTGTATGTCAACAGATGCTCTTATAACCTTATCTAAAAGTAAAATGTTGAAAACAACCTAAAATATCCAATTATAATAGAATGGGTAAATGATGATCTATGGGACATTGACTTTATAGAATATTTGCCTAGCCATTCAAATGATGTGATTTAAAAGGTTATATGTGGTTTATATATATATATATTATTATCATCATAAAAATATCCTGTAGTAAAATTGGAAATGTTTATGATGCCTATATAAAATTTTAAAAATTAGCATACAAAATTTTATATATATAATAAGCACAGTTGAGCTGGGGGTGGAGCTCAATGGGAGAGTGCTTGCCTAGCATGTATGAGGCCCTGGTTTTGATCCCTGGCACCACAAAAAATTAAAATTAAAAAAAGCACACATATTTAATTATATGTATCAATAAAAAAAGACAAGAAGAAATAGAAAATGCTCATAGTGATTATCTCTGCCAGAACCTTAAAATAAGAATATATAAATCAATGAGGTACTAGGAACTCAACCCATTGCTTTGCAACTAATTTTGTTTGGACAATAAGAATTCAATGAGGGTTCTGGTGCAAGGAGCCAGCCTGGGAAATGGGATGTTTTAGGTAGATCTGTTTGTTGAGGAGACACCAAACAGTTGATGAAGGAAGGAAAAACACAAGTTTTTATATTTATATATATAATAAGCCCAGTTGGGCTGGGGGTGGAGCTCAGCTCCTTTGCTAACTATAGGTCTGTGGCTCTGGGACCATGTGCCAGAAACTTTTGGCCTCAGTTTACACAACCCACAGGGCAATTCCTCCTTGACAGGGCTGTGGTCAAGATTAGTGATAACACAGCCAAGTGCTCTAGGAGCCCAGAGAGGGCAGCCAAGAAATACCAGGTGCTGGTATCTGGGATCCCTGAAGAGAAGGTGAAGTTTAGTGGTTAAAGGGGAGCCAGATGTCTGGGAACTCCAGTAGTCTGCTTGGGTCAGGTAATTTTCCTGGTTTTTTTTTTTTTTTAATATTTAGTTGTCAATGGACCTTCATTTAAATTTTTTTTTTGTATGCAGTGCTGAGAATCGAATCCAGTGCCTCACACATGGTAGTCAAGTGCTCTACCACTGAGCCACAACCCAGCCTCAATTTTCCTTTCTAGTCTCTATGATTGCTCACGTGGGCTGCTTTACCTCTCTACTAAAACCCGAGGAGGCAGAAATTATAGGCTCCAACGGAACCCTTCATTGTCACATAGGACTATTTTGGAAACACACCATAAGCCTTGTAATAATTGCTCTGAGTCTAATTATCTTTATCACAATGGGAACGTTTGCATATTAAAAAATTAGGGAACTAATTTACTATATTTACTTCATGTATCCAGAGTGTATGCATCATTTTTTTTTTCATTATTAGGGATTGAACCCAGGGGCACACTACCACTGAGCTATATCCCCAACCCTTTTAAGTTTTTTATTCTGAGACAGAGTCTCACTAAGTTTCTGAGGCTGGCCTCCAACTTATGATCCCCTGCCTCAGGCTCCTGAGTCCTGGGATTACAGGTGTGGGCCACTGTTTTTTGTTTTTTTTCCTGTGGTGCTGGGGATTGAACCCAGGGCCTTGTGCATGCAGGGCAAGCACTCTACCAACTGAGCTATATCCCCAGCCCAGCAGCATTATTCTTAAGTTGCTTCTGTCCCTTACAGCCTTTCATATGAACAAGACCAGTACAAATACATTCTTAATTGACCATTGAATTTAAAATTGTATCTCATTCTCTCCCCTACTTTGTGTTTTTCCAGTGTACTCATCACCTTTTAATATTACAACAGCCTGCTCCCCCTCCTGCGGTCTGAGGTTTTGCTTTCCATGGTTTTCGTTACCTATGCCATCTACCATCTGAAAATATTAAAGGGAAAATTCTGGAAAGAAACAATTCATAAGTCTTAAATTGCATGCTATTTTCAGTTGTGTGCTGAAAACTTGTGCCTTCCTGATCCTCCCACCCCAGACGTGAAGCATCCTTTGTCCAACATGGCCATGCTGTGTATGCTACACGTCCCCAAGTCACTTGCTAGCCATCTTGGTTGTTAGATCAACTGTCTTGATAGCACAGTGCTTGAGATCAAGTAATCCTTATTGTACTTAATAACGCCCCAAAACACAAGAGGGGTGATGCTGGCAACTCAGATATGCCAAAGAGAAGTCATAAAGGCATTAGGTGAAAAGGTGGATGTTCTCAACTTGAAAATAAATCGTATGCTGAGATTGCTAAGAACAAGTCTTTTATCTACAAAATTGTGAAGAAGAAGGAGGAAAAACAAGTGTGTGTTAGTTTTTCTGACAACTTGTTAATTTCTCTTTTTTTAATTTTTTTTTTTAGTTATAATTGGACACAATACCTGTATTTTATTTATTTTTATGGGCCTCCCATGTGCTAGGCGAGGCTCTACTGCTGAGCCATACCCCCAGCCCTTGTTGTTAGTTTCTTATTGTATCTAATTTATAAACTAAACTTTATCATAAGTAGACCTGAATAGGAAAAAAATGACATACGTGGTTCAGTGTTCAGTCCCATCCATGGTTTCAGACATCCACTGGGATGTCTTGGAATTTATCTCCCACAGATGGGGTGATTACTGTATGTACTTTCTTGCTTATTTTATTTATTATTTATTCTTTCCCCTCCTGCTAGAATGTAAGCTCCATAAGGGCAGAGAAAACTTTTCTTTCTCTTTTGATTCACTGAGATTCCAAACGCCTAGAATAGTGCTCCGCACGGATTTGTTCAAACAAAGACATCTGGTGTTCCTTTCCACCATGCAAATGCAAATACCCCTGGCTCCCTGAGGGTGAGCAGAGGCCATACTGAGGGAGCTTGGTTAGGGTATATGGCTTTTTTTTTTTTAATTTTTAATATTTATTTCTTAGTTCTCAGCGGACACAACATCTTTGTTTGTATGTGGTGCTGAGGATCGAACCCCGGGGCCGCACGCATGCCAGGCAAGTGCGCTACCGCTTGAGCCACATCCCCAGCCCTGGTTAGGGTATATGGCTTTTGCTGAAGCCAAGTTCAAGTTTGGCCTTGGCTCCACTGTGGAGTGAATTCCCTATCTCTTCATCTACTCTTTTCTCTGATTTTCTCTTACCATGATGTATTTTACCTTAGCTGGACCATGATGTTTGGGCTAATATTCTATCTTGTACTGTAGTGACCGTTTTTTTCCCCTGTGTAATATACTTTATCCCCAAACCAGACTGTTAAGTTCTGGAAGGACAGAGACCATATCTTATTTTTCTTTATTTTTAATATAGTAGCCAGTCCATTGGTTTGGGTGGAGGAGGTGATGGATAAGTACTCGTTAATGACAATGTAACGATGTAAATGTAAAATGTAAATGTTTTATTTACATCTATTTTATTTATTTTCTAATTTACATTAAAAAATAAATAAAATAAAATAAAATGATTTTAACTAGATTAGTCATAAAAATTACATAGTACAGTATCTACAAGAATAGCTGTTGAACATTGTCTGTTTGTATTCAAATACGTGACTACTAGCACCGTGTCTTATTCATAAGAGGTTATCCATTGCATAATAAATTTCATTGACTAAACCAATTTTGAAAGTTTAAAATTTGAGGGTTGAGGGAATAAGTTAATTACATCATATTTCCTTTGCTATGGACCAGTAGGTTAGTTAAATTAAAAATTACATATTTAATAAAAGGGCAGTGTCCCTCTGGGTCATAGTGGACAATTTTGGTTTATTCAACAGATGCCTTTTCATTAGCAAAGAAACCATTCTATATTGTGATTCTAACAGCTGGTTTTAATAGCAAGATGAAATTCTTTAGCCAAATATTACTTTTCCAATGTCCTATTAATTGCTGACTTAAGATGAACCTCCCTCTAGAGGGTCTTGATCTACCCCAATTCTGGGGGCCCAGAACTTACTTGATGGGTTTGTAGCTGGGGCTTTTACAGAAGACCAGCAATCCGGCTCCAGAGCCTAACAACAAACCCCCCATCTTCAGGCATTTGATTGCCGACACTCCCTAGGGGGAGAAAAGGTCAGGTGGTCTCATCATTAAAAATTAACACAAAGGGCTGACG
The DNA here is from genome assembly GCF_052094955.1 of Ictidomys tridecemlineatus. Taxonomy (NCBI): domain Eukaryota; kingdom Metazoa; phylum Chordata; class Mammalia; order Rodentia; family Sciuridae; genus Ictidomys; species Ictidomys tridecemlineatus. The sequence continues at coordinate 53,646,670 of NC_135479.1, read as the reverse complement.
GTATAGCTCAGTGGTAGAGCACTTGCCTAACATGCATAAGGCCTTGGGTTCTATCCCCAGTACTGCAAAGATAAAAATAAATGAATGCACTGCCTGACGTGCTGAGCATGGCCTGGGCCCTGATGCTGCACATATTGCATGGTGAAGTTCATGAAGGGACTGTGCGGATGTACCCCCAGGTTGGCCAAGGGAATTTGATGCCAACAACAAGCTCATGTGCTAGGAAGTCGCCTCCCAGTCCTGTAAGAAGACCTGCTTCCCCACACTTCCTCCCTGCAATCATCTGTGCCTTTTGCATATATTAAACATTAATGCTTTCGCATCCACTTAAATTCAGTTAGAGCAGAAGGAGGAAACACAGCCGAAGCAATGTTAGCCCTTCAGTTGCCATCATGCTCACCAGAACTTTATTCTTACAAATGCAAAGGGACCGTATCTGACAGCCAGAGACAGCACAAAATGCTCCTTACTGTTTGGTGACGGTATTTTCTGAATTTTAAGGCACCGAGTGCATAGCCTTGTTAGAAACCTATTTAAAATTCAAAGCAATTTTCCAAGTTTTAATTTTTAAATGTGTAGAACTGTTAGGGTTTGAATGCGTCTCTCAAAGTTCAAGTGCTGGAAACTTAATCCCTAGTGCAGCAGTGTTGGGAGGTGGAGCCTAATAAGAGGAGATTGAGTCTTGAAGGGTCTGTCCTGAATGGTGGACTGATGTCATTATTGAGAGTGGGCTTGTTGGGACTAATGGTGTAGCCCAGTGGTAGAGAGCTTGTCTAGCAAGTACTGGGCCCTAGGTTGATCCCCAGTATAGAAAAAAAAAAAAAAAAAAAAGGAAAGAAAAGGAAAAAAAAAGTTGCATAAAAAAGTAGGCTTGTTTAAAAATGAGTTTGTAGTTCCAGCTACATGGAAGGCTAGGGTAGGAGGATGACCTGAGCCCAGGAGTTCAAGGTCAGTCTGGACAGGTCCTATCTCTCATAAATAATAAATCATTATAATAATAAAAAGTAACTTTGGATCTCTTTTGCTCTTTTGCTCTCATATTCCTTTCCTCTTCTACCTTCCCCCATGGGATGATAAAGAACACAGTCTCCTGCCAGATGCAGTGCTAAGCTCTTGGACTTTCTGGCATCCAGAACCATGAGCCAAATAGACTTCTACTGTCTATAAATTACCTAGTATCAGATTCTGTTAGAGTCATGCAAAATGACAATTGCCAATATTAGACCTTAAAATATCCAACAATAATATAACCAGAGAATTAATAAGCTTGCTTCTTAATGAAGTTTGAATATGATAAAATGAGTTACTTTCAAGTTGCTATAAACTGAATTTTGCCTGCTCTGGCTCACAAGCCTTTTCACTATGTCTGAGAAGAGAAACTAAGACTCAAGAATATGAAGGCAGGAACTAGAATTACATGCTTTATGAGATATGTCCTTTGCAAACATTTTCCTCCCGCTCCATGATATGACTTTTCATTTTAGTGTTTTTTCAGAGCCGCATTTTTATTTTAATGAAGACTATTTTAAGAATTCTTTCTTTCATGGATTGCACCTTGGGTGTTATATCTAGCCTTAGATCATCTGGATATTCTCTAGTGCTATCTTCTAGGATTTTTGTTGGTTTGATTGGTTGGTTTTTGTAATAATGGAGACTGAACCCAGGACTTTGTGCATGCCAGGTGAGTGCTCTGCCACAGAGCCACACCCTCAGCCCTTTTTATTTTATTTTGTGACAGTTTCTGGCTAAGTTGCTGAGGCTGGCCTTGAACTTGCCATCCTCCTGCCTCAGCCTCCTGAACAGCTGGAATTACAGGGGCATGTGCCATCATGTCCAGTCATCTTATATTCTAAGAGTCTTATATTTTATATTTAGGTCTGTTGTCCATTTTCAGTTAATTTTTATCAAGGATGTAAGGTCTATGTGTAGTTTTTAGTTTGTTTTGCATGTGGATATCCACTTGTTTTGACATTTATTACCTTAGGTCCTCTCTCAAAGATTATTTGAGTATATTTATGAAGGTATATTTCTGGGCTCTTTGTTTTGTTCCATTGATTTGTCTGTTCTTTGACCCAAATAATAACTGTCTTGATTAGTGCAGTTTTTGGATAAATCTTGAAGTTGGGTAATATTAGTCTTCCAGCTTTATTCTTCTTCAGTATTATGCTGCTCTTTGGGGTCTTTTGCCTCTGTATGTAACCTTCTTAGAATCTGCTTGTCAATATTCATGAGATAACGTGTTGGAATTTTGATTGCAATTACATTGAATTCTATAGATCAAGTTGGAAGAACTGACATCTTGACAATATTGAGAAATGAACATGAAATATTTCTCTAAAATGTAGTTCTCTGATTTTTTTCTTCAGTGTTTTGCACGATTCTTCATACAGATCTTATAAAACATGCACATTATTGTCCTCATTATTGTCATCATCTTTATTCATTTTAGTGCTTTATACCTAACAGGTTAAATGTAAACCAATCCAAGTAATTGATTAACTAATTTCACTACTTGGAATTGAACCCAGGGGCAATCCAGGGATGCTTAATCACTGAGCTACATCCCCAGCTCTTTTTAAAAATATTTTATTTGGAGACAGGGTCTCATTAACTTGGTTAGGGTCTTGCTAAATTGCTGAGGTTGGTTTTGAACTGGCAATTCTTCTGCCTCAGATTTCCAAGCTGTTGGGATTACAGGTACTCAGGTATGCACCACCGTGCCCAGCCATCCTCATGTTTTATTTTGAGACAAGGTCTCACTAAGCTGCTGAGGCTAAACGAGAACTTGTGATCTTCTTGCCTCAGCTGCCCAAGTCACTGGGATGACAGGGATGTACCATTGTGCCTGGTTTCATTCCAATGTTTTGCCTCTCTACCCAGAAAGCAAACTTTGAAGTAGTGTTTCAAAAGGGATAACTGTCCAGGATCCCAACATCCTCAGTGGCACTTCTTACACCTTCCCTTCAAAAGCATTATTTTCTTATCATCTCTGTAAAAGATGTCTTGAAATCATTGCTTTGCAGAATTTATTATCAGACCTGAATGATCAGGAATTAAAGCATCCATAGGAGATCTGTGTGCTCCGTGTTTGAAGAACACAAAGACAGTCAGCACCCTTTCTGGAGAGGCACTTAGTTTCCAAACGCTGGCAGGCAGAGAAGTATCCAGACCAGCGGTTTTTCAAGTAGTGTCTTTGGAAGTATCTCAGCTGTTGGAACTGGCAGGGTTCTAGGACTCGCCTTTCTTTAACTTGATCTACTTTCCTCTTAAAATAATTAGAAAGAGATCAATGTAGGCTACACTTTGATCTCCTCTGGAATTATTTCTAAATCTTCTCTACCTATACCAGAGCTTTTCTCCATTTTCATGGCTCACTTTAAAGACTTGAATTTTAAATGATTATATGATTAAAAAAACTCTTGACATTTTCCCAGGAGCACAGTGCAATATTTCAAAGTTTCTTGAGAATATCTGCTCAGTGGAGAAGGATCTAAATAAGCTTAGTTAGAACCATCTGTTCTGTTATCAGAAATGAGATAGGCAGGTGTAGAACTTAGGAGAAACTTTTAAATTCAGTTTAGCAAGAAACAGCCTTTGGAACTTTCTGAGGGTGCTGGGAATAGCAGCATTTATTATATAAAATAATTTGATGGTAGAGTTTATATTTTGTTTAAATACTAACATTGTTCAGTGGACTTTTGTTAGGAATTCTGAAAATATGAACAATGGGGTGGTTTCTAGGTCTCACTCATGACTTGTAATGTTAGCTAAGTCTAAAATAAAATCCAAGATAAAGTTATTAGTGTCGAAAAGGGAACATACACATATACACCTATGTAGGTGCCTATATGTATATGTGTGTGTGTGTGTGTGTGTGTGTGTGTGTGTGTGTGTGTGTTTCTTATAGATCAAAGAGAATTTTTTTTACATATGGCAACTGGGCTGAAACCAATATGGTTCCAAATCACAAAGTGACAGACCCTGTACATTAAGGAGGTGAGAAAAGGAATGGTGCTGATTTCCTAATCAAGGACACCTCATAATGTTTTTGCACTGAAAAATAATCAGATGCCAAAAAAAAATGTGGTGCATTCTTATAATCCTAGTAATTCAGGAGACTGAGGCAGGAGGAGCTCAAGTTGGAGATCAGCCTCAACAACTTAGAGAGACCCTGTCTCAAATTTAAAAATACAAAAAAAGAACTGGGGGTATAATTGCAATGCAATGGTAAAGTGCCCCTGGGTTCAATCTCCAGTGCAAAAGAAAAATAAAGAAAGGGAAAGAAGATGGGGGAAGAGAAGAAGGAAAAGAAAGGAACAAAAATAACCAGAGATAAGGACTTAAGAGAATTAGCCAGTGAACTTTGCAAATTTAGGTGTAGACTTGGGTATGTAACTGACTTTTTGGGTTTTTTTCGACAGACTCTTTATTAGTGAAAGTCTGTGTTGCTAGTTGAGGGGGGAGAATGGCAGGACAGAGCAGAACTTATGAGTCTCTACTCACTAAACTGTACTTGTCCTTCACAGGTCCAGTGTCTGCCAGAAGTTTGGTCCTGGGGTTCAGCTTTAGGATATCTCCAGTTGTGGTGCCAAGGTAGAAAAAGCTGTCATCCACAGCCATCTGAGAAGAGAGAAAACATAACCTGAAGACCTGTTTCCTCAGTAATCCTTGAGCCCCTGATAGGGGCGAGCTCGGGGGAGCTTCCCTGAGACTCCATGAAGATGACTTCTGATGATGTTCATGGCTACTTCTACTCCCCCAGCCTCAAAGATGGGTAACAACAGCTCCAAGAGGAGCAGAATCAGGGCCAAACACAGACCTGCAGGAAACATTAGATTCCAATCAGCTCGTGGCTTTCACTGGACAGCTACTCAGGTCTGATGTTAACATGCATGCCCGGCCAGTCCCAACTCCTCAGACACCTTCAAAGGGCTCTTAGGATGAGGGTGGACTTCAACAAAGAGGGTCTGCATTTGCTTTATTCCGTATTTTCTGAAGAATATATCCATAAAATGAATATGCACGAAATAAGAGGAATAAGTCAATAAAGAATGAGGTTAAGTGTATGGATTATGAATCCGGATTAAAAATATATTGCCAGGCACAGTGGCACATACCTATAACCCCAGCTACTTGGCTTCAAGCTCAGCCTCAGCAACTTAGTTAGACCCTGTCTCAACTTAGCTCTCACTAAGAGCCTCAGCAACTTAGTGAGACCCTGTCTCAAAAATTAAAAATTAAAAAATGGAGACTGGGGATATGGCTCAATGGTAAGTACCCCTGGGTTAAATCCACAGTACCAAAAAAATTTTTTTAATTAAAATTAAAAAATAGGGCTGGGGATGTGGCTCAAGCGGTAGCGTGCGGCCCGGGTTCGATCCTCAGCACCACATACCGACAAAGATGTTGTGTCTGCTGATAACTAAAAAAATAAATAAATATTTAAAAAAAATTAAAAAAATAAAAATAAAAATGGCTGGGGACGTAGTTCAGTGGTAAATCACCCCTGGCTCAATGTCAAGTACTGGGAAACAAACAAAAAACATGAATCATTTCTTTTTAAGGTTGAGAATGCATTTCAACAATAATATTTTACCATCAAAAACCAGACTTCCAGTGACAAAACAATATTGGTGACATAGGGATACACTGTGGGCTCTGAGCACACTCTGGCTACACTGCTTCCAGTAGAACCATGTTCCCTCCTGGTGAAACAGATATTGGGCATCTGAGGACAGACAGCCGGGTAAAACTGATGTGGGTTTATAATCCCAGTGACTTCAAGGCTGAGTGTGAGGACGGCCTTAGGCCTTAGTCTAAGCAACTCCATTTTAAAAACTCCAGTTTGAAATCTGCAGTCTCACCAGGCACACCTAAGGGAGCCCTCCAATACGGCCCTCAGGCACAAACAAGTCACTTTTCCCCACTCAGATAAACTCAGAGTGAAGCCTCTGGCAGGCTGTCCTCCCCTGATAAGAGGGGAAGGGAAAGGATCAGGGAGGGGACCATCAGACCAGATGTTTTAACCCCAGGGTAAACGATGTCACTGAGAAATCTGGTGGTAGCTGATAAGAATCGAAAGGGGGGGGGGGGTCAACAGCCCCCAAATTTAGTATAAATAATAGAGCAAGTGTACAGACATTCAGCCTGCCCATACTAATGCCTTCACGCTGAGAGCCTGATGAGGACCTGGACTGACATCCCAACACTTCCCATCATTTGCTGATCCTCTACATTTTCCTCATCTCAAACTCTACAGCCACATCTCGCCCCTGGGGAGAGCTGCAACTTCTCCCCACAACCCTCTCCTCAATCGGCCATCAGCTCCACCCCAGGAGAAGCCCGCCTTGGTTCCTGACCTGATCACCTGAGTGAGTGTGCATCTGCTGGACTCAGAGCCTAAGGCTTGAGGCTTTTGATCCAATGCTTGAACTCAGCATGCAGAGGGAATGTCTGTCATGATTAAGTGTGTTTGCAGTGCTTAGAATTAATCTAGGATTGTTTGCTGTGAATTCATTAATCTAGAATTGTTCGCTGTGAACTGATGATGCGTATTGCAGTGCCTAGCATTAAGGATCGTCGTTTTCTTGATTAAGAACCTATAGAGTGAAATTGTATTGAGTGATCTGAGTGAATAAAGCATCGACTAGGGCAGAAACAGGTGGACATTCTTTATTTCTCTCCCCCAAACTGCCTAAGTCACACCTTTTGCTATCATAACACTGAGTCACGAGAATCACAAGTTTAGGGCCAACCACAGCAACCTAGCAAGGCTTTAAGAGACTTACCAAGAACCTGTCTAAAGATAAAAATAAGAAGGGCTGGGGGTGTAGCTCAGTGATAAAGCACCCCTGGGTTTAATCCCCAGTACTGCAAATAAATAAGTAAAACTGAAGTGACATTCGCTCTCACCTGTGCCTCCTCATCAACATTCTGTATGTTACAGCTTGTCTTCCTGCTCCTAGGCCAGCGTACAGCACCCACCCCTTGGTTGATACTCTTTTAACAGGAACTTGTAGCAATAGTTGCTTAAAATAATACTTGAAGCAATACTTACTGCAGTACACATGGCTATTCTTTTCATCTGTCCTGTTTGGCACTCCGTTGGCCAAATTTTTCTGTTCGGGAGATCGAGTTCCCATACTCGAATTGTCCCACTATAAAGAAAAATCACAAATGGATATCCATTTAATTGCTTCGTCATCTCTTCTACATTCTCTGTATTCTCTTGAAGAAGAAGCTGAAGAGAACATTTCTGAGAGGTTTTTTTTTTTTTATGATCTAGCACTCTACTTAAGATCTTTCACTCAATCCTCACAATAACCCTAAGAAGTAGGTTTGCTGATCTCTCCAGATCATCTCTCTCAATGACAGAATGCAGAGCTTGTACACAGCAGAGTGGTAACTCACGCCCATCGGTCATTCACCTTGAAGAGCATGTTCCACTTTTCTATTCTGACCATAAAGACACCTAAGCAAGGAAAGAAATGCCCAGAAAACCAGTTTAAGTTTCTTTCCCTCTTTATTTTTTGTGTTCTCCCTTCCTGACTTTTAATTGACAAGTAAAAATTATATACATCATGAGGCTTTGAGATATATATGCATATATACACATATACATATACACTATATACATACACACCCACATTGTGAAGTGGCTAAATCAAGGTATTAAACATACGGATTACTTCATACACATTTCTTTGAGGTGAGAATACCTAAGATCTACTCTGTTTGCAAAGTTCGATACAGTGTTTCCTATGTACTGCATAAACATATTGCATACGTATATTGTAAATACACATTATATGTGTATATGTATTAACTATAGTCACCATGATGCACACAATCTGAGGGTCCATCAGTAGATGAGTGGATAAAAAAAAATGTAGTATATATATACACAAGGAAATATTCAGTCAGTCTTAAGAAACCCTATCATTTGTGAAAATGTGGATGAACCTGGAAAGACATTATGCTAAGTGAAGTAAGATGATCACAGAAAGATAAGTACGGCGTGATCTCACTCGTGTGGAATCTAGAAAGTTGAACTCTTAGGAACAGAGACTGAAATGGTGGTTACCCGAGGTGAGGGTGAGGGGAGACGTTTATTTGGCATACCAAATTAGACAACAGGGATAAATCAAGGTATTGAGTTGTAGGGAAACTTTTTAAAGGGAAATACTTTAGTAGAGACGGTCCTGTCTCCAAGGAAGGAAAATTGAGACTAAGAAACTGAAAGTTTAAGGTAGCAGCTAACACAGTACTTGATATATGGTTGGTATGTAACCATTGATGTTTGAGTTAATCTGAATAATTATTTTAAAATGTCAAGGTCAGGGGCTGGGGATGTGGCTCAAGCGGTAGCGCGCTCGCCTAGCATGCGTGCGGCCCGGGTTCGATCCTCAGCACCACATACCAACAAAGATGTTGTGTCCACCGAGAACTAAGAAAAAATAAATAAATGTTAAAATTCTCTCTCTCTGTCCCCCTCTCTCTCACTCTCTCTAAAAAAAAAAAAGTGTCAAGGTCAACATCACAAAGACTTCAGCTAAATACCTCAAGGCAGAAAAGATTAATTAAAAATAGATGAAGCTCAGTTTTTATTTTTTGGCCTCCAAAATGACAGGAAGTGTTCAATGTTAAGTGCTCAATAATTATTTTGACTGTATTTTCCAAGTTAAAACAAGGGCTTTTCCCTGGTCTTAATGGTAGGTAGCATTTGGATACTGAAATCCTGGAATGTTTAGGTTATTTCATGGGGACAATATAATGGAATACATGAAATCAAAACTGTGATAGAGGACCCAGGTATACTTGTACCCATGTACTGTGACAGAAACCTTCTTTGAAAATGTTAACTTTCTCTTAACATTTTTCAGCCTCAAATGAAATTGAAGCAGACTTGGAATATAGGTTACCCTAAAAAATTCTGATTGGTATAAAATTTTTAGTTTTGACTCCTGGTGAACATCACCCATGGGCCTTAAAATGGACCAACTCCTTCTGCATAAGCAGCTGCTGAGGAACAACAACAAAACTCCATAAAACAGCGGCTTAGCCAAGCCACTCTGCAACCCTGAAGGGAGCTGAGTCATCTGTGGCTTCAGAAGGCAGAGGAGGGCATGGTCAATTGATCTTGCCTTGGAGCACTGTCCTCATAGGATTTTTTTGGCAGGGGCTGACTTTCACGTAGGCCAGGTAGTTTCACAGCTCTCAATAAATCTTTCCTCATAACTAGTCACAGGATAAAGGTATGCAGTATGTCACAGGAAACAGGACAGATGCAGAGCAGCACCAATTCTTTACTCTAGCTGGAAAAGTAACCACTGTGTATACCTTTCACAGAAGGGAGATGGAGATAACAGTGTGTACTTCAACCCTACATCTTCAGATTTCTCACCTTTGAACTGGTACATGACATAAAAAGGAAAGCTGTTATACATGTTCAACCTTCCCTCAAACTGAAATGCTGGTTACCAGACTCTAAACAGGGCTCTGATGGTCCATCTGCAAATAATTCTTTCTGTTAGATGCAGACCTCTGTTCAGATGTCCAACTTGGTCACCGTGAGCTGCGTAAAACTGGCCCACTGGAAATTATGTCATATGGCTAATAGTCCAAACTTTTGAAATTCCTGGCACAGTTTGTTTGCAAAATATCATTTCATGAGACCTAAATCAAAAGCAGGTGGTGAGAAATACCAACTGGTAAGTGAATCTGTGTAATCGTGCAAATTACTTTGTGAGCACAGATTGGAAATAATTTGTTTTCAACCACAAAAAAGAACCTGAGCCAGGTGAGGTGGTGCATGCTTGTAGTTCCAGAGACTTGGGAGACTGAGGCAGGAGGATCACCAATTGGGGCCAGTTTCAGCAACTTAAAAAGATCCTTGTTTACAAATAAAAAAATAAAAGGCAGGGAATAATATTGGTCAAACTATATTGTTATATTGTGTGCATGTATGAATATGTAACAACAAACCCCACCATTATGTAGAACTATCATGCACCAATAAAAAAAATGGGAAAAAGTGAAATCAATAAATCAATAGGGCCAGAGATATAGCTTAGTGGTAAAGCATTCCTGGGTTGAAATCCCAGTACCAAAATAAATAAATAAATGAACTTGAGATGAGTTTAGCAGCTCAGCAGGATCATCTAGTAGAAATCACAGAATTTTCATATTTAAAATGGTATTCAGCTAAAAGCCTTTTAAGTTTTAGCTAAAAGGACTTTCAATGACTATGAAAGCTATGAAAATTATAATGTAAGGTGTTTTTCCAGAACTAAAGACATGTTCCCCTAAACTGGAATAACCCCATTTTTTTCTGCAAGCAAACGTCGTAATGTATGGCTTCTGAAACTCCGACTGTAGAGACGTACTTTCCAGCAGTAACGAACATCTCATCCCGGCACCTAGAGAACACCACGGTGGTGGCATTCCCGACATTGAGGCCGGCCGCAGGGCTGCCACAAATGGCATCTCTCTTGGCTATGCTCCATACCACCACGCTGCCAAAACAAGCAAGAAAAGAATGTCAGAGAACATCCAGCTTTCAAAATAAGAAAACAACTATTTTAGTGGCTCTAGAGAGAGAAAAGCAAAATAGGTTACTAACAAAGGTACAAATAAATGCCTAGAGCCCCAGACATCTCCTCCCTCACACTGGGTATTGGAAGACAAATACTAACACTTCAAAACCTTTGAAGGCAAATGATGATGTGGCCAGCAGCCAGTGAGCTCATCAAATTCGGATGCTCAAGGAAAGACATTTCCAAACACACAAGGCATAAAGGTTTACCCTCCGTTTATCTTGAGTGAAAATTTTCCTTGAGGAAGTGTTTTAGCAGGGGGAAAAGAAGGAATGTGGATGACCTAAGAGAGTGTCCTCAAACTTGAACATGCATCAGAATCAGAAAGACAGATAATACCCGATTTGACCATTCTACACCATACACATGTATCAAATTATCATATCATACCCCATAAATCTATAAAGTTAAATAATAATTTTAAAAATAATTGTTGCAGGTGGCTGCCAGGCCCCTCTCCCCAGAGTGGGAGTTAGGAGGTCGGAGGTAGAACCTGAAAGTTTGCTTTTCCTCACAAGCCCCAGTTGATGCAGATGCTGCAGATCTGGGGGCCACACTTTGAGAAGCATTGCTTTAGGGTGACATTTCCTTCTTTCTTGGTGCAATCATACAATTTAGTCCTAAACTGAATTGTGTTTGGATAAGAATACCAAGACTGTTGGGGAAGGAGTATTATGTCAAATGCTTGAATCAAAACATTTAAAGCAAACGAATGCAAATGTTACAAACCTTGTTAATGTAAAAACAGGCCTATCTATACTTTCCTCATTATCTATACATAGACTGTATTATTACAGGAATCACCAACATCATTAGGAGTGAGGAACAGGAAGTGGGGCAAAATCTATAAATCCCTCTTTTTTCATAGTGGGAAATTGAGAAATAACATCTAAAGTAGAAAGTTGAGAGGTAAACACTTAAACGGTTAAAATGATAACTAGATGATGAACAATAAAAACAAAAGTGAAGACTTCATACCCGAGAGAAATGAAAACATATGTCCTCACAAAATCTTTTATGTGTGCTGGGTGCAATGGTGCATATCTGTTATCCCAGATACTTGGGAGGCTGAGGCAGAAGGATTGCAAGTTCAAGACCAGCCTGGGCAATTAGTGAGACATTGTCTCAAAAACAAAAACAAAACAAAACAAAAAATAAAATAAAACCCAAAACAAAACAAAAAAAATTATACATGAATCTTCATAGGCACCATTAATAATAATAGCTTAAAAGTGGAAATGGGTCTCAGTGACTTGATATCACAGTTTGAGGCCAGCCTCAGAAACTTAGTGAAACCCTGAGCAACTTAGTGAGATCCTGTCTCAAAATAAAAATAAAGAAATAAATAAAAATAAACAAATAAACAAAAAGGACAGGGGGTGTAACTCAGTGATAAAGCACCCTTGGGTTCAATGCCCAGTACAAAAATAAAATAAAATAAAATGTGGAAATGGGGGCTGAGAGTGTAGCTCAGTCAGAGAGCATGTTCTTAGCATGCACTATAGGCCCTGTGTTCAACCTTAGCACCCAAACAAACAAAACAAAAAGACCTAGAAATTCATGAACTGTACTAACAGTTGCAGGGATAAAGAAAATGGAGGTATCCACACGGTATTATTTGAATATTATTTGACAACAAGAAATGAGTATCCTGGTATATCCTACAAAGAGATGGACCTTGAAAACATTACACTTAGTGAAAGAAGTCAGCCACAAAGGGCCATATATTTTATAATTCCGTTTGTGTGGCATGCCCAGAATAGGTAGGCAAATCTATAGAGGCAGAAAGTAGAACAGTGTATGCCTTGAGAGAAGAGAGGAGAGATGGGGAATGACCACTAATGGGCTATGGTTTGGTTTTTGGGGTGTGGAAAATATTCTAAAATTAATTTTAGTGATGATTACAAAGTATACATACACTAAAAACCACTCTATTAAATACCTTCCATGGATAAATTTTATAGTATGAAATATATCTCAAAAAAGCTATGAAAAAGCAGGAATCTCGTGGTACAAGTACACACGGAGGGACATTGGAATTGTACTTTTGAATCTTGGGTCCTTTTTGGTAGAAGGACAACAAACACGGTTTCTTTACATACCTTGGCCAGATATAGCTTCAATTTTTCAGAAACAAATTTTAAATTTAAATATAAATCAGTGGCACCAACATAGTGAGTTGGCCAAATAAATTTTGGCACATCTGTACAATGGACTTGCATGCATTCAGTGCAAAGAGAGCCATATATATGTCTGTGTGTACATACATGGAGTTGTCCTTGGTGTAAGCTGCATGATAACACAGACGGTATAATAGCATTGATACAAATGTTTCATAAATAGGCTACAAGACATAAAAAGTAAATGCAAACTCTAGAGTGTCTACTATAGTTTGCAGCATTCCTTCCATTTCTCCCCCTTTGTGTAGAATCCAGGTGACTTGGGTAGAATGGACTCCTTCCACAGGTTCAAGGTGACCCTTGGTGGTCCAAAACCAATCATTCAGCAGCAGAACCCCATTTTCCTCACCACAGGGACTAACCAGGGGTAGGCATATTGTATTTTACTAGCAGGGCACTCTTTCACCGGCTTCTCAACATTCTCCAATCTTCTCCAAGCAAATTTTAGATACCCTAAGATCAAGCTTAAAATTACCAGGAGAATAACAGTTTCACCACATTAACCTTGGTGAAGGGGCCATTTTTCTCCCCAAAGATGGAATTTTTACAATCTCCCCCCCCCCCCAGTGATTCCAGTGAGCACCAAAGTTGAGAACAACTGCTTTAAGTGGAGGTAAGAATTGTGTGTGTTGTGGGGAGGAGGGTTGGTACTGGGAGAATCCAGGGGCATTCTGCCTCTGAGCTATACCCCAGCCCTTTTAAAAGAAATTTGAGACAGGATCTCATTAAGTTCCTGAGGCTGGCCTCAAACTTGCAATCCTCCAGCCTCCCAAGTTGCTGGGATTACAGGCGTGTGCCCAGTTCTGAGGTACGAATGTTAGAGATGATTTTTGGATATGTTTCCCATAAAGACAGTCAAATGGGGATGGTCCATGGATGGTGTGACCTTTGGTTGTCCAAAACCAAAGGTCCTGACCACTTATTCAGGACTCTTCAAGGAGGGAGAATCGTGAACATTTTGTTGATTTGTCTATATATTAAGAGAACTGTGAGTAGATAACTACGCATAAATGCGAACTTCCTTTTTAACAAAGCCACGAAGCTCAAACAAGGAAATGCTGTATACATAAAAGTGAATGGAAGTATTAGTAGCCAGCCTAATAGATGATATCGCTGGAGACAGGGTGCTTGAAACCTCTGGCAATACACCTGGTAGAAAATAAGTGTGGATAGGTTCTGTTCCTTACCTTCCGTCATCCGGGCCTCCCAGTGACACCAAGTACAGGTCATTTGGTGAAAAGGCCAGAGCTTCAACTTTGCCCTTGTGAAGTGATAACCGAGCCAACAGCTCCCTTTTCTTATAATCCCACAGAATGATATCTGCCTGTGGGCAAGAAGGCTCCGTCAGAGAACAGGCTTCAAAAGAATCCACCAAGGAGACTGCAACCCCTCTTGGTGAGAGATAATCAGGAATGTCACTTCTCTAAAAAATCAGACCATGCTTTACCAGCAAGCCACAGAGCAACAGAACGGGACCGGTTTTAAGCAGGGTCTTTTGTTCCTATCCATTATCAGCCATGAGCTGAGACATCTAGCACAAAGACTTCATTCCTTCCCTCTCAGCCAGATGGAAGGCAAATGGGTTCAAAGAGAAGTCAAAGGGAAAGGAAGGGGGGGGAAGGTCCAGGGCAGCCTAGACCAAGGGACTCAAGGACTTGGGGGGAGTGGCATCTCTAGAGAGGTGCCTCTAAGTACAACCACAGGGATTGTTTTCAATCTGTTCACCTTGAACCCCATGAACGTGACCTGTCCAGAGGCAATGTAATTTCCACTCTTGGAGATGGTCAAACAGGAGACATTATTTCCATGGCCATGCAGAAATTTTTGCTCCGGAGTATTTAGTGCTTGAATGAGGACTGTGCAGCCCAGGGGATACACCAGATGCTCCTGGTCAGGATGGCATTTGAGACCAGTAGGAACGTGTCCTAAGAGACAGAGATTAAGAATTATTATAGTCAGGTACAAAAGTAATTTTTTTTAATGGGTACAAAAGAGAACACTTTTGGAATAAACCTTAGTTCAGTGAAAATAAGTGAGGGGCAACAGGTAATTTTATTCCACAAACAAGGTTGGTGTAGTAAATCCCTTCTCATACTTTGATATGCATAAAATCCCAAAAGGATCTTACTAAAATGCAGATTCTCCAGGTCTAAGGTAGGATTGAGTTCTGCATTTAAAAAAAAAAATTTGAAGTAAAATGAAATAAATTGAACCCACAGGTGCTCTACCACTGAGCTACATCCCCAGCCCTTTGCATTTTTTGCTGAGGCTGGCCTCAAATTTGTGATCTTCCTGCCTTAGCCTCCGGAATCACTAGGATTATAGCATGAGACACTGTGCCCAGCTGAGAAGCTGCACTTCATATACTCTCCCAAGGGATGCTGGTGCTGATCAAGAAACTTCATATTGGACAGGAAGGCCTTAGGGTCAATTCTTGTAATACTGAGAAGCAGAAGTGCATGGAACAGGGTAGTTTGTTTGGGTTGGAGTACAGACATAGGAAAAATGTGAATCTCATACCTTAAATAAGCTTTCGGCAAAGACAAAAATTTGGTTGATGTCACTTAGCATAATGCCTTCCAGGTTCATCTATGTTTTTGCAGATGGCATGATTTCTTCTTTTTAAAGACTGAACAATAATTAAATGTGTGTGTGTGTGTGTGTGTGTGTGTGTCTATTTTCATTTTCTTTATTTGTTCATCTGTTGATAGACACTTAGGCTGGTACCATATCTTGGTCACTGCAAATAATGCTACAGTGAACATGGGGGTGCAGATATTTTATTAAGATACTGATTTCAGTTGGGCACAGTGGCGCACACCTGTAATCCCAGCAGCTTGTGAGGCCTAGGCAGGAGGATCGCGAATTTAAAGTCAGCCTCAGCAACTTAGCAAGGCCCTAAGCAATTCAGGGAGACCCTGTGTGTAAATAAAAATATAAAAAAGGGCTGGTGATGTGGTCAGTGGTTAAGTGCCCTTGGGTTCAATGGGTTTAATCCCCTGTACCAAAAAAAAAAAAAAAGTTATTTTATTTCCTTTGAATATACACAGAAGTGGAATTGCTGGATCATATGGTAGTTCTATTTTTAATTTTTTGACAATCCTCTATGCTCTTTTCTTTTTTATTGATTTTTAAAAAAATAAATAACAACAGAATGTATTACAATTCTTATTACACATATACAGCACAATTTTTCATCTTTGGTTGTATATAAAGTATGTTGATACCAATTCGTGTCTTCATACATGTACTTTGGATGATAATATCTATCACATTCCACCATCCTTGCTAACCCCCTGCCCCCTCCATTTCCCTCCCACCCCTCTGCCCTATCTAGAGTTCATCTATTCCTCCCATGCTCCCCCTCCCTACCCCCCTGTGAATCAGCCTCTTTATATCAGAGAAAACATTAGGCATTTGTTTTTTGGGATTGGCTAACTTCACTTAGCATTATCTTCTCCAGTGCCATCCATTTATCTGCAAATGGCATGATTTTATTCTCTTTTATTGCTGAGTACAATTCCATTGTGTATGTATACCACATTTTTTTTTATCCATTCACCTATTGAAGGGCATCTAGGTTGGCTCCACAGTTTAGTTATTGTGAATTGTGCTGCTATAAACATTGATGTGGCTGTGTCCCTGTGGAATGCTGTTTTTAAGTCTTTTGGGTATAGACCGAGGAGAGGGACAGCTGGGTCAAATGGTGGTGTCAGGTCGGTGGAGGTGACTTAGGACAAAGCAGCCGTGCAGGAAAGAAACATCAATCAGGCACCAACAGAAACGCCTATCAATCAGCGGGATCTCTGGACTAACAGGCCTGTCAATCATCAGGACCCCCTGGCCAATCCTGGCCAGCTCCCAGAACCAACTCCAGTGGGACAAGGGACTCTAAAAACACCTTTTCCTGTCCCAAGCCCTTCCCTTCCTGCCTAAGCCCCATAAAATCCCAGTTCCGGTGAACTCCCACTTGGTTTCTCCTCAGACCCTTCCCCGTCCACCCTGTTTGTCTGATCCAGTTCCACCAGAAATATCTCAAATAAAGCCTCCTTCCGTGGCCTTTTTAAATCTGCCTCCTTTGGTCGCTGCGCGCCTTGCCTGATCTTACAGGTGGTTCCATTCCCAGCTTTCCAAGGAATCTCCACACTGCCTCTATGCTCTTTTCCATAATGGCTGTTGCTATTTACATTCCCAACAGCGTACAAAGGTTCTCTTTTCTCCACGTCCTCAACACTTGGTGTCTTTTGCCTTCGTTAATAGCTATTCTAACAGATGTGAGGTGACATCTCCCTGTGGTTTTTAATTTTTTTTTAGATGTTGATTGATCGTTATTTTATTCATTTATTTATATGTGGTAGTGAGAATCAAACCCAGTGCCTCACACATACTCAGCAAGTGCTCTACCACTGAACCCCAACCCCAGCCCCGCCTCCCTGTGGTTTTGATCTGCATTTCTCTGATGATTAGTGGTGTTGAGCACCTCTCTGCCTGTGGGCCATTTGTATGTCTACTGATAACTGGCTAGTCAGGTCCATAGTCCAGTATTTTAAATAACCCCAGAGAACATGATGCTAAGTGAAATAAGCCAGACCAGAGAGACACACATTAAATAATCTCCCTTATTTTTGGAACCTAAAAAAGCTGAACTCATAGAAGCAGAGATTGGAAAACCGGGGGGAAAGGGAAGATATCTGTCAAAGGGTACAGAGGTTCAGTTACATGAGATGAATAAGTTCTGGAGACCTAATGTACAGCCTGGGGACTGCAGTTAATGACACTGCATTGCTTATTTGCTGAGAGAGTTGGTCTTCAGAGTTCTTAATCCCCAAATAAAAAACAGCAACTACATGACATGGATATGTTAACTAGCTTGATTATGGGAATCACTTCATGATGCACACATATGTCAAAACATCATGTTGTACTTCTTAAATTTATATACTTTTATTCACCTATTACACTTCAAAACCAAAAAAAAAAAAATTAAATTCTGTTTCAATTGTGATTGATCATAGGGTGTTCTGAGGACATTTGGGTACTTTCACAGTGAAACCTCTTTTTTAGTATTAGTATTACTTTTTTTTAGTTGTAAATGGACCTAGTGCCTTTACTTTGTTTATTTTTATGCAGTGCTGAGGATTGAATCCAGTGCCTCACACATGCTAGGCAAGTGCTCTACCTGAGCCACAACCCCAGCCTGAGATTTCTTTCTTCAGGCATCTCCCACCCTCCAAATATTTACCAAGAACCATCTCAACAATGACAAACCTTTGAAATACATTTTAACAGGGAATAGCTTGTCACTCATTTTAGACCCTCCAAAATTTTTTTTTTGGCTATTCTAGAATAAAAACTTTAAAGTTAGCTTAAGTAGCTAAAATAATGATTGTAGTTTTAATAACATGATACTAAATGTAAAGAGTAATTTAAGAAAAATAATTTCATAACAATAATAATTATATATGTACCCACACACATACCCTTTGTTTTTTAAAAAAAGTTATGTTTCTCTTTGAAGTCTCCTTTCATGTATCCCAGTAGCATTTCAATTTCTCTTCATCTGGGTCTCACAATATTTCTTGTTACATTTATTACTCATTATTTTAAAATCTTTGTTGTTGCTGCTATTTCCTTCCCCATCAAAAGAGCCACAAATATTTATTAATATAGTCTTCTGGGCTTTTAAAAATTTTTCAATTGATACATAGCAATTGTACATGTTTATGGGGACTCAGCATGATATTTCAATACATGTACACAATGTATAATGGTCAGATCAGGGAAACTGGCTTATCTATCATGTTAGATGTATATTATTTCTTTGTACTGGGAATGTTCAAAATCCTATTAGCTTTTTTTATTATTAATTTAAAATTTTGTTTTTAGTTTTCGATAATACACAATACCCTTACTTTATTTATTTTTGTTTATGTGGTACTAGGGATCCAACCTCGTACCTCATGCATGCAAGGCAAGTGATCTACTATTGAGTCACAACTACGGCCCCTCTACTAGCTATTTTGAAATATTCAATTACCAGTTGCCGACCATAGCCACCACAATGTGCTATACAGAGAACCCGAGGAACTGCTCCTTCTATGAAGCTTCACCCCTGCACCTGTCAGCCCTCCTCTCTCCCTCCCTTCTGCCCCACACCTTCCTGGACTCTGGTAACTGCTATTCTATTTTCTACTTCTTTGGAAGAAACTTTTTAGTCTGCATGTAAGTGAGAACGGGTGTTTTTGTTTTCCTGTGGCCTACTGACTTCACTTAACAACGTACTCCAGCATTCTGATTTTCAAATGAGTCCTCTTTCCTATTAACTCTTCCTGGATTCATTTTGGTGCATTGCATGTTCTCATAGCTAAATGGATTTGTTGTTGGTGGTGTTGTTCAAATGACCAAATGTAGTTTTTTGTTTGGTTTATGGTATGGGGGATTGAACCCAGGAGTACTTAACAACTGAGCTACATCCCCAGGCCTCTTTATTTTTTTATTTTGAGACAAGGTCTCACTAAGTTACCTACAATCTCATTAATTTGCTGAGGCTGTATTTGAACTTGGGATCCTCCTGCCTCAGCTTCCTGTGCTGCTGGGATTACAGGGAGTGGGGGTGGGTACTGTGCCCAGCTCAAATGTAGTTCTTGAATAAATGATTCCTTTCATTTTAATTGTGAGTATTCTTTTTTTTTTTTTTTTTTTTTTTTTAGTGAAGCAAGTACTTATAAAACTAAGGTTTGGCTAGGCATGGTGGCGCCCACCTGTAATCCCAACAACTCGTGAGGCTGAGACAAGAGGATCATGAGTTCAAAGTCTGCCTCAGCAACTTAGCGAGGCCCTAACCAACTAAGGGAGACTCTGACTCTAAATAAAAAATAAAAAGGACTGAGGATGTGGCTCAGTGGTTAAGTGCCCTAGGTTCAATCCCCAGTACCAAAACAATAACAACAACAAAAAACAAAATCAAGGTTTGTGTCTTTCTGGGCAATCTATTCCTACCCAAAATATATTATTATTTTTCTAAATGCAGGTTCCTTATAAATAATTATATGGCCATCCATATGGAAAAAGTAAAATTAGATCCCTATCTCACACTACATACAAATAATACCTTCCGGGTGGATCAAAGACATAAGTATGAAAATAAGACTTAATGTTTACACAGGTGGTAGGACATGACTTTTTAACCATGTATAAAAAACAGCAAACATAACAGAAAAGGTTGATATATTTATCCAGTCATGTTAAAAATTTTTATTTACAGAAGACAAGATGAAAAGAAAAACTCAGACCAGGAGAAGATATTTGTAATATATACAATAGACAAAGGATTATTGCCATCATATGTAAAGAATCCCTACAAATTAATAAGAAAAACACAAACTTCTCAACAGAAAAATGAACAAAGAATATGAATGGGCATTTTATGGTGAAAGAAATTAAACCCCGTGTAAACATATGAATATATATTCAACTTTGCAAGTAAGCAGAGAAATACAAATTTTATCCAAAATACTATGTCATATCCACTATAATGGCTACAATTAAAGAGTCTGACAGTAACAGGCATTGGTGATGGTGTGAAACAAAGGCAACACTTATACAACTGCTTGATGGGAGAGTAAATTGGTAGAGTTGCTCTGGAAAACTGTGTTTATATTGATCATGGTTGAATATGTACATGCCCAGGACTAGCTATTCTGCTCTTAGGTATATAACCTGCCCAGAAATGACCTTAACATGTAGGTGTATATACCTTCATAATTATATATATTTTTTGCACTAAACAGTTAGGACTCTTGGTTATAATTAAGAAGAGTCAACTCTGGCTTACTGCAGCAAAAAAAAAAAAAAAAAAAAAAAAAGAAAAAGAAAAAGAAACAAATATCATGGGAGAAATATAAAAAACTCACAGAATTGATGGAAGTATAGAAAATCAAACTTGAAAATGGGCAGGACTATGAGAAAGCAGGACCAAGCAACATCAACTAAGGAACTCACACATTCCACATTGCTCAAAATTCAATGTAACACTTGACTTCTGCAGTACTCTGCTCCTCTCCATTACCACATTGGGAGGGGAAGTTCTGAGTGGGCAAACCTGACTGACTTAGCTTGTTATGCACCATCTTCCTAAATTGGTTATTCTCAACAGAAATATCTGCTTCTTAGGCTCTCATCAAGAACAAAAGAACTGCTGGGTACAGTGGTTTGTGCACACCTGTAATCCCAAGCAGCTCAGGAGACGGAGGCAGGAGGATCACAAGTTTGAGACCAGCCTGGGCAACTTAGTGAGACTCTTTTCACAATTTAAAAAACATCAAAAGGACTGGGAATGTAGCTCAGTGGTAGAGTGCTTCCATAGCATAGGCAAAGCCCTGGTTCAATCCCCAATTTAAAACAAACAAACAAACAATGCAAAAGAACTACCTGCCTTGGGGTTCCCCTTGAATAGAAATGATACTCAGAGACGGAGTAGGCAAAACTACTCGTGTCCACCTCAATGAATGTACTGTGCTTTCCTCTCCCAGGGTCACATACATACTGCTTCTTACCCACCCTCTCTAACACACACACACCCACACGCACACACACACACACTTTAAACTATAATTGGCTCATATACTATTTGGTAAATAGGATTTTGCACACAATATATCTTTGATATCTTTCCTTGTTATTCCACATAGATAATATCTCATTTTTTTCTGATTTTCATCTATTATTCATATTTTCAGTCTTTGGCAATTTGAGAAGTAACGATGTCATTGTTTTAATAGCGTTTTAAATTTTCTGGGTAAATAGTAATTTATATTTTTTAGGTTTCTTTGCCCATTCTCAATTTTACAGGTGTAGTCACTACTATAGTAATATTTTGGATAGTAGGTATTTTAGGCCTTTTGGGCCGTATGGCTGCTGTGGCAGCCAGTGCCTGTGTAGTGTAAAAGCAGCCACAGACAACGCATGAACAAATGCTCATTCCAATAAAACTTTATGTACACAACAGACAGTGGCCCACAAGGTTTAGTTTGCAGACTCCTGATCCATTTTTGTTGTTGCTACTATTTTAAGTTTATAGGAGCTCTTGGCATCACAGAAAAATTATTTATCCCAGTCAATTGGTAAAAGTGACCAAATTCTTAATAACTTTATAAAATGTTTTCATATACAGCCCAGCTTTATTTGGTTTGCATATGTGTTAGTCAGCTTTTTGTTTCTGTGACCAAAATACTCAACAAGAATAACTTAGAGGAAGAGAATTTATTTTGACTCATGTGTCCGAGGTTCAAGTCCATGCTCTGGGTCAAGTCCATTGTTCTGGGCCCAAGTGAGGCAGGACATCATGGCTGAAGGGTGTGGTGTAGGAACAGTATACGTCATGGCTGGCCAGGAAGCAGAGAGAAGGATGGAGCCACAGGAAGATGCACCCTTCCAAGGCACCCCCTCAGTGACCTATCTCCTGTAGCCATGTCCCACCTGCCTAGCAGTTTACCATCCAGTATACGATGGACTGATTAGATTATAGCTCTCTTTATCCAATCATGTCACCTCTGAACATTCTTGCATTAACATAAGAGCTTTCAGGGGACATCTTATACCCAAACCAAAACAGTTTATGTAAAAAAATTTTTGTCAAAATATTATACCTAGAACAGTCAAGTACAATTACATATTTTCACCTTCTTTTTTTTTCAAGTTCAACTTTTTTTAATATTTATTTTTTTAGTTGTAGTTGGACACAATACATTTATTTTATTCGTTTATTTTTATGTGGTGCTAAGGATTGAGCCCAAAGCCTCACATGTGCTAGGCGAGCACTCTACTGCTGAGCTACAACCCCAGCCCTCAAGTTCAATTTCAAGTTTAACAAGGTACCACTACCATGAGTTCTAGTTCATGATGAAAGTGGTCTTAGTTTGCTACAGATTTGCATCTGTGTGACATCTAAACTTAATTATCTGTCATTTAAGCCCTCTGGCATCTAACCCCAGGTTCTCTTTCCTGGGTGATCCTGCCAGTCCCTGATACTGAAGCTATTGCCAATTCTCAAACAGGCCCCATACTCTACACTTTTTCTTCTTTGGGAAATGTATGATGACTGATTTTTTTCTTTGAGTTTCATATTTCATATATTTTTCCAGTTTTCTAAACTCTTCTTCTTAATCATGACTATGGATTTATCTCTATTCTCAGCCCATAGTGTACTATGTGGCATATTATGATTCTAAATAAAAGTGAAATTGACTATATAAAAAAATATAAATGATCACAAAAAACAACAAGATGAAAACAATTCCATTAACTTGACCATTCTGAAATACTAAGAGAATTAGTAGCTACCATGGAAGACGGGATGAAACTTACCATGTATCTGCTCCTAGATTTCTACCAAATAGCATGAATTCACTTGCTTAGCTATGTGTGGCTGTATTCGGCTCACCAGGGAGCCTTTGCAACTCATGGGAGGCCACTTGATCCCTACACCAGTGATCTCATAACCAGTTCCAAGTTCTAAAGATGGTTAACATCCTAGATGTATGAAGTGTTGCTTTCTGTCAGAGACTGTTAAAGTAAAACACTCAAGGGGTATGTCCTAGAATATGCCTAAAACTTGCCAGCGATTATTCTGCATCTACATGATTATAATTTAAAAATTTTCAGACATCACAACACTTTTTTAAAAGTTTGCTTTTTCTAAAATTCAATTGTTTTCTCCCATCCCCCAGACAAACTACAACAACACAAACAAAAAAACACACGGCATCTTTCCTCTTGGTGGGAGGGGAAAGTGTACTGGGGATTGCACCCAGGGGTGCTCAACCACTGAACCATCTCCAGCCCTTTTTATTTTTTATTTTGAGACAAGGTCTTACTAAGTTGTATAGGGTGGCCTTGAACTTGCCATCCTTTTGTCTCAGCCTTCTCGTGCCGCTGGGATTACACCTCTTTAATTAAGTGCACAAGAAGAAGCAGTCACAAATAAGATTTAAGACCAGTGGCCAGGCTTCTCCCCTGATCAAAAACATCTTTCCTCTCCCTCCCCCTGGCGTCCCATTCACCTTCTATTTTGGTTTGAAATCTTCACCCTTGAGAATCCCCTCACCGACATTTACCCATTCATCGGGGTCCAGTGAGGACACATTTGGTCCCTTTTAGGTGCTGGCGCTTATTTGAGCAGTTCAAAAACCATCCCACTCTCTGAGGCTCGGGACGAGGAACTGACTCTCCACAACCCTTGGGCGAGCGAAGCTACTTGGTTCCCGCGAGCTTGCTACTGTCCCGACTGCCTTTCAGGTGCCGCCCAGGGTCTCGCCATCCCGGTTGGCACTGCACGACCTCGGGATTCCTAACCCGCCTACCCCGTGGAGGCTCCAAGTCTCACCATTGAAGCCGATGACAGCATCAAGCTCCAGCTCTCCCACCTCGGCCTCGGGCGAAATTTCCTCGTTCATCACTGGAGAAACCGCGCTCAGTCTTTTTTCAGCCCCAGCAGGTACAGCGTCTCCTGGTCGTTATGGTAACGAGTGCGCGCATGCGCGCCAGGTCCACGCCGGCGCAGAAACTCAAAAATTAAGAATCAGAATTCTTGAGTTTTATTTGCAATCTTGCAAATATACGGATGGCTTCCTTTTTCTTTCTATTCTCTAGAAATTTGGGAGCTGGGAGCTGGGGTGAGCACTAACTGCACGGAACGAATTCCTCCCATTTCCTTGTAAAAAAGCCTGTGACCTTTTGGATAACTATATAATTAAGCACCTAATGGCATTTAAAAAATACTTAAATACAGAGTATTTTTGCATCTGATGAGTAGACTTATGCTATAAAATAGTATGCAACTGATACTGCATTGGGCTCCTAGTTTGAAGCAAGTTAAAACAATTCTTAAAGATTTTCGTGAAAGTTTATTTGAAGGTAAAACTTACATATCATAAAATTCACCTAATATGGGTTTTAGTAAATTTATACAGTGTACCCCTATCGCCACGGTCCAGTTTTGTTTTGTTTTGAAAGCAGGATAAAAACTTCAGGAACAGCAGGCTTGAAGCGCTTTCACCTTCTGGAGGGGGAAATGCTTAGATTCGGCTCAACAACAACTTTAACTGCGTCAAGTAGTTCGTGTCTTTTGGTGGAAAAAAGATTGCTCCAACCTACTGTCCTCACTGGGAATGCTTTTCTCCGCCCCCCCCCCCCCTTATAGTCTGAGCTGCTAGTGGACGAATTCACTTTGCAAGCTCCAGGCGGTCGCGCACCGGCGGAACCGCGGAGAGTGAGCCCTACGAGCCGCCGTAGTCAGCTGCAGCGAGCAGGAAGTGTCCGAGCTGCGAGCGGAGGCGTCACGATGGCACCGGACCCCTGGTGAGCCCCGGGTGAGGGCGGCAGTACTCTGAGGGACCTGGGAGGAGGCCCGGCTCCCAGCGAGGGAGGCAGTTGTTCAGCACTGAGGCTGGGAGGCCTCTCCGGGTGAAGAGTAGCAGCGAGGAGGACCCTTCCCCTTCCGAGGGGGACTTAGCTGCATCCCGCCACCCTTGGTCCTTACATGGGTGGCCCTGGAAGGATACGGGGTAGACTTCTGGGATGCTGAGGACTTGAGCCGAATCTTAGAGTATTTCTCCAGCCCTTTTGGGCAGCATCTCGCTGCAGGGATTTCCCGCCCATCCTGGTCGTGGGGCTGACTGGCGCAGACTTCTCTGGACTCCTCCAAAAGTGAGATAGCAATAATCTTTTTTTTTCTTTTTCTTTTTTTGTGGAATGTCAGCCCTTGCGCTGAACTCTCTAGTGGAGAAATCAAAGTTTATAATCCATGGTCACCAGCTAGCTAATAACTAGCCAGAGGTAGATCTTGTGGGCCCTTCAAAAACTTGTAGGAATCTGCGAGGGAAATGATGCACTTGTGATAAGGCATTTTACCCTGCCCCTCGTGTCATGAAGACTTCCGTCATCAGCTACTTCTGCAGAAAAACAACAGCTAATAAGAATAATTTTTTTTTTCAGCCACTCAGTCCTGAGGACTGACGGATGAAAGATACAAATTGTGATCCCAAGAAACAAATTGATAAACTTAACAGACTTGATCTTTCTCTTTGGTAATTTATAACATTGTAGCTCTTTAAAGTTCTTGTTGGAGTGTATCTTATGCTGGTGATTCTCATATGCAGTGTGTGTAGCAGGAGAATGGATTCCAAGGTCAAAGTCGGATTTACCTGGAATGTAGATTATCTAGATCAATTGCTGAATTGAACTCTACCTTTTCCACCTAATTTTAACAATTGTGTATACCTCTGGTAGAAAATTTGGAGATTATTAAATATTTGCAGAGAAGAAAATTAAAATTTGTAATTAAAATTTGTAAAGCATATGTCTGTGTGTGTGTGTGTACAAAGGTTAGAGTAATAAATCAATGACAGCTATTTTCACATAATAGAGCTTAAGTTCTATTATGTGAAAATAGCTGTCATTGATATTTTACATTGAATTTATTACTCTAACCTTTGTATACACACACACAATGCTTTACAAAACAAGGAAATTTCTCCATGTCACCAAATATTAAAAAAAATTTTTTTTGTAGTAGTAGATAGCATGCCTTTGTTTGTTTTTCCCAGTGCCTCACACATGCTAGGTAGTACTCTGCCATTGAGCTACAGCCCCAGCACCATCACCAAGCTTTTTTGTAAATTGTCTAAGCTGGCCTTGACCTTGTGATCTTCCTGCCACAGCCTGTTTCCTGTCTGGGATTATAGGCATGCACCATCAGTGCAGGGTCTGAAAATATGATTTTTATAGTGCATATCAATGATATGAATGATCATTATTTATTGTAGGTTTTTTGTCTTGTTTGTTGTAGTTTTCTATTGCAAACCTATCCTTTTTTTTTTTTTTTCATCTTTTTTCTTTGGTTCCCTTTACAGAAGTAGAAGCATTGGGTTCAAGATACAAATATTTTTAAGGCCCTTGATCTATCTTGCTAGATTGCTTTCCATCTAGTGGAGCCAACTTTTAGAACTCAAAGATAAGGAGACCCTTGCCCCCACCCCAGAAAACCAGATCCTACTATAACTTTACCTTTGTTCTACTGAATGTCATTGACCATTGATGACTTCCTTTCTCCTGAGTTGTGTTCTAATATTTAGAAATGGAACATAGCCCATACTATTTTAATGTCCTATCAAAGCAAGTGATAAGCTCTGTAATATAAGTAGCAAATGATTACTGTCTCTGAACAGGTTCTTGCTGAAGCTTTTAGTCTTATTGTTAGAGCAGCTTATTTGTTGATGACACACTGTTTATGGAAAAATTATTTAAACCTTAATAGTTTTATATTCTGGGGTTGGACTTTTTTAATATTGATAGTATGCTGTGGATTTTTTTGTTTGTGTTTTTAAAATCGTCATGGAAGGTAAAAGATACATGAAATAGACTATTGTAATGGACCCCTTCATTCTCATCATCAGATTACTATAATTATCAATATTCTGTCCTTATTTGATCTCTAGCCTCCACATCACTTTTTCTTTTCTAGATATATTTTAAAGTAACTCTCATAAGTATATTAATTTAACTGTATATTCAGTGTTTGATAAAAATGAGGACTGGTTCATAGTCTGGAAATTTCTTTTATGCTTCCGTTTTCAGTTTCTTAGCCTATGTTGTGGTATCACCTTCCTCTTATTCACTTAGGCCTGAAAACTATAGTCATTTACTTTTTTACATTCACTCCTCCAAACAGTCTCCATTGTTTTTCTTTTCTTTCTTTCTTTCTTTTTTTTTTTTAATGTATCTCCCCCTCCACCTCCACTGCCCCGGACTATTTCTGCTATAGTCCAGCCCTATGTAGCTCAGTACGCTGCAGATTGTACATATTGGTAATGGGATATAGAATTGAATAACCCAAGAAATCTACTTGTCACCTGTCACTACTCTCATGTTCTTACATTACTATTTATATAAATGGAATTCAGATTAATTTTCCTAAACCAGTACTTGAGGCACTAGTGTGCTTGATACCATGATGAGCTTGCCTATTATCTATCTAGAGTCCAGTGGCTCCCAAACTTTGCTATATATTGAAATCACCCGGGGAGCTTTTCAGCACTCCCCACGTCCAGGTCAAACCCCATACTAATTTAATCAGTGCTTGTGGATGGGATGGGAGCTAGGCATTATTTTTTGTTGATTTGCTTGCTTGTTTTTTGAAGATTTCCCAGTGATTCCAATGTGTAGCAAAGTTTCAGGAACTACTGCTTTTGGGGGGCTAACTTGAGAATATGAGGATTGAGGGCAAGACACCTGGGAGTTTGTCCTACCTTTGTGACCTTCAACATTTCACATATCTTTAAGGCCTCTCTTCATGTGTAAAAGTGTCCCCTATGGATCTAAAATCCCCTTGTAAGTCAAAACTTATTAGATTAGTGTTCCAGTTCTGCAGAAACTTAATTTCTTATCTCTACTGTTTTACATTGTACTCTCCTAGGGCCACTACTTGGCCAAATGTGCGTGTTTTCTTCCTTTTGTTACTGATGTTGACCAGTGACGAGTCCTTGCTTCCCCAATGTTGAAGAATAACACCAAAGAAGCACGCGGAGGCAAGGTCAGAGTAGAAATTAGAAGTTTATTAAAGGACAGCAGAAAAGACTTCTCCCGGAGGAAGAAGGGGACCCAAGAGGTGGAGTCCATGGAAGTTGGGTTGTCTCCCCTTTTTATAGTTTTGGTGATAGAATGTAAGAGGGAAGGGTTGGGACACAGATGGGCCAAACAAGTAATCTGGGCAGGAAGGACTTCATTAACACTTCTTTGGGATGGGGTATCTCCCAATCTGTTGGGGGCTGTTTCCTGGGTGCCATTAACATTTTTTGGGGGTGGACTTTGGCCTAGGGCTTTTCAGGGACTTCATTAACATCCATGAGTTGTCTTGCGTTTCTGGAATCATTATCAGCATGGCCTCCATTTTAGATTTCACTGATATTAGACTACACTGACTACCTAATTTTAAATCTGGCTTCACTTTGATGTTTGCTTGCTCCATGTCCTTTTTACCATGTCTAGAATGTGTTCTTCACTCCTGTCTGAACAAGAGGCCTGCATTAACCTTGAAGTCAGCCCATTGTGTCCTCCTGTGGCCCAGCCTGTCTGAGTACTTCAGTCAACAGTAATTTCTGCCATCTTCCAGCTCTTGAAATGCTTCATTTAAACCTTACATTTGGCAGGATTTTGGAGTTTGACATGTTTGGTCTAGGACCACAGAACCAGATCTAAGCTCCTCTTGTTATAGATGGTAATATGGAAGAAACCAGGTAAAATGTGGTAAAGCTGAGACCAGGACCCAATTTTCCCTATTAAGTGTATGTTATCTTATATCACTTGCTCTTTTTTCATACGCATATACATCTTAATACATATAAGTTACATATATATTTATATGAATGATGATACTTTACGGTTAGTGACTGGGGATCCTGCCTCCTAGGATCCTTATGAAATTGATAACATAAAGTTCTCAGCATAGGACCTTGCTCTGATCAGGTACTTAGCTCTTAGCTATTGCTATAATCACCATGGTAAGACTCTTAAGGGAAGCAATTGGAGCATCTTTCTTCATTCAAAAAAATTACTTATCAGGTTCCTGCCATGTAAGGTGATATGTGGGAGTCGGGAGATTTTTAAGAAATAGACTGATTCTTTTTTTTTTTTTTTTTTTTAATATTTTTATTTTTTAGTTTTTGGCGGACACATCTTTCTTTGTATGTGGTGCTGAGGATCGAACCAAGGCCGAACGCATGCCAGGCGAGCGCGCTACCATTTGAGCCACATCCCCAGCCCCTAGACTGATTCTTAAGCAAAATTGTGACCTTAGGGCCAATAACAGTCTTCAATATTTTGTAATGGCCAGTACTGGAAAATAACATTTGTCATATAAGTACACCACAATCCGCTTTTAGAAACAGAAAGTGAAGTAGGGAAAATGGAATGTATATGCATGCTTATTTTTTGCAAAACAGAAAGTAGAAGTACTATAATAGAGGGAGAAAACCAGGGGCTATTGGGAGTTCACTGTGAATCCCAATACTTTCAAATAGCAGGTAGGTCAGTAAATGTTTTGAGAGAATTCTGGCAAGCTGAGATGTCAAGTGGACATGTGTCCCATGTTACCAGAGTGTTGTTGCAGGATATATAGTGTAAGGGTCCGGCGAAGCGTTGGAGACAGAGTCCACAAGAGACCAACTTCATGCAATAAGCAGGGGGGAATTTTATTGAACTAGCATGCTGGGGCTCAAGGCTCACTCAGGAAGGGAGAGCAGCCCAGAGCCCAGAGCAGAGGTCAAGCAGAGCTTAAGTACACTTTTTGGAGAGGGGGGGGGCTTTGCATACATCAGAACAAATCATCATGAGGCGCAGGAAAATTGAACAACAACTCTGAGACATGATTAGTACATTCATTGGCGGGAACAGTCTGGGCAGGGGTGATTGGTCACTTCTAAGGGGGGGGGTACACATTTAAACTGATTGGTTTTGTGGCCTGGATGCTTACGCCGAGCTACTTGGAGCCCTTAGCTATTAAACAACCAGGGAATCAATGGAAATATTTACTGGGCAGTTCCAGTATTGTCCTAACAGCTACAGAGATTACAGGTTCCGGGGGTAGCAGAGGAATTTTAACAATACCTGGTCTTTTACTCTTTAGCCCAGGCCTTGCAATTTAGAAACTTTACAATGCCCGGTCTTTTACACTTTAACTCAGACTTTTGCAGCTTAGAATCAGCTTAGAAATTTTACCTTTACAATAGTACATGCTGTTCCTGGACAGTGGAGCTCTTCCTCAAGCAGATCTCCATGGCTAGCTTCTCACCTTGCCTAGGGTCACCTGGTCTAAAGTGGCACCTGACCATCTGTATGTTCCTTCATTCTGCTTTCTTTTTCTTCTTAGCACATGTCATCATCTGACATACTATGTGTATATGTATGTATGTATGTATTTTTACCATTCTCCCTCTCTGGACCTTTCATGCCTTGAAAGCAGGAATTTTGTTCTCAGCTCTACTGTTCATTCATAGTGCGTGGAACAGTGCTTAGTACAGCACAGGATATACTAGAAATGTTTGTTGTGTTTTACAAATGAATATCTTCAAATGCTCAATCATCTGAAGAATGAGCTGGTTTAAGAGCTGAGCCTCTGGAACCAGAGAATCTTGGTTTGCAGCTCTCATTCCCACGTGAGCAAGTCCTTCTACCTCTTTGTGCCTTTTTCTTGTATATAAATGGATGTGGTAATTGTATGCAATGAGGGTACCCAATGTGATTGTGTGAATCCAGTGAGTTTTTACAAATGAAGCATTCAGAATGATGCCTGGTGCATTGTAAGTACCATTGAATACATGTTACTCTTACAGGTCCTGTTTATTATCTTCCCTTCCTGTTTGAACTTGTGACTAGAATTAAAAACTCAACTTGGACATTGTAGAAGTTTCTTTTAAAGAACCTTAAGCATTTTCCTTTTTGTATGACTTCAATACAGGTTCTCCACATACGATTCTACCTGCCAAATTGCCCAAGAAATTGCTGAGAAAATTCAACAACGAAATCAGTATGAAAGAAGAGGTGAAAAGACATCCAAGGTAACACCAGGAGAGAATTAGTATTAAAGTGATTTGTTTGAGCTTTGATGCCTGAAAACCTTCCTATATCTGAAGCTGTGTGTGTGTGTGTGTGTGTGTGTGTGTGTGTGTGTGTGTGTGTATGTGTAAATCTTTGAAATTTGTTTTACTATGTTGCAGACTTTTTTCTCCACCTGCTAAATTATGAATCTTCTCCAAAATATGAAATATTTCTTATTTCTCTCGCTGAACTTTTACACACCTGCAGTGTTCCTGGGCCTTCTGTTCTTTGTACTATTGATGCAGTTGGTAACTGCCAGCATCATACTCAGGGGTTTTTTTTGTTTTTTTTTTTTAATAATGACTTCATATCCTTTATTACACATAGTCATGACTTTTCTTATTCTCCTTCATTTCTCCTTCTCTCAAAGTAATTTTGTGACACATCATTTAAAAAATTTTTGTGCCTTTTCTCAATTACCACTGCCTTTCCAATAAAATAATTCCATGGGATTTTGAATAGATATGTAACATGTTTATAGATTAAACTGAGGAAGATTTACATTTTTACAATAATGTTTCCTTTATTTATATGACAGGCACTGAGTTGTCTATTTTTTAGATTTTGTTGGTATCGTTAATGGAATTTTTTTTTTTAATTTTTATTTTTTGGTACTGGGGATTGAACTTAGGGACACTCAACCACTGAGTCATATCACCAGCCCTTTTTTGTATTTTATTTAGAGACGAGGTCTCCCTGAGTTGCTTAGTGCCTCGCTGAGTTGTTGAGGCTGGCTTTGAACTCATGATCCTCCTGCTCAGCCTCCCAAGATGCTGGGATTATAGGCATGTGCCATTGTACCCAGTTTAGAGACATATGGCTATATACTCTTTCATCTCTTGAATGCTTTTAATCTTTAATTCTGTAGAGTCCTCAGAGATGTGGTTGTGTTTGTTGTGAGGGTATGTGCGGATGTTTTGAGACAAGGTCTTGCTATGTTGTGCAGGCTTGTCTCAAACTCCTGGGTCAAGTGATCCTTTGGCCTCAGCCTCCCTCAGGTGCAAGCCATTGTGCTCAGTTTGTTGTGCTTTTTTTTGTGTGTGTTGCTCTTTTCTCTTTATTTCTAATATTTAATTTTTAGTTTTAGTTGGACACAATACCTTTATTTCATTTATTTATTTTTATGTGGTGCTGAGGATCGAACCCAGGGTCTCACACATGCAAGACTAGCGCTCTACCGCTGAGCCACAATCAGCCCTCTTTACTCTTTAAGTGAGAACCCTTCATTCCTTGGCATTCCCCGATAAGTATTGTGGGTGGTTCTTCCTTGGTTTCCAGAGGTTTTAGAATAAGGTTACACTTTTCCTTGGCTGCTGATATCTTGGAGGATTACTTAATGTGTATCCCTTAGCCAGCCTCCTACTATGTCCTTGCTATTCTAATAAAGGGGCACTGGCTTTCCCCTAATTTGTGTATTTCCTACTTTAACAAGGTAGTGAATGAAACCTGTGGTATTCTGCCTTTTAAACTCATCTCTGATTTCATCCATGGTTGAATTTGTTTTCATTTAAATGAGCAGCTTTGTTTTTCACCTTTCCAAACTCCAGAGAGCTCTTTTCCCACCCCTGCTTCATCTTTCAATGTAGTGCTTTAGAGTCAAAAACAAAAATTTCCTCTGAGTTTTTAGAATGATTGGAGAAAATTCACATAGTCCTGGAAAAAGAGTCATGTGTGGTTATCATTCCTCTAGTATGAAAAGAACACATTGCTGTAAACTGTTCAAATGGTGTGAAAATATACCAGTGTGTTCACAGACTGGTCAGTATGGTAGTGGACTTGATGCCATGCCATTTGAAGCATGGTTGAGGGAACTGTTGGATGTTTACGTTTAAATGAAAACATTTGGGAACACAGTTTCCTGCATGGGTCCGGGTAGATCAATAGGATTAATGGGTAGAAGCTCAGGGGACAGAATTCAGCTGAGCGTGAGGGCAAACTGATGATTTCTAGTCAATGTCCACATTTAGGTATGACCCCGTAGTCACTGGGGCAGGCTGTAGGGCTGGTAAGAACCTCAGGTGAGGTGGCTAGTCAAGGTGAACTTTGAGACTCCTCAGAATCCTGAGTTTGTCACTGGGAGGCTAAAGATCTCTTCTAGCCCTTCTTTGATTGAAATGGAATCTGAAAAAAAAACAAAAAACAAAAAACGCAAGTTTATTTAAGTTAGTAGATTCTACACCTCTGGACTAGAATATTTAGGATGTGTTCTTTTCTTTTCAGCTTACGGTGACAATCAGAACTTTGTTGCAGAATCTGAAGGAAAAGATCGCCCTTTTGAAGGACTTATTGCTCAGAGCTGTGTCAACACATCAGATGTATCCATGTAAACATTTCCACCTCTTTTCTAGAGTGGGAGGAAAAGCAATCTTATTTTAAGGAAGTAAGGAATCTGGGTCTGAGCTACCCAGATTTTTCTACAGCTTGAGGAGGACCTGATTTTCACACTGTTGCCTAAAATCTTGATTTTTGCTTTAGGTATCTGTTACATGTTTTACAGTAAATATGCCAGCAAGGCAAGATCTGCCAAAGTAAAAGAATTAACTTGTTTGGGTGTGACCTTTATAGGGCAGGAAGCTAATGCTTTCCGTCAGTGTTATATTTACAGAGCCCTGTATTGTTCTCTGTCCACTGCTTTGAGGATGGCCAGCCCCTGCTCCAACAGCAAAATGTCCATGACAGTCCTAAGCTGTGATTCTGTTTCTGGGATTTCCAGATTTTGTAATGATCCATTTCTTTCTGGAGAGGCCAGTACTAGTAGAGAACATACATCTTTTTTTATTTTTAATCATATAGATTATTGAGATGTGACTTGTTTGCAATATTATTTTTCCAGGGGCACAGATACTGCCCCTAGTTTGGGAGTTTTGAGGGCAGAGAGAAATGGGAACTTGCTTTAAAGCAAGTTGGGCCATCATCTTAATCTCCCAACTGTCAAGTGTGAAAACCATTTTTAGAAATTCAGAATCTGATTTGTGTAGAAAAATATAGTGACCTGTTAACTAAATGAACCTTTTAAACCCAAGTTTATATTGGTATGGAAACTAACATCAAATGGTCTTCTTTCATTTCTCTAAATTGTGAGTAATTTATACCAGCAACCCAACGTTTAGTATTGACTTTGAATGTGTCAAATTCAATATGGGGAAATGTAGAAATATAGCTTTTTAGGTAAAGCAATTGAAGGTGTTTTAAAAAAATATTCTCCCAAGTGTAACTCATTTTATATTTCCAGGAAGGTTGATTTAGATTAGTTGTATGGTTTTCCAGGTGTGCAATTATTAATCCACTAAGGTTTCAAATAAAAGTTTGATTTCAGTCAACAGTTGGGACTTTCTTTTTCACATAATTGAAATATTCTGATACACTGAGTTTGTAATTTATCCTCCATCTGGTATCATTCGTTACTGCCCAGTTAGCCTATTGTACCAGGAGCTTTTACTTTACCCAAATCAACAAGCCTAAATATGTAGACCTCAATTAGTTTCAGACAGGCAGAGAGATTTCCTCTACTAAATACCAGGAAGTCTGCACATGGGGTCAAGTTCTGCAAACTCATTTTAGTGTTATCAAAAGCACATACATGAGAAAGGTAACTAAATATTGTTTCATGGTATAATATTAGTACTTACATATTCGTTAGCCTCCATTAAGATAAGTGTTTAGTGTTCATCTTATTTATATGCTAAACCTACAGGGCAAGAGAAGTATATGAATTAAGAACTCTTACTGTTTCCTATTAATAATGTCTACTAGCTATTAATTAGAGAATAGTAAGCATGCCACAATAACAGTTGACTTTGTTCTCCTAAATACTTATAGTCTGACCATCTGCTGAAATCTCTTAGATTTTTACTTTTGTGGTAATCTCAGAATTACCTCCTAATTATTGAATTAAGAACTGAGCTTTAAAAGCAGCACTGAACAGAGCTGTTTAAAACATTACAATAATATTTAGGGACTTTAACGTGAATAAGCCAGAGTTTCCTGAGAGAAATAAAAAGCTCATCTGAAATATAATACCTTTCTTAAGAATTCTATTTTTTTTTCAAATAATTCTCTATTGTAACTAGCCAGCCTTGCAGGGATGGCATGCAGATAACGCACCGCACGGGGGCGCTCCTAAACCTCTGTCTTTTCAGGGAGCCCATTTTTCTTTTGGTATAAGGGAAAGGAGGTAGCTTCTGTATTATGACAGCAACTTTTTAATTCTCCTTCTGCTCCTCAGTTTTTCCATTTGCTTACATGCTTTTTCTTAAATATTTTAAATATTATGGCAGTTATCCTCCAGATTTAAGATATATCAGATAGCAATTTGTCATTCCTAATAGCCTTATATTATTGGTTTGTTTTGGTGAGTCCTTCTCTTCTTTACAAAAAGGGTAATGAGTTGGGTCGAACTTTGCCCCTTCAATCACTGATACAGTTGGAAAGGAAAAGTAGCATTCTCGCAGAGGAGTTTTTACACTGTGGGGAAGTATCTTTGAGAACTTTTAATAATTCCCTCCACAGCTGGGAAATAGAAGAGCCAGATTTAAACACAAGGCTGTCTGGCCCCAAATAAGTCATTTAAAGCTGAATTCTACTTTAATAGAAATAATACAGTTAACTGTCACCTGGCATGTATTCAACTAGAATTCTCTATTAATTGGCATGTTGCTATAGTGCCAAGACAAATCATTTTTATAATGCAAACTCTCAAGAACCTTGTTAATCATCAGAAAGATTAAGCAGTGTTCACTGTGGTTTATTAGGTATATACTTTATGGTGTTGTAATTCCTGGAAAAATTTTTGGCTATAAATCACCAATAGAGTGACTTTTTAATCCCTTTTGGGGGGCCCAATTAAGGTTGGGTGACTTTGTAAATGTGAATATTTGAATACCACATTTCTTTATTGTGCTGGGTAGTTAAGAGTTTATGGTACTTTGCTTAATAAATTAATGACTTTCTACATTATGGAGTTTTATAGAGAATACTAGGAATTGCTAGAAAGATAAGTCCTATGAAAATGCTTTCAAAACAGTTCATGGAATTTAGGCATGACATGTTATGCTCTTTCCCAAAGAAGTATTTTTCTCCCAGGAAGAATGAATGTGAAATTAAAATAAAAGTTCTATGCTTTTGAATCTGTTAGTTTACCACTAATAAGCCAAAATCCTGTAGCCAGAGAGTTTAAAATTGTTGGAAAATATTGGCTTCTAGTCACAGTGCTGCTTTGAGATGGGGATTATAATGGTCTCACCGTTGAGAGAAGGTGCATGCTGTGGGAGGCTACATGTGGAATTTTAGGTATACCCAAAATATCCTTAGAACTTGCTTGACATGAAGCTTGTCCTTTTGTTAGTTTTTCAAAGACAGCACCTTTTTGCCTCTTTAAAAAGAATAAAAATAATCTCTTTACAAAGTGTTCAATATCAGAAGGTATTTTGGTGCCTTAGGAGAAGGCCTGGGGAAATAATTTTTTTAAAAACCTATAAATAACTTTTCTCTATATTTTAGGGAAAAGGATAGGTAGATAGAAAGTGGCCATCACTGTGTAATGAATGTGAATGATTGTAGGCATGGAGAGGCTAGCTGCTTCAATTCTAGAAGTATCCCTGGTGGCTATAGGGGAGGCAAGGTTCTTAAATACTGTCTAGGACAAGTTTTCACAGCTACCTGGGAGCTTGAGACAAATAAGGAGGAGATAGTATGTATATATGTAGAAATTTTCTGGCCTATAGTTAGTTACTTGTTTTTTTCTAGTTTTTATTTGATCTTTTGTGGGGGGGCAAAAATCCTGTACATATATGGCAAAATGTATAATTGATAATTCTAAATTAGTACTTCCCCTATCTCTGATTTGTCTGGAAATAATACTGGCCCATGAATCTGAAATAGGTGTAGTGGGAACAACACTGGCTTTGGAATTAGAACTCAGACTAACGACCACTTACCTGAGACCACACAGCAGTTCAGTCTTTCTGAGTCTTAGTTGCATTATCAATAAAGTAGGAGTAATCTTACTTTGCAAAGTTGCTATGAAAGTTGGAGAAAGTATTTTTAAAGAACTTCTATGGACTAGCCCCCTGTTGTGGTGCATGTTGAATAAAAGTTAGTCATCAACACTTAGCAACTGTAACCTTAACTGCCTTGTGCCTTATTTTTCCCATGTGTGAGATAGGGAAGGTAAAAATTTATGTCGTTTGTAGGATTGTTGTGAGGGTTTGAGTATATGCCCAAGAGGTGCTTTACATGTGAGGGTTTGAGTATATGCCCAAGTAAGTCCTTCTTGAGGATTATCTCTATTTATTATTATATAATTATTGTAAAGATTATTGCTGCCATTGAGAATTTGCATCTAGTCCTTCCTTTGTTGAATTAATAATCAGGTAAGTTGGTTTTATTAAAGCACACAAATGATGATGGTATTAAATTAGTTCTTGCAAAATGTGATCAGTTCTTTGAGGAAGGTAAGGACATAATAGGTATTTAGTGAAGTTGGTTGAGTTTAAAAAAGAAAGTGAGCCATTAAAGTCTTCTGGTCTCACAAACCTTAAACTGTCTCCTTGCAGTCTCTTCCGTTATGGTATGGAGAAGTAATTATGTTCACCCTTCTTCCTTCTCTAGGGCAATTCATCTACAAAGTAAGACTTACCTAAATTCATTCATTCATATTCTCTCTCTCTCTCTCTCTCAGGTGAACACAATACCTTTGTTTTTATTTATTTGTATGTGGCGCTGAGGATTGAACCTAGTGCCTCACACGTGCTAGGTGAGCACTGTATCACTGAGCTACAACCTCAGTTCCAAGACTTACCTAAATTCTTAGGTCTTTCTCTAAGGTTTTTTTTTTTTAAGTTGCAGTCTTTTTAAAAAAAATTTTTTTATACCTTTTTATTTTATTTATTTATTTTTTATGTGGTGGTGCTGAGGATCGAACCTAGGGCCTTGCACGTGCTAGGCGAGCATTCTACCGCTGAGCCACAACCCTGGCCCCTTCCACTAAGTTTTAAGAAAACTCAGGAGCTGAAGTGGGTTGGTGTGTGGCAGGGATCCAGAGACCTGTCCACTCCACTGCATCTGTGGGTCAGACCAGGCTGTAGCCCAGAAGCTGGGCTTAAGCACACTGGAATTAGCTATTGGTAATGTGAAATCAGGATCTAATTTCCTTTACAGCTTACATTTCCATGAATTGCCTAGAATTATATTGAAAATCAACTGTGAGCCAGTGACAAAGTACCATGTAGTTATTTTTCTTTGATTATTCTTTGAATTTCTTCCTTGTTTATCCACCAAGTTGGTGGGAGAGGAGGTCTTGAGCACCAGCCACTGACTATATGTCTTATTTTCTACTTATCCTTATTTCCTTAGGCACACCCTTGTCCCTACTCCCCTACTGTATCCAACTGTCATAGGTATGTCCACATATATGCAGTGTAGATTATTACCCGATTCTTTGATCTCTTATTAACATTCTATTTAGTGTCTAGTGTAGATGGTCTGTTAATTTAGTCTTCCACCTCCCCTCACCCCAACTCCTATGGCCTATTCTCTCAATATATTAAAACAAAACATAAAAGAAGCAGAGTGTTCCTAATGGGATGGTTTTCCCAGATTTACAGAGAGTCTCTGGGAATATTCTAGTTAGTATTACAGGTTGAGTGTCCCTTATCGGTCCCATACATTTAGAATTTTTTCAGATTGTGGAATATTTACATATGCATAATAAAATATCTGGCATGTGACCTAATTCTAAGCACAAAATTTATTTGTTTCATATACACCTTATGTATATAGGCTGATTGTAATTTTATACAAACAATATTTTTAATAATTTTGTACATGAAACAGAATTTCCCAGGATCAAATTTTCCACCTGTGGCATTCATATAGGTATTCAAAAAGTTACAGATTTTGGAGCATCTCAGATTTTGAATTTTTGAATTAGGGGTGCTCAACTTGTACCAGTACTGTTTTTTCAGGCTTCTAAGAGGTAGTAAAGAGAAGTGGCAGTGCTGGCAGCCCCAGGATGCTGTAACCTCTGGAATTTTGGTGCTCAGCATGATGTGGTGCAGAAGGCCCTGACCAAGGGCAGAAAGAGCTGGACTCTAACCCAGCTTTGCCATTAACCATCAGAGTAGCTTAGCCATGTTGGGCCTTAATTTCCTGTCAGAAAAATGAATTAAATTAGGGGATCTCAAAAGCCTCTTCCTTCATCAAATATCTGTGATTCTCTTCTTCACTCTCTAACCTACAAAAGTAATTAGCAAATTTAATACCTTTGAAAGTGATCTTCTTTAGTTGTTGATTCATTCTAAACTTTAGTTTGTTTATAAATGCAGTCCTGGGGATTGATCCCAGAGGTGCTCTAGCACGGAACAACATCCCCAGCCCTTTTCATTTTTATTTTGAGACAGGGACTTTCTAAGTTGCCCAGGCAGGCCTTGAACTTGAGATCCTCCTGCTTCAGCATCCTGGGTAGCTGGGATTATAGATGTGCACCACAGCATCTGGCTTAACATTAGTTTAATTCTGTAACTATTATATTTAAAATATTAAAGATTACCTTGAATTGCTTTTATTACACAAAGTACTTTCTACCTGTAGCTACACATTTTATGAGTGGCTCCTTTCTCTTCCATTTCCATATCCTGCCACATCTCATTCTTCATAGTTAACAATGTTGATGATTAGTACTTCCTATCCTTTGACTTTTCTAGGCATGAAATATGTACATGTAAATATAAAATTCTTTTGATGAGGAAAGGATCATATTGTACAGTTGGTTCTGAAACTTTTGTTTTTATTAATAAGCCCATAGCAGAGTCACATAGTACAAAACAATGTTCAGTCTCCCTTATCTCTGAATTGTCAGTTTCCCTTCCTTAGAGTTATTTGTATGTATTTTTAGAAATTTTTGGTGTATGTACAAACATATATATTTATCTGATCTTTTTTTTATTAACAAAGTGGGAGCATACAATTCTCCATTTAGCTCCTTGTTGCTATTACTGCTATTTGCCTCCCCTTCTTGGTTTAATACTGAATTTTGGAGCTTATTCCATGTCACATAGTGTGTATGAATGCTTGTATGTGCTCAAGAGTGTTAATTGTCATTACTATCAGTACATAAACAGTTTTCCTATCCCTTTTTTTCAGTCTGCAAAACTTTCTTTTGCATAGATGCACTAGTTCCTTATTGGTGAACTTTTAGGATACTTCTAGTTTTGAGCCATTATAAATGATAGTGTAGTAAACGTCTTTTCTCCAAAGTTCTAGTGTGGAGTTTGAATGTATCTGCAAGAAAAATTCCTGTTAAAAGAATGTACCTTTTTTTAAGCTGGGTGCAGTGGTGCACGCCTGTAATCTCAACAACTCAGAAGACTGAGCAGGAGGATCACAAGTTCAAAGCCAACCTTAGCAACTTAGCAAGACCCTGTCTCAATATAAAAATTCAAAAGGGCTGGGGATGTAGTTCAGTGGTAGAGGGCCCCTAGGTTCAATCTCCAAAACTGCAAAAAAAAAAAAAAAAAAAGTGCCCTTTAAATTTTAAATTTTGTTAGCTATATAGAAGGCAGTTTGGCAGTTGGTTGAACCTGTGTACATCCCCACAGTGAATTGAAGAGAATTCCTGGGTCCTTGGCCCTTTCCAAAATTTTCTTGAATATAGCATATAAGACAAGGCTGAATAATATTAGAATATAATTAGTAGTTAACACAATTTAAAATTCTTATTTTGCCTTATCTAATTCTTGTCATGGCTTCTGTTACTTCTTTAATTTATGTGGAGCTTGTTTTAGATAGAAAAGCCTTCTGCTTTACTGACAGTTTGCCATTAATTTGAAAGACATGAATATTCTTGACATTGCATTGACCAAAAGGATGATATTTGGCCTTTTTATTAATACAGAAAAATATTTAAGGTCATTGTTTTTGAGGTACTGGGGATTGAATTCAAGGGTGTTCTACCACTGAGCCACATCTCTATCCCTTTTTATTTTTATCTTTTAAAAAAAATCTTATGAAATTATAATTACACACTTGAAATGGATTTCAAATCTCTTCATTTTCTATTTTTTTTGAGAGAGAGAAAGAGAGAGAGAGAGAATTTTAATGTTTATTTTTTAGTTCTTGGCGGACACAACATCTTTGTATGTGGTGCTGAGGATTGAACCCAGGCTGCATACATGCCAGGCGAGCGCACATCCCCAGCCCTTATTTTTTATCTTGAGGCAAGCTCTTGCTGAGCTGCCCAGGCTGGCTTGGAACTTGTGATCCTTCTGCCTCAGCCTCCTGAGTTGCTGGGATTACTGGTGTGTGCCACTCTGCCTGGTTATAAGATCACTGTTTCTTTATAATTGCTAGTTCATGGTTTCCAAGATGGAATACTTAGTGACTGTCATCAAGTAGGAAATGGCAAAGTAATGGTATTGATCTGACCCAGGATAGTGTGGCATTCTGGAATGTTAAGAGAATTCATTTATTATTCTTTTAAAAACATCTAAAGCCATTAACAGTGCTCAGCTACATTGGTTTGGGGAATTTGTGATTTTCCAGACAACTGTTGTTGGGGAAATTTCTGCCTGGGTTTGTTTACCAGCCAGTTGATGTACAAAATGAGCAACAAGATTTATAGATTCCTTGGGCTATAGTTTTCCCATCCAGGCAGTGATGATGCTACTACTTGATTCTGTCAATTCCTCGGAAACTTTTAGGCCAGAATGCAATGTTTTTTAGCCTTTTTTAAGAAGAAAAGTGTCTATAAATCCAAAGCATCAGTTTCACTAATGTCTGACTATTATTACTAGGACTAGGGACTTGTGACCAGTGCTGTTTTGAATCACCAGCCTTGCAAGACTAATAAAAGAAAGATCACAACCAGGCATAGTGGTGCTTACCTCTAATCCCAACAACTCTGGAGGCTGAGGAAGGAGGATTGCAGGTTTGAGGCCAGCCTGGGCTACTTAGTGAGATCCTGTCTCAAAAAATAAAAAGGGTTGGGGATATAGCTCAGTGGTAGAGCACCCCTGGGTTCAATCCCCAGTACTCCCCCCAAACCAAAAACAAGAACAAAACAAAAAAGCCCAAAACCCTAATCCAAAGTCCACTTGATAAAAATGTGTAAAATCCAGTTAAAACCTAGTTGAGGTGTGTTTGTTTTTTTGTGACCAGTGCCAGCTGTCTCCTTTCAGAAGTGTTAACTTCTGCCATCAAGAAAGAGAGTAGAGAAGGCTTTCTTCTTCAACATTTCTTTTACTTTGTTTTTCATAATGCATCCCCCCCACACACTTACCCACACACCCTTAAGCCTAGCAGAATATGTGTGATTTGTTTCAGGAAAACTAGTATGTGAAACTTTGGATTTAGGGGCTTGAGGGTATAGCTCAGTTGTAGAGTGCACGCTTAGCACCATTCAGGAGGTCCTGGATTGAGTCCCCAGCACCAAAACCCAAAACTTTTGGATTAGATTCTGATTTGTTATCGTTATTTTTTTAAAAAAAATTTTTGTAGTTATAGATGGACAGCTTATTTTATTTGCTTATTTTTGTATGCAGTGCTAAGGATCGAACCTAGGGCCTCACACATGTTAGGCAAGCACTCTGCCACTGAGCCCCAGCCCTTATTGTTGTTATTATTTTTTAACCATCACTTATGAAATTGTTCTGGAAAGCTGGGCATGGTGACCCACACCTGTAATTCCAGGTACTCTGGAGGCTGAGGTAGGAGGATCACAAGTTCCAGGGCAGCCTAGGCAACTTTGCAGGACCTTGCCTC
This sequence comes from Ictidomys tridecemlineatus, assembly GCF_052094955.1. NCBI lineage: Eukaryota > Metazoa > Chordata > Mammalia > Rodentia > Sciuridae > Ictidomys > Ictidomys tridecemlineatus. Next base: position 53,603,487 of record NC_135479.1, on the reverse strand, counting down.
AAAATAATAAATAAAAAGGGCTGAGGATGTAGCTCAGTATAGAATACTCCTGGGTTCAATCCCCAGTACCAATAAATAAATAAGAATAGTGCTGAAAAATGTAACAGATGATCTAGTGTTACAGATAGAAAGAAACCCCCACCCAAGACCGAAGTAACTGGTTCAAGATCATAGACAGTGGACAAAACAGGACTAAAACTATAGTCTTTTAAACTCCTACTTGAGTATGCTTACAAGAATTTCTTTGTAATTTTCCTTGGAGATCATGTAATATAAATGAACAAGGAATTGATGGTGACAATTTTTACAGCAAATTATTCCACACAGTGGTACTTTAAAATCTATTTTCCAGGTCTACTACTAGGTGTCAAAAAGCAGGCAGTTCAAAATGTGGTATCTTGGAGCACTCCCTCATCCAGTTTGATCCCAGGCATCCCACATGCTAGGCAAGTACTCTAACACTGAGTCCTATCCCCACCCCTATCTTACCCCCTGAACACTAACATCTAAAACTCAAAACCTAAAGAATCACTGAGCCAGACTGTCCTGTTGACAGGTCACCAGGAGGAAAACATTTACCTTGTATATTTCTCAGTGCAAGAATTTATGTGGTGATATAATGATCTATGTCAGCATTTATACATTCCTTTGCAATAGTGCTGGCAAGGTCATTTACCTGGAGGATCTGTGGAGTTGAAGGTCAGAGCAGGAGAAGCTAAAGAATAGGTTCTCTTCTAGATAGAAGTGTTTGGAGTGTAAGAGCTGCCGGTGACTTGAATAGGTCATTTCATAACATAATAGGTAAAATCAGGTAACCCATCTACCACTGGACCTTAACAAGGTGTCTGCAGAACACAACTGGAAGGGGATCGAAGACAGAACCTACTGGATGATCTTGTAACGCGCGAGAGACTACTTCTGGCATCCTTTAAGAATGAGGGTGCAGAGCCAGACCTAATCAGGTATGATATTTTCTTTACAGGAATTACTTGGCTGGTGCAGATTTACTTGCTGTTATTAAAACTTTTTCTTGAATGGTTTCAGATCTTTATAAAATTTTTTTGGTTCATTTGTAGTATTTGACTAAATTTCTATTCAGTTTAGTTTTTATTTTCTAGATTTAGTAAACTTTGGTATGTTCAGCAGCATCCCATATTGGGTGGATGAGAATCACCTGAGATTTTGATCACAGGCAGAATACAGTGTCAGAAAATTTGATTTGCATTCTTAATGCTTGAGTTTTCTGCATTGTTAGCTGCCTATAAACTCCTGAAGTTATTACTTATCAGTGTGGGGAAATGAGTTTTGTTTTTAAATTGGCATTGAAAAAAAATGTGTCTGATAAGACTGTAGTCTAGGACTCACTGGAGGTAGGGGAGTGAGTTGGTTGGATTCTTTCCCTGGCTCTTTGCCACGGAGTGATTCACACTCTTAAGAGCTCACAGCTGCTCAGAATTGAGCCCTGTTGGAAGACCCCGAGAAGGGTCTAATTTTCAAGGCTACGGTTAATGAGCCATAAATTGTTACCTCTTTGCAGTTGGCCTGCCCTCTGCTTCTAGAACTCTCTTAACTTCATTGTGGAAACCATCCTAGAAGGGTATGTGTCCACTGTGGAGAGGCAGCTAGTTTCTGCTTAGTTCCTAGTAGGAATAATAAGTTTCCTGAGGGCAGTGGTGTTGTGTTTTATTTATTTATTTGGTACTGGGGATTGAACCCAGAAGCACTTAATTACTGAGCTACATCCCCAATCCTTTTTTTTTTTAATTTTTATTTTTTAGTTGGATACAGTATTGTTAATTAATTTATTTTTATGTGATGCTGAGGATTGAACCCCACAGGCCTCACCTATACTAGGTGAGTGCTCTACCGCTGAGCCACAACCCCAGCTCCCCCAATCCTTTTTGAGACAGGGTCTCTGTAAGTTGGTGAGTCTGGCCTTGAACTTGTGATCCTCCTGCCTCAGCCTCCTGAGTCTCTGAAATTATAGATATGCACCTCTGTGCCTGGCTCAGGGCAATGTTTTTTGACCTTAGCCTCACAATACCAGGCTCCACCCCAGCTCAGGCCCAGTGGGTGGGGTGGGCGGGGTGTCTCAGGTGATTCTCATAAGCATCCAGGATTATAAAACCTGCCCTAGGACTAAGAGAAGATCCAACACGTTCTTTCCCACTGGTCCCGGGCGTCCTAGGAGGAGGCAGTTCAAGGTTTTCAGAAAAGGAGGAGTTGTGCTCCTCTCTTGGTAGTGTCCTAGGAGACCGCAGTCTGTGGTGGGCTGACTGACTGTGGCTCGTGATAGTCTCTGCAGTGTTCAGGCTCGTGGATGCAGGGTGAAGTGAGTGGATGACGACGGGGGTCCTGACTGACGAATAGAACAGGTGAGCAGAGGAGCCAAGAGGGGCATTACACTGAAGGAAGAGGTCTATTTAGTTAAGAAATGAATAGATGCATTCTGCCATTGTGTCTAACAAATTAGAACAAATCAGTTAAAAAGAGAAATCAGATTAGGTAAATATATTTTCAACAATAAAACTGTAAAGTAAAAAACTAATAGAGGCATGCTGGGGGGGGGACATGTTTCACGGGGGAGAAGGGATCAAGAAGAGAGAAAAGATGGTCAGAACGGAGAGAAAGCATTTAAATAACCGTACTTGGTCATGGCAGAGGTGAGCATGATAAATTGTTAGCATTTGGTGAGAGTTTGTTAGGGGTTGGGGTGCGGGGGTGGGGATAGGGGCAGAAAGAGTCCGTTAGGCACCAGACGCCATTTATTGCTCTTCGTTAACTGCGTAATTTAATGCTGTTGAACGGGCCAGCTTGAGAATTAGCAAACCCTAGCCATGCACTACCAGGGGGAGAGGGTTCCTGGGGGTTGTTTGTTTGCAAGAGCTGGGGGTAGAATCCAGGACCTCACACATGCTAGACAAGTGTTCTTCACTGAGCTATGTCTGCTGTTTTAAATTTTGAGACAGGGCCTCAATAAATTGTTATGGCTGCCCTTAAACTTGTGATCCTCCTGCCTCAGCCTCCGGAGTAGCTGGGATTTCAGATGTGTGCCACCGGTCCAGCCCTTATGGTTTTTGTTTAGTTATTGTTTTGGTCCCCTCTTTCCTGTCTGTTCTCTCTCCCCTCATTTCTCTTGTGATCTCTGTGTCCTTGCTATTCCAAGTGGGGCTTGCAGAGGAGTAGCATCAGCGTCACTTGGAGGCTTGTTAGACATTCAGAAACCAACACCCCAGCCCAGACCTGCTGAATCAAAATCTGTATTTTAACAAGGTCATCAGACGACTCGAAGGCAATGCTATAATTTGAGAAATACTCTTTGTATTGTTTGTAGCACTCTACATCAGAATTACTAAAGGGCTTACCAAAAACAGAAGGAGACAGAGAAATACTAGTGTCTGGACCGTATACTTGGCAAGTCTGACCAGTCATCTTGGGGTAGGGCCTGGCTAGCAGTAAGCCTGGAGGACACTCCCCAGGTGAGTCTAATAGGTAGCAAGTGAGAGCCGCTATCTCCTTTCGTGGCACAGTGTAGAGATCTCAGTAGTCTACACCTGCTGTTGGTTTTCTGCATGCCAGGCATTATGCTTAGTTTTTCCTGTGTGTTTGCTCAGGAGATCTTCACAATATACTACTTTACAGAAAAGAAACTAAGGCTCAGAAGGTTTAATTCTAAATTTCATTGTACCATACAAGGAGCTGAACTAGGCTTCAGAAGGACTCATCTTTGTAGCTTAGTTGTTCCCCAATCATTTGGGCCTCAGAATCATTGACCTTAAATTGGGGTATGTGTTTTGCCCATTTTTCATCGTTGTTTGCCATGTTAAGGGCTGCAGGCTTTAAAACCCTTGTATATACAGGGTGACATTACTGCAGCATTGTGTCTCCCCCAGGTGAGGAAGGTGTTCATGTTGCTTCCTTGCAGTGGAGACCTTCTGTCTTGTTACCCCAAATGCTCTGCAGGCTCCTGACCTCCTCTATCAGTCTTGGTCCATGTGCTGTACCTGGTGCTCTGCCCGCCCATCTCCCCTTCCAAATCTTGTTTGTTCTGTGTCCTCTTTAATCAGTGCTCAGCTTGCTGCCTATTGTCCTTTTAGCCAATCTCACATTAATTTGGCTGTGGAATCAGCGTTTGGCAGTGATTGTCTTATGGAGGTATTTTAACCAAAGCCTACTTGAATCCTAGAATTTAAACTGAAATAAATTAATTGGGGGAGAATTTGGGGGAAATTGGCACATCAGTAGCAGGGATGGATTTTTTTGTTGGTTGGTTTTTTTGGACGGAGGCCTTCTGAAGTCCTCTTAAATCCTACCACTAGGATGCCCCTGCTCTTCAGTGCATGTAGCTGATACAAACGGAGGCCTAAAGCTGTTACTAATTGGTTTGCTGGTGAATGGTCGGGGTGACTTGGGGGCAGAGAGATCAGACTGAGAAAATGTGAAGCAAAGATAAGTGAAGTCCTGAGCATTGGAATAACTAAGGTAACTGGCCAGACTTATGTACATGCTCTCAACATGAAACTGAGGGATGTATGTATATATACTAGTCTTTTTTATTTAGGAATAACTCTAGAATCATTCAGAATAAGCTTTCAGAAGAATTTTGTTTAAAAAGTATATAAACATTGCAGAGGAGAAATGATTACTGAGGAGTGATGGGGAGGAGATGCTAATGGACATGACAGATGGTGATGATCCATTCCACATGGCATTCAGTATGGCCAACAGTAAGACAACATTGTGACAAATAGATATCAGCCACCAAGAAAGTCATTGCAGATTTAAAAAAAAAAAAAAAAAATGAAAGAGAATGGCAGATGGCCCGGAAGGTGAATTCCTCTTCACCTCCACTGGTGAATTCTTATTGGGCTAAGATTGCTTTAGACTACTGCATTCACCCGAACAGGAATATGTCTGCAGATACTTGTCCAAAAAGTGTAATAGACATCCCAGAGGAGTCAATAAGGAAATGAATACTAGGTAAAATCACTCTGAAATAACTGCAGGAAAAAGTTCCAGGGAACCTTGTAGAAGGGTTACAGAAATGTGCACTGCAGTTGCATTGATCCAGCTGATCAGGGAGGACTGCACCATCACTGACTTCAGATCAGCAATAAGAGTAACCATGATTTGCATGAATGAGGCCAAGATAGTTCAGCTTAGATTCAGTGTTTGTTGGTCTTTGATTTCTTTCACCTGCTTATGTCAGTGTTATTTTTGCTTTTTTTTTTTCCCCCTCATCCTTGAGTCCTGTCCTATCCCTGACTTCTCATACCTAATCATTGTTTTGCCTGGACCAAGCTTCAGCTCTGAGCGTCTGGATTCAGTCATAGACACGACCAGTTTCCGCTCATAATTTGACCATATGTTCTGGCCTCCTGATTGTCGGGTTGCCCACTCATTTCTAATACCAACCGTTAGGACTTTTCAATCCCTGGAGAAACTCCATCCCCTTTTTTGCCAGTTGATTTCTCGGGTGTCTCCAGTGGCTCTCAAAGATTTTTCTGAGTTCTTCTCACAGTTGATTCCTAGGGCTTCTCCAACATTTTTGTTTACTTCTGAAATTCTTGATATTAGGAGGTTAGTTTGGTTACTTTGTCACTTTGGGATGGGCCAGGAGCACATGTTTCTCTTACGCCATGACTGCAGAAACACAGTGGCCAGAAGGCCTTGTCAGAACTTGAAAATGTTACTCGCCCTGTGATAAATTTTGTTGCTAGTGCTGCATTGACAAGTTAAAGAACTGGGGTTAATCTGCTAGCCAATGTTTCAGAGCCCTGTAATATTTACCAGCAATACCTCAAAATCAGTTGCTCTACCAGAGCTCACTTGGAACCCCATGAGCCCCTCTGCCTTCCTAGAGTTCCCTACCTCAGTTTCCCTCTTTCCTATTTGCAACTCTTTCCCTCCCCATCCTCATGCCCGAGAGTCCTCCTGCCCGGCTCTTCTCTTTTTTGCTCTTCCTCCTCAGATGTGGCCTTATTAAGGGGAGAAGAGTATTGTCAAACTTCGGTTTGGATTAGCATTTTCTTTAAACATTAATGTGCCAATCACATGATTGAATGTGTAGCTGTCATGTGATAGAATCTTCATTTTACCTTAGGATTACTGGTCATTATTCTAGAGCAGTAATCCTTGGTCCAAATAAGCAATGGTTGACTAATTTAGGGCATTTGGCAACTCGTTAAACAAGTCTCTGTGCAACAATGTCTCTTAGAAGAAGATAAGCCCTGACTCATAAAGCAGTGACACAGCTTCTGATTTAAAAGCCCACTGCCTTTTATATTTGAGAGCATTGCTAAGTCTTACAATTAGTTAAATCTTTGTAAAGAGAAAGAAAAATCATTGCATACTCCACTGCTCTGTGACCATCTTAAAGATTATGTGATTAACTCAGCTGCAGTGGGTGGCTAATTGGCTAAGCTTTAATCTTCACACCACCAACTAGGTAGAGGATTATAGGGAAGAGGAAGTTATTTAGAGTTTAAGATAGTAGTTATATGTCAGGAAGAATATGTTAAGAGGACCAGTTGCAAAAATCAGTGAAACGTCCACATTTTCTTAGAGTACATCTTTCATTTCCAACATATATTTCTTTCTTAAGCTACTGGAAAAAAAAAACCCATGGTATATCTAATGTCCGTTTCCTATCACCATATGGGTGGGCCTAATGGGCAAAAGAAAAATTTACATGAAATCTTATGTGAAAAATACCCCTTCCTCCTCTTAAACCATTGAGTGTTTTAGTTCAACACTTGGTTTATAAGGAGGATTTGTCTGAGAATAATTGAATTTCCTAAAGAATCATTAATTTATACTTTGTTCTTTAATGTTATTAACCCACGACTAACATACTCTCCTAGAAGCAGGAAGTTGCTGAGGAATTATACTGGCATCATGAGCCAGCTCATTGATAAGTCATAAATATTTGTTGCTTTTATTTATGCCCAGAAATATGGTAACTCCTAGTTTTTCTGACATGAATGTGCCGAGATTTGTAATGTTTTGTTTCCTTCTGTTTGAAAAAGTTCAAGGATGCTTGGGCCAAAGAGGTATTAAGGACAGTGGAGAATATTAAAGAGATTAATTAATGCCTGCTAATTTAATGAAGCAAGAATGTAGTGGTAAAACCTTCTTTCCTTAAATAGTTGTCTATTGGGTGCCTACTGTGCTGGAAATGTGGTGTCAAAAAGCCAAATAGCAAAACACAAAACACCTACATTTAGCAACTAAGCTGAGTTGCCCATCTTGGTTACCCATACATACAGTGATGTGGAATATACAGTGGAATGAAATAAAAAATATTAAATCAGTAAGTAAATTCAGGAGAAAAGCATGTTGTGCTTTGAGAGAGTATCAGTGGGAAACCTGTTTTGCTAGGGAGGCCCCATGGTTTAATACTGAGTCATTTTTCTTTTTTGACAAGCGTATATTTTGTATCTCTTTTTTTGGTACTAGGGATTGAACTCAAAGGCACTCGACCACTGAGCCACATCCCAGCCCTATTTTTGTATTTTATTTAGAAACGGGGTCTTGCTGAGTTGCTTAGGGCCTCGCTGTTGCTGAGGTTGGCTTTGAATTCTTGATCCTCCTAACTCGGCCTCCCAAGCCGCTTGGATTACAGGAGTGTGCCACCACACTCTACTTGTATATTGTATCTTTTTATATATAATTTTTTAGTTGTCGCTGGACATGGTACCTTTATTTTATTTATTTTTATGTGGTGCTAAGGATTGAACCCAGGGCCTTGCATGAGCTAGGCAAGTGCTCTACTGCTGAGCCACAACTCCAGCCCTGTATTTTGTATCTTGATCAAGATTTTCCATAACTGGGGCAAGGATCAAAGCTTACACACTGCCAAATGAGTTTTTAATGAATGGACATTGTTCTACTTTCTTCTGTGTCTCCCAGCATGCCCAACACAGAGTTAGGTATGTAGAAAGCAAAGTTTTTCTGATTGAAAGGTTGACTGAGTCAGGATGTAGTAGGTTGTGCTGTGATACCTAAACAGACCTGGGAATGTCAGGCTTTTAATACGTGAAAGCTTTCTTTCCTGCCTTGTGTTAGGTCTGGCAGTTCTCTTGGAAGGTGTGACTCAGATTCCCGTTGTTTCCATCTTAAGGCTGTGCGGTCATGACACATGAACTCCATGTTTCCCCTGATTGGAGCAGAGAAGGAATGTGGAGAACTCACCCTCTTGCATGCTTTGGCCTGCAGGCTTCTTACATTCAACCCATTGACGAGTCATGTGGCTCCGACTAGTGAGAGAGGCTGGAGACTATAATCCTTTTCTGTGCTCAAGAAGCAACTGAAATGGGACACGCATCTTTGTCTGCCTCAGTTTTTGAGTAATTTAAGGGAGAGATAAGTCACTCTGGTATAGTCTTGCTGCCTTCTCAGTCAAAAAGATTAGAATTGGAAGTTAATAGAAACACACGAGGTGGGATTTGTTCATTTATAATGCCCGATCTCATCTTGAAGAGGTCAGTCAGGTAAGGGAAACAAAACAAACATCACACCACGATGAAATGAGTGTGAACAGGTGTGTAAATGTGGTGTTTCTGTGGTAGTTGGAGGAGTACTAAGTACAGGGTCTGAGTAGAGGAGATGGTACCTATCCTACTGCACACCCCAACAATTAAATGGGTGCCTGTATTTAGGTCACTATAGTAATATACACTGCCCTCGACCACAAGAGACATGCAATGCTGTAATTACATCCTGTGTAATACATTCCTAGTTAAAGCAGGGAAAGGGTTGATGACTTTACCAGCCCACTGATGCCACCCAGGATCCGGGTTCTTTTCTCCTTGTGTCTTTGGTACTAAACCCGGAGATACTTTACCATGGGGCTATATCCCCAGCCCCTCTTATTTTTTTCATTTTGAAGCAGGGTCTTGCTCAGTTGCCAAGACTATCCTGGAACCTGCAACCCTCCGGTCTGTCTCTGGAGTGGATGGGATCACAAGTGTGTGCCACTGCACCAGCCCAGCATCCTGGTTCTTGGCACTCTTCATTCTGCTTTCCTCAGAATATTGGCTTTCTCTTCAGACTGACTCCTCTTCTGGTCTCAGAATAGCTGTAGCAGCCTGAAGGCACACTACAAGCAGAGGAAGGGGATATTTTAAATAAGTGAGATACTCATGTGGCTAAGAAATCTAAAAAGCACTTAACAGGATTCACTGAAGACCCTATCACTGTTCCTTATTCCTCAACACAGTTGTTACTATTCATTTTTAGCACATCCTCATTCCAGGGTTCTCTTAAGCATTTACCGACAAATACAAATATATTTTTTATTTTCCTCCATCTTTCACACAAGTGCTAGCATGCTCTGTGCCATTCTACAGCCTTCTGTCACCTGGTCAATATCTTGGGAAATTTTCCCACTCAGGACAGTTTTGTGATTAGTTTTTATAGGCTTAGAATATTTCATTGTGTACACATACCATAATTAACTAGTTTATTAATAGGTTTGTTCTTAGTCTATTATAGAATCATAGTGTAAGAGATTTTGCACATATCTCTAGATCTCAGAAGTAGGATGACTGGGTAAGATGTGTGTGCATTTGTAATTTGGATAGCATTTGGCAAGTTGCCTTTCAGAGGGCTAGAAACGATTTAGATTTGTGCCAACAATTTCTGTGAGTGCCTGTTTCCTTGTGGTTTTCCCCAAGGAGAGTTATTAAACTTCTGTATCCTTACTCCAAACTAATATATAATGATGGTAATATTACTACATACGGTGAATTAAGGTTACAAAGTAATTCTTCTGTTTTTCCTAGTACTTTCGTTTTATAATTATAATATTTGGGATTGTGCTGGGTGTGGTGGTGCATGCCTGTAATCCCAGCAGTTTGGGAGGCTGAGACAGGAGGATGGCAAGTTCAAAACCAGCTTCAGCAAAGGCAAGGTGCTAAGCAATTCAGTGAGACCCTGTCTCTAAATAAAATACAAAAATAGGGCTGGGGATGTGACTCAGTGGGTGAGTGCCCCTAAGTTCAATCCTGGGTTTAAAAAAAAAATGAGATTATATTAAATCTTAAAATCCCTTATGTTATTTTCCTATCTAAGAACATGGGATCTAACCCCCACATGTTATTTGTTCATGCTATCTATTAGTAGTGTGTTCTTCAAATAAATTTAACACATTAAATTTATTCCTGATTATTTCTTCCATAATGCTTTTTTGATTATTTGTATGAAAGCTTTTTTTTGCTGATGTCTGTTATTAATATTAAAGCCATTTTTAAAATTCTCTGAATGTCTTTTTCTGTTGGTTCTCTTGTATTTTCAAATCATTTTTTAAGAGGAATGAAGCACTTCCCAGAAGCTTCCCAGTTGACTTTGGCTCAAAATAGAAGTAGACTAGGTTGTATCATATGACCGTGTTATACCAGAAACCATGAGGGTGTGGGGCTGCTGTGAGTAGCTTGATTTATTCTGGATAGATGTTTTCCTGAACTGAAAACCAGGATGGGGCCGTGCTCTCTGGGTGGAGGCTCTGATAGAGGGAGAGAAGAGACCTAAGGCTGCTGGGTGGGTGAGCCGCAGTGGCTGCATCAGACCTGCTCCACAGCTCCCTTACCAATAGCTCTCTTTATCTTGATTTTTTTTTTTTTTGAAGAATCAGTAACTCAAAAGTTCTTCAATTCTTTGACCTTAGTAAGAACCTTCATGTCCTGCTACTTTGCCTGTTCCTGAAATCCCAAAGTAGCAGCAGCTCACTGACCTTTTGAATAATTTATGTAAGCTCAAGTAGAAACTAGATTGTGGCTTTTCCTCTCCAGTTTACTTTAAGAAGCTGGGGTGTTTATACCTATCACCATCCTCCAAAAGAGGTAGAGGAGGAGTATTGAAGTTTGACCAGTTATAACAATACCAGATTTACAGTTTGTTTGATCTGGTTTCTTTTGCAGGTAATCTTGTGTATTGTTAATTCCCATTTAATTATATTTTAAGAAGGAATAGCTTCTGATCCTCACATTGTGGAGAAATGACACAGGTTAGTTTGGTATATGAAGTGATAGTATGACAACAGGAGTAGTATTTGAAATAGGGACTGGCCTGAAAAAGCTGGCATATATTTGCTGGTATTCTGATATTAGCCATACCATATGGTTATATCATATGACAGTTTTATTTTTTTGTTTTTGGTTCAGAGGATTAAACGCAGGGGCACTAAATCATTGAGCCACATCCCACCCCACCCCCCTTTTAAAACGGGATCTCTTTTTTTTTTTTTTTCCTCACCTCCCCGCCCGCTTAAAACGGGATCTCACTAAATTTCTTAGGGCCTTGCTATTGTTGAGGCTGGCCTCGAACTTGTAGTCCTCCTGTCTCAGCCTTCGAACTTGCTGGGTATATAGGCACGCTTCACCACACCTGGCTCGCTCTTCCTTTCCCTTTTCTCTCCCTCTGTCCTTCCCCCTTCCTCCCTCCCTCTCAGAGCTGGGGATTAATCCCAGGGCTTTGTGCATGGTAGGAAACTGCTTTACCCCAGTTCTATGATTCTTCTTGGTAGAAGAGATTATTAGGCCAAAATGTTGACACTGGAATGAATACGGTTTCCCAGTGGTTTATGGGAACTAATGGAATAATGGAAGAGATTGTTTTTGAAGAATATCCTAAAAATATAAATTTATTTTTAAAGTAGCATGTTCTGTTTTAAAAAGTCGACTTACAAATGAGAATAGATGAAAGTTGAGATTCCGCTCCCTGTTCTGACATGCAGCTTCCCATTTCCTTTCCAGAGGCAGCCATTTTTTTCATTCATGCACAAAAAAATGTATTGTGCATGGTCTCCACACCAAGAGATCTGTTCAGAGTAGGGAATAGGCCTGGCCCCTGCCTTTCCCTAGTTGGGAATGGATCTGCCACCAGTGCGTCATGGAGGGGACATGGGCAAGGCCAGCCAGTGATCCCTCAGCCCTGGGGACTGGCTGCAGCACTTTGCTCGTGTCCTCAGATCATAGCATTTTTTTTTTTTCTGGGGCTATGACCTGGAAATGGTTGAGAAATAGGAGTTTGAATGCTAATTCACAATAAGGGAGAGGCACTAAGGAAGAATAGGGTCTCTTTAGGTAGAGGAGAGTAAAAGGATGGGAGGAAGGAGAGCAGTATGAAACAAACATTACCTTATACATATGATTGCATGACACTGATTTTACAACATGTACAATCAAAAATGAAAAATTATACCCTTTTTATGATACATCGAAGTGCATAAATGCATTCTACTGTCATGTATAACTAATTAAAACAAATTTTAAAAATTTATAAAGGAAGCCACTTTTAATAGTCATTTGTGTATCCTGCCAAAGAGATTCTCTATATACCAAGATACAGCTGTCTTCAGTCTCTCACCTTTTTAAATTTTAATATGAATTATAATACATTATTTTGCACCTTTTTATGCTTAATATATCGTGGAGATAATGAAATAGAATGCTATACCTAGTTAAATATCTTTCACTGAGAACTTGGCAAAGTTGTAGTTGAAGTTTTGGGGGAATATGTGTGCTTACGAGACTGGTTATTGCTTGAAGGGGTCTCAGTAGGCATTTAGTCTGGATTGGTCTCCTCGCATACACACGGAGGATAGAAGGGAGCTTTATTAGCAGGTTGTCTTTTAGATGGAGACCAGCTATAAGGAAATCATTTGGATGGTTGATCAAGCAAAGGAAACCAAAGACCTTCAGATCTGAACAAATATTAGTCACTGTAACTGCTTGTCACCCATCAAGTCAACGGAGGTACCAGCTATTACCACGGGAAATAGAAGAACACACAGGCTATCTGCAGGTGGTGAGCAGAAGCAACCTGGAAGCTTCTCTCCTGAGAAGGTATTAAGAGCCAGGCAACAAACAAATCATTTAAAAAAAAAATTTTAAAAAAGATTCTATTAATTGTATTTAAAGTGACATGGAATATTTAGGAATAAGTTAAAGGAGATCTTTAGACTGAAAACCATGAAGCATTATTTGGAGAAGCTAAAATAAACTTAATAGATTATACCCCTGTAAATCAGATGAGAAGACTCAATATTGTAAAGGTCAGTTCTCTCTGAATTAGTTTGCTGATACAGGGCAAACCCACTTACAATCCCCGGTTGGATTTTAGTTTGTCATTCGAGAAGTTGATTATATCTACAGCTTACATGGCAGTGCAAACAGACAAGAGCTGAGG